>NC_085049.1:16226349-16559474 GCF_963662255.1 Cinclus cinclus | reverse complement strand
AAAATATGCCCAGACAACATAACTTGTCAGAGAGGATTATTTCTGCTTAGTGAATCTGCAGGGGCCCCTTTGCTCCACCACTCAGCGTCTGACTAGAGAGAGAAAGAGAGAAAGAGTAGCCATTAGTGAGTAGCTACTGTGGCATTGATGTTTGAGCGCACTTCTGAACTGGCTTTTGTTGAGAATATCGGTGCAGAAAGCATGCGCTGTCCCAAATCCGCTGTTACTATGAGAAATGAGGAGCTGCTTTTAAGGTATGTTGTCTCCTTTGTTTTAACGCGTGCTTTCGAGTTGCCTGGGCCCGCTGCAACTATAACCGTGCTGTGTATTAAGTAGTTTCCCTATTTAAAGGAAAAGACAGGCATTGCTGGGTGCAAGTAGAATTTTCCACTAGTTCGGGTCGCACATTTCATGTATAATGACAAATGTACGGAGAGGGCAAGGAGGGGGCAAAATAAATATATTTATCTTTTCTTTTTTTTTTTTTCCCCCTTCCTGGAAGAGAGCTGGTATTTCTTTTATCACCTCCTTTGCAATATTTCTGCCTGCTTCATTATTATGCACTGGGCATGGAATAAGCATGGAAAAAGCTCAGGGAGACTCCATATTAGAGCTAGTGCCCTAAATACCACTTTAATTTTCACTTAGCCTATGTAAATAGTTATTAATGCTTTACCTAGTCTCTACCACTCAAAGATGTTTAAAAAATATCTAAATACTCCTGCAATGTGGGATTACACATCTATTCTCTAATAATGCTCCCAGGTTTAGCGGGAGGCCAGCATCGACTACTCTTTTCAGACACACACAACACGCAGACACGCAGACACGCACACTCACACACAGAATTATGCTGGAATTGGCACCCCGCTTTCAAAAATGTAGTCTTTTGTTTATTTGCTAGCAGACATTGTAGCATTGAATACATCCTTTGGTCTGACAATGGGACAGCTGAACAATGGTGTTGTCAAACTAGCTTAATGTATGTCTGGCGATGGGGTGGTTTGGATTGTTTTGGGGGTTTTTCCTTTCCTTTTCTCAGTACCTTTTTCGTTTCCCTTAATCTTTTTGTGTCTACAGTAGAATATAAAGTGTGTTGCCTGTTTTGTGGTGGTTGTTTCAGTTGATATCTGCTGCTAATAGTACAGGGAGGGGGAGGTTTGTATCTTACAATTATGGCTATTGCATTAAGTTGCAGATTTATTACTAACCTCTCCTTTAACTGTGGTGAGAAAACTTATTTATTCTGAAAGCTTACAATACTGCTGTCAATCTGGCAAATACATCCTTGCCAAATGTGCCCTTGCTTGATTTTATGCCCGATCGTATCAACTTTAACTGCTGTTTTGAAGATACTATTTCTAATTTTGTTTAGGTAATGAAAATGCAATAAAAATGATAAATCAGATCTCAAAGTGGGAGCCCATGTGACTTTCTATTTTTATAACATTTTCTACATTAGAATTTTTAAGGTCAGACAGAATAATTCACCTGAATGACTCCTATCCCCAAATCAAACAAATTATTCCTATGGCATTTCTTAAATTATCTTTCTGTTAAGAGAACCATAGCTTAGTATTTAAACAGTTAATAATTTGGAAAAATTAACCTTATTCATTGTGAGAAGAAATTGTTACAAAGCTTTTGAAAAATTTTGAATTACTTCTTGGACAGCAGCTTATGTCTTAAATAAAATGAATTGTCATTACTCTGTGGAGTTTCTTAAACTGTATGAAGTCTTTAAATACTTTACATGTTAAGCTAATGTATTGCTTTTAGCAATATGTTTGTGATTTTGTGTGAGAAAATATTTATGTATCAGTGGCTTCTGGTTTTGCTTTGATCAATCAATAGTAGAGATTTTGTGCTTTTTTTAAAAACTGGACTCTAGTGCATGATTTATATGGGCTGAGGGGGTCTCTTCGACCCCTTAATTAAAACAAAAAGATATTAAGGATTTATCGGTAGCAGTCAGAGCTCTCTAAAGCATGTATTTCAACACAAAAAATGTTTTGTGGAGAGACTGATTACTTGCTATGCTCTTTTGCATTTTTTTGGTCATTGTATCTTCTTCCCTTGAGTCTTGAGATGGTGTAAGTCAATAGCAAAGTGTTTGTGTGAACAAAAAAGTAATATCACATAAAATACTTGAGAAGCCAAGAGGTTATGGATTATCAGGTAGTACTTGCATGCTGTGTGATGTGCATAAACATGAAGAAAGCAAGGATGGTGTTTAATATTATGGGACCATGACATAATTCACTTCCTTGGGAGAACTTCTTTCAAGACAAATATTAACTCATTCACAACTGCTCTGCTCTGCCTGAACTGGAGAGGGGAAACAGTGGCATGTTTTTATAAAGTTATTTTTTTATCGTGTCATGTTGCAGCAGCCTGAGCTTTCTAGCAGCTACTGCCCTTTGTGAGCAGCAATAAAGTCAGTCCCTCACGCTCAGTTACATGGAAATGCCCCTTCAGGGCTACCAGAGCAGTATCAATGCCACTTCTGTAGCAGCCACCAAAGACACCTGGGCAGCAAGACCAACCACTGCTTTTAAGGACTATTCAATATTATAACTGTTCCCTAAGTGCTCTGCTCACAGGTGAGTTCCTACCAAACTTACTGTAGTTTCTATGTTTTCAGATAAAATGTTGCATAAGATACATATACGATGATTTTTTTGGTCTTGGATTGAAAATTACTTTGTCTTTTTCCAAGGGTATTTTCTCATATTGCATTCACATCAAAGACTGATTTTTTGAATTCGTTTGTGTGAATCCTACTAAAAAAAAAAAATCATTCTATGCATATTTATTGAAATATTGCTTTCTGAGCCATAACAATTATTATTGACATCAAAGAAGGTGAAGCAAAGCTGTAACATAAGTAATTTCTTAGCATGTTTAATGAAGGTAATGGCTTTTGAAAGACTGCATAAGCTTAGAGATCTTATGCCTGAACATCGGAGGTGTCCTCAGTGCTGCCTGCTTTGAATCTCACCCATGCACAAAGCAATGTGGTGCCTTGCAGTTGTCAAACTTGGCAACATCTGTTTCCACAATAGAGCTAAGAGAGGTAATTCAGACTCTACATGAGTTGTTATTTGTTCTTGCAATGACCAGGTGTGATGTCAAAACAAGCACCCTCAGTCCTGTTAGAGAAAGAGCAAAATAGGTCTTAGCCTGGGACTTGGCTTTCTGTGCTTTCATAGGGATATGGAATTGAATTATATTAATTTATTAGTCCGGAGTCTTTGTGTGCATTTGTTTATTTACTTACTTACTTACTTACTTTCACATTCATGAACCACAATCATTGACATGCTAATATTTTCTTTGTTAAGAGAGGATGACATTGACGTGTTTCTGTTACCAAATTTAAGTATGAAAGGAGTGAGACCTACCCTGCAGATAAAGACTTTGGGGTTAAAAGCTGTATGCAAGCTGGCAACTTGCACTCATAACCCAGGAAGCCAATTGTATTCTGGGCTTCATCAGGAGAAAGGTGTCCAGCAGGTTGAGGGAGATGATTCTCTCCCTTTACCATGCCCTCATGAAATTCCACCTGTAGTACTTCTTCCAAGTCTGGAGTCCTCAACAAGTCCTCAGCATGGAACTGTTGGATTGGATCCAGAGGAGGGCCACAAAAACAATCAGTCTGGAACACCTTCCCTAAGGAGACAGGCTGAAAGACTTGTGGTTGTCCAGCTTGGAGAAGGAAGGGATCCAGGCAGATGTTAGAGCCGCCTTTAGGTATCTAAAGGGGGCTTATAGGAAAGATTTTTTTATCAGGGCCTGTTCCAATGGGACATGGGATTGTGGCTTTAAACTAAAACAGTGTTGATTCAGGGTAAACATAAGGAGGAAGTATTTCACAGTGAGGTTGGTGAAACACTGGAACAGGTTGCACAGAGAGGTGGTGGCTGCCCCATCCCTGGAAACATTCAGTCGAGCTGGACACAGCTCTGAGCAACCTGATCTACTTGAAGCTGTCCCTGTCCATGGCATGCGAGTTGGAAGTAGATGACCTTTAAAGGTCCCTTCCAACCCAAACCATTCTATGATTCTATTCCATGTAAGATTGCAAACTATACCTTTGGGGCTGAAAAACAAAGCAAGTGTTCAATTAATATTCATATCTAGAAGTTTTACTGCAAGTGTAGATTGTGCTTGAATACTTAAGAAGTCATTCAGGAGTGAATCAATACTAATTATTGTAATCAGGAGGGTTAATTAGCTGAAGATGCTGCTGATGGAAAGTTCACTGCTTACAGCCCTGAAAACACCTAAGTTGATGAAATCTGAAAGCAAGATGTCTAAGAGGACCTTGTGTGGAGAGAAACGTTTGGCTTTCCTTTGGCATTTCAAGAGCCAGTCATTCCAAAGGGGAAACGTAGCTTGTACTCCGTACTTTGCATGATATTAATTCAGGGGCTATTAGAAGATGCAACTAAATCTGTTGTGAAGATATTTTGTGGTTGTCTCTCAATAAATGCAAGTACCATTTTGGATAACCTGTACTGTCTCTGCTGCATTCATTTGTAGATTACCATAAATTAATATGGATAATCTTATGCATTTCAAATCTGGTTCCAGCACTGTTCTTTGGAACAGGTTTGGTTTTTTTCTCCCTCCATTTGTCTTCAGGCACAGGGACTTCACATGGTACATGTACATAAATTGCATATGCTCTGTTACTAATACACATGTATTTCTGTGTGCACGCTTATATGTGTGCACTTAAGTTTAAACATTTTTCATTGAGGGTGTATGTTTCTATAATCCTGTGCCCTTAAAACTCCCACTCAAAACAATATTCAACTACATATGATTCAAAGGATAGTTATTGAAAAAGTAGTTAATGAAATTTAAGTTAGATGATAAGGAATAAAGACTGGAAAGAAATGACAGAAGAAAATCCTTTTCCCTCAATTAGAGCAGTTTTGTTTCTTAAAGTGAGCATTACTGAATTCAAACAAAATCCAGCTGTACAAAACCTTTCTCACAAGTGACTTGCAAGAAGATTTTATATTTAACGCTGTGTGTTTGGGTTTTACATTGTTTTTTTTGTTCTTGGGCTTTGTTTTGTTTTGTTTGGGTTTTTTTCTTTCCTTTTCCCCTAGTTGTATCTCTTAAGGTTATAACCAAGACGAATGTCTGGATGTTAATTCAGGAGAAAAAAAAAAACCTACAGAAACCCCCCCTCTCAGTCAAACACAAACACATAAACCCCCCAAGTCAACTGATGCTTTCAGAAGAGAGAAATTCTATTTCAAAACACATCCTTCTTTCCTTTCTAATGACATTAGAGATTATCACGTGCAGGTGCTATTTATCTTTGCAACTGCTTTCCTATGACTGTTTTACTGCTTCCCACACATTTACTTGTATGTCAGCCATAGAAAAGGTAACTGAAAATGGCAGTTGTTGAGAAAGCATGTCGCCATGCCTGGAATGACATGCATTATCGGGGCAGCAGGAGTTGCTGGCTCTACAGCCCATTTCTACTTGACCTGCGGGATGATTGGCTGCCTGGGATGGTGATGAATCACTGGAGTTTATGAAACAAGACTGCTGGCATCCTCACAGAGGAAATAAAAACGGGGATTTTTTTTCCCCTATAACATTCTTGCTGTGGCAAAAAGCTTTTTTTTTTAATGTTTCGTTTTGCTTCTGTGTTATTTTACCCTGCAGCAGAAGTAAATGTGTCAATTAAAGTCGCTTTAGTACTGTTCTTGGCAAGTTAATGATGCACTGAAGGTTAACTATCTTTATTGGATGGAAGTGGGCAGGAATTCTCCCAATTTTTGTGTAAATCTTGATCCTGGACTCTAATTTTTTCATCTCTCACTCCAATCTTGAGACTGAGATAGCATAACTAGTAATCAGCTCAAGCGGGATGTAAAAAGGATTTCAGCTGTTCTCATGCACAACTTTATTTTCTCTGATAGTGTTAAGGATCAGTGACCATTCCGTGGGCTAATATCAGTCAGATCCATCTTCAGCATTTCCAAACTAATGACTAAAATGACATTTCTGGAAAGCACTGACTCCCAGATTTGCACTCACTTTCTAGGTGGTTCGTGAAATTATATTGTGCATTAAGCCCACATTACTGGATTAGGCTGTTATGAGCCTGTGCTTGCAGGAAAGTACCATGGGGCTGTAAATCTGCCAGTGCACTGACAAGGCTGACACAGCGTGGATCACAAGCTGCCTTGTAAAATGCAGCCAAGTAAAAATGATCCTTCTATTTCAATTAAAACACCCAAAATTGTGTTTGAGGGTGGGGGAATGGAGAGAACTACTTTCTTATCTCTCCATGTAGCATACTCAGTATGTTGATGTGTTACCCTGTGTCCCTTATTCAGGTAAAACAACCTGTTTTGAAGTTAACTCTCTAAATCAAATTAATAAGATTACCAATAAAATTGCTCAGGAAGTTTTAAATAAAGTGTTTATATGAATACAATGCTTTTTGCTGTTACTTGAGGCAGAGTTTTTCTCAACTCTCATGTTTTGCTGCCCAAGCTTTTTCTCCACTAGTTTTGAAAAGCAATTTGCATGCTCACATGGGCTATTAGACTTTTCCACCTTCCTCCAAATAATTCAGCTATTGCTGGACACTGCAGAGGCTGCAACACTTTTGTTATTTAAGGCACAGCTTTCCAGTGCCCCTGGTGAAATAGAAGAGGGCAAACTTTAACCAGCAAGAAGGGCAGCACAGGGAACTGTTGCTTGTGCCCTTTGGTGTGTGAGGGGTAAATGCTGTCCTTGCTCCGGAGTTCCCATGGCAGCAAATCATCAGGTCATCCTCAAGAGCAGCCTTTGAGGATGCCAGACAACAGTCTGTCACCGGGACGAAAAGAGAGCAGAGAGTTTGAGGAAGAGGAAAAAAAGTCTAGAAAATCAGAGAGATGATAGGGGAAATTACAAATAGAGGAGTGAAAAGTAATGGTGTTCAAACACAGATCATCTGGAAATTGAACCTTGCATGTGCAGATACCTGTGGGTGATAGGATGGATGTGCTACAGAGAGAATTTAAGATTCAAATCCTGCACCTGCTCTCCTTGGAAGCTGCAGGTCAGCATCTGAGGGATTGATGGCCTCTGGAAAAGAAACAGAGAATTATCAGAAAAGTTAAAATTTTAGAGACTCTAAATTCAATGATACAACCCCTTGATTTCATTTTCCTTCTCTTTTGCCTAAAAAAGATTTATCTTCTGTTAAACTGCGAGGAAGAAGCACACTCTGAAGCTTGAGAATTTGCCTGCATCATTTCAGCCCACATTTAATTTTAATGAGAGAGTTATATAACCCCCTTTAAAAATAACAAAACACTAACAGAACTGCATTGGCAACACCAGGTGTTCTGCAGTGCTGCTCCAATGAATCATATGGAGATTTGTCTGTGCAAGGCTGATGAACATACATTAAACTGAGTTAACCCCCAACCCAGAATAAAGCAATCCAAAGTGACCAAAATTTTTCCTAAAGAGCCTTTCTCATAGAGCAATGCCTAACCAGATGCCTGCCCCAGGAACCTCATGGTTTCAGCACTTGTCCCTTATAAAGTTTTTGTACAAGGGATTGAGTTTTTCCTTAAGACTTGCAGATGAGTTATTGTGACCCTTCAAAGTGAAACATTGTGTGTTAAACACTAAGTTGGGTTAAATGTTTTGGTTCAGAAAAAAAAAAAAATCAGTGTTCCTCTTTGTTGTACTGAGCCCCAAATCCCTGAAAATTAAGAACATTTAACAGGTATCTTTGGGAAAAATAAACATGTGACTTCATCAATGTTCCTTTCAGATAGAGAATTTGTGGGAAAACTGAATCAGTGACTTGAGCTTGTTAAACATCTCGGTTCAGATGCCATTCTCGACTCCAAGAAGTCTCTCAGCCACCAGCTGCTGGAAGGTGTGCAGGATCACTTGCCATATTCATGCTCTGTCTCTTTCCACCCCTATTAGAGGCAGGGTCATGGGCTAGGTGGACCTTTTGATCTGGCTTATGTGGCAATTCTTACACTGCTCATTTAAGGGGGAAAAAATACCCCAAACCACTAATACCAGGTATCGTGCAATTTTCTGCACATCCAAATGCCTTCTAGTTACTGCAGGAGCCTTTTCTTTATGTCCTTCATGACTGATATTTAATGGTTTCTGTCTGGGAAACAAAGATAGCTACTTAGTATATTTTCAGGTTAATTGTTGTTTTTGAGGATTGACATGTGTGCTAGGCACTTCATGAACAAATGAAAAAAGAAGACCTGTGAAATTTCCTACCTTAAAAATGCCACAAATTGAGTTTAAGGTGAAATCCAATCATTTGGAGTGCAAAAAAAAAAAAAAAAAGAAAAAGAAAAACGTGGTAGAAGTGAATGAAAAGGGAGGATGAAGGTTAAGCTCATAAGGATCCTGCTGCTAGAAGTGGAGTGCAGCAGGTTAATGCAGATATTGTAATAAACCCCTCAGATGTCTCTACTTTGTTTTTAAAAATAAGTCTTCTTTTTGCTTCTTGTCTCTTTTGGTGTCCCTTACCCAGATTCTTTCTTTGCTGATGCCACACTAGAACTTCACACTTACCCTTGCCTGTGGCTTTTGGAGTTGGAGATTGCCTCCAGCATCACCTCTTGATCAAGGCCATCCTCACTATCTACTTCCCTCATCCTGCCTCTCTCTCAATAACCAGCCTCTCCAGATGGGCAAAAATCTCCAGAAAACTCAAATTTATATAAAATGACAGAGACTTTAGTGTCTCAAGTAGTTTTTCCTTTGGATGTAGATGGCAGGGAAGAAGGCTTTTTTTATTACAGTGGGATTTTGCCTGGTCTTTGAAGGCATAGGTGGGGCTTTTGCATATTGTGAAGATGGAGTAGCACAAACAAGAGCACCAAATGTGTGATTTCTCCTGTCCTAAGTCATAGGTTTTCACATGAAGATAATATAATAGCCAAATCCAAGAATATTCAGTTCTCTCTTCCAGGTTTTATTGGAAATGTGTCCTTTTTTACCATAAATAACATATCTTCTCTCTAGTAGGAAATCAGGTCTGCCCAGTGCTTGCAGTACCCCAGTTTCTCTCCTTTTCGGGTAGTAGCTGTTGATAGGTAGTAGGTGAGAAGATAAGGTAGTCCATTAAAGAAAAAAAAAAAAGGAAAAGGAAAATTAAAAGAACAGTCAGTGTCTGTTGCCAAGTCAAGATAAGACTGGGTTGACAAAAGGCTTGGTCTCGTGTCTCTATGCACAAGGCACTAACACAAAGGTAAAACCTGTGGATCAGTAGTAATGCTCTTCAACAGGACTGCAAACAAATAACAGGACAGTAAGACTTGGTCTTGGAAAAATTTGCTTGTTTCTGCTTTACTTCAGCATTCTCTAAATGTAGTGCTGAGCTCAGGAACAGCCCAGCTGGAGCAGAGGTTACTGGGCAGCTTCTGCTCAGCACTAACGCTGGGCAGGATTGGACCTGAGGGGGATGTTTGACTGTCCCATGTGTTTGGTGCTGTTCACAAAATTTGGTTCTGTTCCTCTAAATTAAAGGCCTTCCCAAAAAACCCTCCATTCCACATAGCATCTGCCTTGTGCCATGATGTCTTGCCTAATTGTTTTCGGAAAGATTGAGTTATTACCTACAAAAGGGAACAAAGGCCCTTTACCCACAGTGGGATGAAATCACCTCATCACTGGTATAAAATAGGAAGGGGGGAAAAAAAAAAGAGAAGTGAGTGGGAAGTTTTACTATAGCAACCAAGTTTACATAATATCGATGCGCTTCAAGTGAAAGCTCTAGAATTGCTTAATTTGAGGGACCTTTTCACAGGGCTAATTTTAAATGACGTTTATTTCTGAAGATTACTGAGGAGCTACAGTAGCCTACGGAAGCAGAGGGAGCCTCACAAGCACTATTTTAAATACTTAAAATCCATTGATCAGTTTTAACCAATATTTTCATTTTCTTTCTAAAAGGATTTCAGCTATATGCAAGTTATTTTATTTCTCAAAATGAGTGGAAGAGTGTTGTGTGTTTGGTTTTGCAATACAAAATCCCTACTGAAAGGTTAAGGCTTCATAATTCAAAATTTTATTCCAATATTAGACATAACTGACAAAGACAATTTGGTTCCAGGTTGTGGTGAAATGGTGTACAATTGCATCCATTTTTCCATCCACTTTTTCCATTCAAGGAAATGCACTATGTTTTGCTTTAATTGTTAATGATTTTTACACCATTCTGTAGTTCTGCCCAAGTCTGCTTTGCTACGCTTTTTCTTCACGCCCCCTCCCCTTCTTGCCTCTCCAGAAGTCTGCTGATAAGAGTTAGGCTGATGGGCTCTCTCCCTTATAGGCAGCTAGGCTCACATCCCATCACACAAACCAAAATTCTGTACTGCCTGCTCTTAGTCACACCACTACTTCCAGGCTCATGGCTTGCCTGGAAGGTTATTTCTCTGTGAAAGATAGCAACCACCTCGTTTGCATTCACTGACTCTAGCAGGACCAGATTCCTGCTCCCCCTTGCAGTAGTGGAAGATCCTGAGTGATTCCACTGGAGTCATTTGAGCCCGCTCCAAATTTACACTGCCGTCGCTGAGCTCTGCTTCTGCTTGCTGCCTCTGTTAGAAACTTGCTTTGATGCCAGAGATAAGCTGAATCCCAAGCATGTTCATTGGCTTAGGGGGGAATAAAGCAGAGGATTTGAACTCTCTTCATACTGCCTTGCAGGCTTGGGAGAGAGTGAAGTCATTCAGAAACTTTCCCTTGAAATTCTTCCAACGGTAGCATTTCCTTTGCCCAAAACTGGGGGGCAAGTTGATTAGAAGAATGGCAATTAAGGGTAGGGTGAGGAGGGGGTATGGAGAGGGGAGTTGATGTGAGCTCCACACTGGATTTGGCTCTGCGATCTGGAAGGGAAGTGGGTGTCTACTCTCTTTGTCACTTGCTGAATGAAGCCACAGGCAGTGATGTCAGAGTTAGCTCATACACACAAGTCACTTGATCAGTCCTGGCCTTCTGCAGTTGAACTTTTTGGGTGTTTTTTGTATTTTTTAATTTTTTTTCTCTGAAGAGGTGTGCGATTTTCAAAGGTTGAGTAGTTTAGAGAAATTGCATGTAGCTCTGTGTTTGAAAAGCCTCTTGAACGGTGACTAATCTGCAAAGGTGTGGTGGAACTGCTTCAACTGAGGGACAAAGAGTAAGCGAGCCAAACGGGGTCTGCACCTCAGAAATGAGGGGAGGAGGGATAGGAGGCAGCATTTGTAGCTGGAATAGGATTAAAGCATGAGAACTGATGATTCCAAGTTCTAGGTTCCTCCCTCAAAACTGCCATATGCTCCACCAGTTGAAAAAGCTTAAAATTGGAGGGCAGCAATAATGCAGCTCCTCTAAGCCATTGTCTGATTTATGCTGTGAAAATAAATGCAGTTTCACTTGCCACTCTCACTGCCCATTTCCCTCTGATGTAGCAACACATCAGAGATTCCACTTTACCTTTAATTTTTAATAAAATTTGCTATTTTGCGCACATGTGCTGGTCAAGAATCTGGCACTAATGTCACAAATAACAGAGCTGAGCCTGTAACAGTGTGTAAAAAATTCAGGGATTTTTGTTTCTTACCACTCACCCTCTGCCATCGAGAGTTAATTCATACATAGACACTACATAATTTATGTTTGAGAACCAAATTATTCGAATGCAGTTTTTCCCTCTAAGCTCTCCTTGAGTCGTATCTCAGTATCTTTTATGGAAAGGGTTTCTTTTTGCATTTGACCCTGGTCCTGCTTCTAACTTTTAAATGGCAAAAGCAAATGTGCTTTGAAAAGTGTGTTACACTGTAGTTGTTAAATAAAGCAATAACCTATGCACTTGTAATGCTTTCTCTATGACCTACTTACATACTACTTCACCCTCCTTATAGTATGATTAAAAGCTGCTTTGAATCCACTATTCCCTCAAGGGATTTGAGGCTAGAATTTAACAAACTGCTGAGAAGGCTTAAGTCAGTAAGAGGGCTTCCCTACAGCTTCTTCCAGCTAATTCACATGTAATTAAAAGGAAAATAAATATTTCAAAAGAACATACGTTTTAATGAAGCATTTTTAAGCACTTACACCTTGCATAATGGGGCAAATTTATAAAGATCTCTCTATTCTATATGCAGATTTTAAGCAAAATTATTTGTGATCCTCTCCTCCCTCTTTGCATCCTGTGTGAACTGTGGATTTACTTTTCAGTCAGCAGCAGTGGGACTGTGGTCCTTAGAAGTGACAGGCTGGTGAGACTGAAGTCCCTTAGATTTAGCATGTACCAAAAAAACTCATGATGAAGAGGTGCAGATCCAGCCGCACAGGGCAAAGTGGGGGTGGAGACTTCTCAGTTAAAAGAATATCTTCATCCTCACTGAGCTGCCTGTATTTCTTCTGAGCTGAAACCTGTCCCTTCTGCAGTGGCAAGATTTTGAAATTGAAAGTTAATCCAACTCTGCTCTGGGCCGGATTAACCACCATGGAGGCCTCAGATCAAAAACCAGGTGGCTGCATCCAGCTGGAGAAAGTTGTGCTGGTTTCTCCTTTCATTTGGATTTTGCACTTAATTTTTTTATCCGCTGTATAGTCAGTCCTACTCTGTGATGGATGGGTGGCATAAAGGAATCACCATTAATTTAGTAAAGAGGAGCCATAGCTTTGCTTTTGTGCCTTTCTATATGGATGTTTAGGTGCCATGGTGATGAGGACTATGCGAACATATAGAGCAGAGCAGATTAATAACGCTATAGATATCTGTTCAGGATTGCAGCTGTCCTGCGGGGATTATGCTGAGGGCCAAGTGAACCTTTTCTTTCTTTAGACTTGCAAAGTAGGCAAAAAATTTAGCAGCCTGAGGGTTGTTGTTTTTTTTTTTTTGTCCTTTTAACTGTTTAGAATTGGAAAGTCTCTTAATGCAATAAACTGAACTTTAAAAACTTGCCTGTTCTGTATTTTTTTTTTCCTATCAAATCAATGATGGTCAAAATTTAAATGAAACTTGGCCTGATAACACATTTTTATGGGTCAATTTAAATTTTATATTAGAATGCTCTTTAAAAAGTTTAAACATAGTAATAATAAAGGTTTTAATTTGCATTTGTTACTTTTTGCGAGTGCTGATTATCCATAACAAATCAAATTATAAAACCTAGAGAGAGATACAGATGGAGAAGCACACACAATGGAAAGGAATGTTCTGTCTGTCTAGACTGCTCAGATCACCTAGTAATCATCGTAAATATGTTAATATGCTTTTGCCTGGAGCGGCTTTGTATTGAAGCAAGTAGGTCTTGGAGATGGAAAGGAAAATTCATACAGATTTTCAGGGGGCGGTGGTGTGGGGGGGCTCCCCTCCAGCTATTTGTATGCGTGGAATTTCGCGTGCGTCCTGGTGGTGACACTTCTGTGTGCGGCCAACTCGGAGAGGAACGAGGTTGGGAGCGGGTTTTTGGGAGGTTGCAGCCATGAGAAAGGATTTGCCGTCATTAGTTATTTAAATCCCTCTTTCTGATCAGTGGGGACAGAGTTACTACCAGTCTCTCGCCAGCCAGTAACATCACTCCGAGCATTTAAAAGACTGCCAAGGTCTGCATGGCAGGAGTTTGAGTGGAGACAGCCTGCACCCAGAACCTGACCAAACCTTCCCAGTGCCCCCAGTCTGCCTCCGGCCGCACGGGGAAGCGCCGTGCCCGAGCGAACCCTCGCGTGTGCCGCGGGCAGCGCCCGCCCCGGGCTGCCGGGGCCGCTGCCCCGCCGGGCCGGGCTCACCCCGCACGGCCGCGGGGCCGGGCAGCGCCGCGGACGCTCCGGGCGGGTCCCGCCGCCCCCGGAGCCGGGCCGGGCGGAGAGGAGGAGCCCCGGGCGGGCAGCCCCCGGCCCGGCGGCGGCAATAGGCCTCTCCCGGGGCGGCGGGGGCGCAGGGGTTAACGGGGAGCCGCAGCGGGGAGATGGCTCCGCCTCCCCGCTCAGCACCTGGCGCTCCACCGACAGTTGCCTCAGCAGTCGATTTCGGAGGGGATTGGCGGAAAAAACCGAGAGGGGGAGAGAAATGTGACAACTGCCGGGGCTGGCGGCTGCCGCGGGGAGGCCTCCGCACCTGTGCCTGCCGCTCCGCCGCCCGGCGCAGTTGTGGGATCCGCCGCGCCCCGCCGCATCCTCCCGCCGACCGCCGCGGCGCCCCCGGAGCCCAGCATGACTTCTTCGTTCAAGCTGGATTTCCTTCCGGAGATGATGGTCGACGGCCGCTTGCTGGTCTCTGACAGAATGTAAGTGGCGGCGGGGCTGCCGCCGGGTTCCCCCCCCCACCCCCGCCCGCCCCGGCTCCGGGTACCGCCCGGCACCGAGCCCCCGCCGCGGGGCTCCGGCCGGCTCCTTCCCGCACCGCCCGCCCTCCCGCGGGAGGGGAAGGGGGGTTCGTACCCCCGGTCGCTCCCTCCTTCCCAAGTCACTTGGTGGTCTCCGTGCCGTGCCCCTCCCGGGGTGTTCAGCGTCCCGCAGGTCGCTGCCGGCGGGCGCGGGGGTTATCGGCTGCCGCTGGTGATGATGATGATGATGCAACGTGGAGAAACGCGCATCGGTCGCGCGTAGCTGAGCGCTCTCCCCTCCGTGCCCAGCGGGGCCCTCCACAGACACCTGTCCCCTGCACCCAGCCCGGACCCACCCGTGTTTTCTCACCCCTTCCCGGCAGAATAAAATTGCCCCTGCAAATTTTCATCAGTTTTCAAATTCAGATGACATACTAAGCATCCACCGGGAGTACTAGGCAGAACGCAAGGTATTGGCTTCCCCCCCCCCCCCCCCCCCCCAATACTGTCCCTGACAGCTGCCTGGTATGGCGAGTGTTAATTAGGGTGAGGATGGTTGTTTTACGTGCAGTTGAAGTGGGGATGAGTTGTGTTGGAAGGCGCTGAATGCTGGAATTTCAGAAGGAGAAGTTATCCCCCTAGCCCGTCTCTGCTCTGTTAATCTCGGTCTGAAAGTTTCTATTATCATCCTCTTGGGCATTGCCAATTGACAGGTATTTTCAGGTAACCTAAGCTTTGTATGAAAAAGTAAAAGCTAGAAATGATGAAATAGACATCTGCTGAAAGATATGGATTGTGAGGACTGTGCTGCATTATTTTACAGTATCCAAAATACCGTTTGTTTTGTTGCTTTTTATTCTTTCATCATAATGACAAACGTGGTTTGACTTAGATTAGAATGAAGCGGGAGGCTTTGGCACTGACTCTGCACTGAAGTTGTGGTTGAGGCAGCGCTTAAGTTACAAGTGTAAATAAACCCGTGTGCGCAGCAGAGAGTGTTACCTGCAATTTGGACAGATCAGGTTGCATACTGTGCCCCTATCTAAGGCTATTCAGACTTTTATTGCCTTTTTTACTGGCAACCAAACTTTCTCTGAGGTGGGATGTCTTCTCCTGCATTAGCAGTGTTCTGCATGGAGACATTTAGTGGTGGCCAGTTGTTGAGACAGCTGAGGTTTAGTGAGTATGTGGGAGAGGGGCAAGAGTCGGGGGGAAGCTACTTGGTGCAGATGACTTACACTATTTTTACAGTCCTTGAAGGACAGCGAAGTGTGTAAATACTGCCTCTTGTCTTAAATTTTTGATCTTAAATTCGAAAGAGTTCTGTGCTGTGTTTTGCTCTTCCCATTGTAAAAGCCTAGGTTTTAGTCAGTTTTGGTAAACGTGCTGTCATTTTCTCCCGTTTTGCGGAAAAACCGCCGAGGTTTGCCCATTAGGGTACAAAGTAGCAGCTGAACATTGGTATCTCTTGCTCTGCAGCCCTCTGTAGGGACCTGCCACAGCCAAACTGCTCCTTATTTTCATCATCTCAGCTTTGATTAGACTTTCTACCTGCTGTCCTTCGAGGCAGTCAGAAGAGATCCTGCTAACAAACATCTCCAAGCTCAAAGGCACTATTAACTGTGGCTGATGATGCTCTGTTGTCACTTAAGCTTATATAACTGTATCTCCAATTTGCCCCTCGAGGTGGGGGAGTACCACGTCAAACTCTTTCTTCTGCATTACTCTCTTCATACTCCCTTTTCTCGGTGAAGCATCTATAATATATTTTAACACAGCTTGAAACACAGTCAGTGTTCATTAGGTGCAGAGCTTAATGTGTGTCCAAAGATACAAAAATTAGTCTAGAGAAATGTCAGCTCCTAAGTGGGTCTTGAAATACAGAAGTTTGATAATGGAGCTGTTAAATGCACACATCCTAGTAGGGTTGGTGCTGGCTCTTTATGCATTTTTGGGGGGGAGGGGTGACTAAGTAATCTCTTGAGGGGGAAAAAAACTTTGTGTCCAGTATCATCAGTAGTGATGATGTGATGTGCTTTCTTGTATTAGCCAAACCTTGCTTTGCTGCTGATCTAAGTAATTGTGGAGATGGTATGATTTCAAGGGATCATGTGTCATGCATGCAAATTAATATTGAGGCCAAATTGCCATGAACTCAGGGAGCTTCTATTCCTAACAAAAATAGTCTTGAAACTAAATGCTGTGTGTGAGAGCTTTGCTACGTTGCCTTTCTAATACTCCAGCACTCGCTGTTTAAGACCATCTTTATCTTGTCCTTCTTAGCCAAGTGGTGACATGTATTTATTTGCAAGTCCCCAGCTCTCTGGACTAATCAGTGCTGACGAGGATGCAGTTTGATTACGCATCAGGGGTCAGGGGCACAGGAGCACCTTCCCCTTTAGCTGGCCCCCCAGGCGAGCGGCGAGCCGCCAGCAGCGGTAACGGGGTGGCGCAGAGCATCCGAGAGCACGCTCTGAGTTACCACGCTGCACAAAACTTTTAACCTCGCCATCTGCTCCAGCCATTCCATGTAGCTCAGTTCAGTCTTTAGCAGAAAGGAATTTCCTATTTTAGAGCAAGGCAATTAGCAAAATATATGTATAGCACTTCTCTTTCACAGCGCAAATTGGCAAAACTAGATTTTCCTTTTCTTTTTCAATATGCCGGTGGCATATCAGATGTTTTGGGAAATCGGTAGCATACAATATCACTTGCACTTCTTCTTTGCAGATTTAAAAATTATTTGTTACGGGATTTTCTCTCAGAATCATCCATTATTTCTTCGAGAGAGAAAAAGGGGATTTTTCAAGGAATACCTTTCAGTGCATACCTAGTGTGAAAGTTAACTGCCAGCCTGATAATTGCAAAGTTAAAATGCTTTTACCGCTGTTAGAATGTCAGTGGCTCTTAAATGTTGCTTGCTTTCAAATTTCACTGCTGTTACTATATAGCTAAACAGAAATAAAATAGAATATAAGTTACATCGAACATGACTGTATATAATTAAACTGTATGCATGGCATCAGTGTACCTGGTTACTGACTGAATGTCAATTCACTAGTAAAAATTAATTAATGACATGGCACTGAAAAATAGATACTCTAGGATATGAAGCATAAAGATGCATGAACTTCTGCTCTTGAGGACAGATGGCAAGCTGGATGCTCTAACCATGGTAAATGCCTGCAAAGAGCCCTGCTTGGTGAGTGCTCTGGGAAGGGCCGGGAGTTGTTTGCTGTTGTGCACTGCGGGGAAGAGACAGTTCTGAGGAAAATACATAGATACATGTAGGTGAAACATACAGATGAAATATGTGTGTGTATTTGGACAGGGTAGGAGAGGGTTAATGGTTACTAAGTGAGGTTATAAAATCTGAGTTCAATGTAATTTGCTGATTTCACTGGCTTACATGTACATGCCAACTGGATGATTGTGAAGTGGTTGCTTTGAGGATTAAATACTCATCGTTGTAAACCCCCCCATGTTGATTTCTGCATTACGGCAGAAGATTTTTCCATTCCATGTTCCACATTTCGGTGCCTGGGATTACCTTTCGTGTAAATGAGTATCAGTGTTTGTTACTACTGAAACAAATTCAAATTTTGCTTTAGTTTTTGGTAGCTGGATATAATGCCAATAAAATACATTATGCTTCAACAGTGTGCGTGCAACTGCATGGGTTACAGGGCAATAATGTGAAAGAAGCATTTAGCCTTTGAATTTGTTTCTCTTGTAATCAAAAATGAGTCAAAATCAGATATACTTGCAATATGCTGATTGAAAAGCCAGTGAAGATCAATTTTTGATACTTTTTGTTTGTACTTGCTCTTTAGTAAATAAGAAATATCATCATTCACAGGACATGCTCGCACATTAAAATCCAGAATTTCATTTTCCGCAGTAAACCTGCAGTATAGGACCTTTATTTATTTATTTTTGTAAGCAAAAAATTTGAGATAAAAAATTTATGGCTTTAAACTTAACTGCAGGGAAACTCAACATCCAGTCAAATATAATTTTCCTACTCTCTAGTCTTTTTAATACCTGGAATATCAAACCATTATTTCCTAACTGAAAATAGACAGTTGGGTGTTTTTAATACCACAGACTCGTCTTTGTACTGGCATTTTATTCTAACTTTGATTCAGTAATAGCTTTATTTTAAGTATTATGACTTTTACTTAAGTAACTTGTGTGACAGATTTCTTGGGCCCCTACTGAGGAAAAGCAAAGTAAAAAAAGAAAAAATTTGACTGTTGCCAAGGAGCTTCTGAAAGGAAAATAACTCTTTGGATGTCTATTAAGTAATTGCAATTTCATGGTGTCCTTCTCACGATCATCTTTTCTAGAATCTCATTCAGAAGTTAACCTACGGTAACTGTCAGCACATCAATATTTAAATATATCTTTCACTTCCTATGATACGATCTCACAAGTTTTAAGCCTCCCCCACACGTATTCATCATCCAAATTAATCATCAGTTATGATTGCTCTAACAACTTTGATAACTCTAAATATTTCATTGGCATTTTAGGATGTTTGATATCTTAGGAGCATTTGGACTATTCAAATTTCATGATTAATTCATGGATTACTATAAGAACATTTTATCAAACCAATACAGGGGAAAGGTGTACAAGATATTTTCATTTTTAAAAGCACCTGGAATAGGCAAGACAACATTCTACAGAGAAATCACTGTTTTATAGTTTAAGCAAATAAAAACTTCTTTCCTTCTAAAGTGGAGAGGCAACGTTTTGGTTTTCTTTTTTTCCTTTGTTTCCACACACTGTGTTTCCTATAGGGGATTATTTCTTGTGTGTTCATGTAGTTGCAAAGTATGCTGCATCTTCTGACATGATTTCCTTTGATTAAAACAAACTGGTGGCAGGGCTTAGTTTAACCAGAGGCTGAAGTCACAAAACAGGGAAAATATGTAGAAGGCAAGGCTGAGCCTTCCTTAGCAAAAAAGTGGGAGAACAAGAAAAACTTTCATAGGTACAAGAAAAATGCAAGAACAAGAATGCCTGTTTGGAAAATAAAAACTAATTGGAGCAATAAATGTAATGTTCTCAAGTAATTGTGAAATAATTATTCCCCCTTAGAATCATCATACTTTAATTGCTTTCCAACGCGTTCCTGTGTTCTCCGTGGCTGTGGAAAAGAGGAGAAGTGCTTGTGTTCCCTTCAGGATTTCATTTTTCATTTGCAGTAAGCTGCTGGCTTTCTCATAAAGGTTTTCAGAAATATGTTGCCTTAATTGCTGTTGTGTTCTTCCATATGGTGTTAAATAAAAAAGGTGAATGGCAGATGCTGAAGGTATAAATTCCCTCCTAAAGTCCAGATAAGGCA
Source organism: Cinclus cinclus (assembly GCF_963662255.1). Classification (NCBI taxonomy): domain Eukaryota; kingdom Metazoa; phylum Chordata; class Aves; order Passeriformes; family Cinclidae; genus Cinclus; species Cinclus cinclus. The sequence goes on along the minus strand of NC_085049.1, from coordinate 16,539,791 downwards.
CCCTGAGAATTAGTGGTGCAGCTCTCCATCCTCTGTATCATAGATTTAGAATCAATCTCTCATTTTCATTGAGACTGGGTTACATAAATAGGACACACTTCAGTAGTGTATTCTCTTTGCTCACAGCTTGATTTGTGAAAATTCAGCTGACAATAGTTTAAAATTATAATATTAATAAAGAGGATATCATCTGGCCTTCAAAATGACATCTGAAAGCAGCTTCTGTTTTGTGTTAAATCTTAATTACTGTATTTAAATGAATGCCTAAATGAGCCAATTCACAAAGGAGTTGCCTACTGTACCAATAGTGCCTGTTTGGTGATTTTTTTTTTCCTTTCCATTTACACAAATATAAAAAAATAGTTTATATGGATGAGAACAGCTGCGTTCTTTTGCCTCTTACGACTCAGCTGAAGAAGGCTGAGTATCTTGAGTGTGTTCTCTGCCCTGGGACAGCTTCTCCCTTGCCTGCCAAAGGGTGGCAATACTTAAAGTCAAGTTGAAAAACGATGCTTCAAAACCAACATTGGTGTAAGAGCTGTGAGGAAGATCCTGCACTGGCCTCCTGGGCCATATTTTGTGAGTTTACCCATAACTTACTATTGGGGCATCATATTATAACAGCTGAGGGCAGGATTTAGGGCTTAGTACCACGGAGAGACTAAGTCCACGCCTGTGAGTGCTCCAGCCTGTGTTTAGGCTGGAAGGGATGTGCTCCTGCCCACTTTTGCTCAGTATGGAAGCAGAGAGCTGTGTCCAGGCTACCCTGGAAGGAGACACCATGCCCAGCTGTGCCCAGCTCCCCCTGCTCCCCACTGCATCAGGGATGGACTCATCCCCTGCAGAGGAGCATGCAGGGAATTTATGTCCTTGATTTCCCCTCAGTCTATGCATAGTGAGCCACTTCAGGTTTACCAAGGAAACAACAGCAACCTGAGAATTTTGCTTTATGATTTTCACATCCCTGTTCATTTCTTAAATTGTTGTGTTGCTCTTACCCTGGGGTTTTAGAGTAATTATAGTTATTCCAGAGATGTAGCTATTGCTTTTTCAGAAAAATGGTGTTAGTGATCTGCTGATTTATATTTTTTTATAATTATTATTATTCTTGTTATTGGGTTTTTTTTCATGTGGGTTAATGTGACAAAGAAAATGTCAGAAAAGCCGAACACTGTCCTTGCAGTCATAGGTAGTAATTCATTGCAGCATTAATTTACAACTTTTTTGGTGTCTTTCCACTTTAGTGTACTTGCTCTTAGACAACATGGTGGATTTTGAGAGGAATATCTGAACACAATCACCCTTTAGCTGGTGTGTGTAGCTGGGTATCTCCATGACAGGAGCACTACCACCCTTTCAGTCCCAGGCTATACTGTGCTTTCCCTTGTACTCTGTTCCTGCTTCCTGTGTGCTTTGAAGCAGCTCCAGCCTGATGGCAAGTCACAGCTGACAAGAGATACCTTTTGCATAACCCTGAAAAATAATGAAAATCCATCATTCTTTTAATCCAAAGGCGTGACAATGTCTTCTTGCTTAATATGTCAGTGCTCTTCCCATTTCTTGCTCCTCAAAAGCTTTGCACTACTGAATTGCTCAGAGATGCAAAAAAACTCCAAACATCCACAGCTTGCTTGACCTACCACTTGTGTTGTTGACTCCAGCAGCTTTTGGTCCAATGATGGTTTCTGGCCTAGTGTGAGATAAGTGCACTTCATTTGCCTGAAACAGGCCCAGTAGTTGAAAATTATTAGCTTTTGGAAGAGCATAACTGCATTTGAAAATCTACAAAATCAAGTCATCTATTCTGTTCTCTTTTTTTTTTTTTTTTTTTTTTTTTTCCCCCTGGCTCATTCAATTGTTTGGCTCTGCCAGCTTTCGCCTGCAATTCATTGCTACTGAGAGAGACATCTGGTCCTGCCCTTTATCAATAAATGCTTTTATTTTTTTTATATATTTCAACACAGATGGAATGTAGAACAAGCATTAGGAGTTTGAAATGTTGTCAAACACACTCCATACCCATTGGCTATTGCTTAAAGACAATCCTGTTCTATTCCTGGTTCTCATACAAGATGCTCTAGAAATTCCAAGTCACATGGCTGTGGTTTGTCTTGATTTCACCATGAGTTTTAGTAAACTTGATCCCCTTGTTGTGTCTTCTAGGGAAATAAAAATACTCCTTCATTTTATCTGAAATGTCTCTCTGTTAACATATAGAGAAACTGATAATTTCATTAGTCAGTAAATGAACTTTCAATTTTTTTTCTTAATTCAGTTTAATTTTGTCTTCTAAGAATTTACTGCTTAGAAACCAGTTTCTCATGTTCTAATGGCATTATCCAAACTACATTAAACCCCTGCTGTCCAAAACAAAAACCAAGCAAACAAACAAGAAAAAGACAAGAGACGCAAAAAAAAAAGAGTTCAGGAAATCCCGGTGACTATTACTTCAGGTATGTGTTTAGTCTTTGTTCAGAGATTTGACCACAAAATCAGAAATGCTGAATTAAGGAATAACCACCGATCAGCTAGATGATCTCTCCAGGAAAAAAATTCAAAAGTCATTCCCCTTGTCCTAATCTGACCCATGTCATTCAACTTCTTCCTTGAAGCATTGAATTTTTAGGATTGCCAGGTGAGCACTGGCTCTTTCTGGCAGGTTCAGTGTTGCCAGCTCCTCCTGGAGATCAGTATTGAGTGGGAGGGGACCAGGGGGAAGAGGAAGGAATAAAATTAGCATTTAATTTTGCAGGATGTGGAAAAATCAATGACAAGTGAAGCAATTCTTAGAAAAAAAGAACCTCTCTGGACACGTAAAGCACTATTATCTGATGTTTTATTACCATCCATAGCCTGTAGTCCGTGTTCAAGCCAAACTTCCGATGGGTTTCCAGGAGCTTGGCTTGAATGAGGAATGCATAATGCTGGGCTTTGCATCCCATGCCAGGCTGTCCAGCTCTGAACGATGAATTGAAGTCGTGTACATGGTTTTTGCAGCCTTTTTCTCATTGCTTGCCTCAGAGTGAACTCCATCATGGAAACAAGAGGCAAATAACTTTTCAGATACTGTTCTACCTTGCTGGCAGACTGCCTGTCTTGATGATGAACTGGGAAATAAGTCAGTTTGAGTTAGGCAGGTATTTTTTTGAGGCATGTTCACACATCTCAGGTTGGGGCAGGGGGATTCTACTTCTCTTGTCAAATCTTTTTCCCTTTGCCAGAGAGAAGGATGTATCTCAATGCCTGAGGGCTCTCAGCTTTCACAGATATCTCTATTGTTTGGCCACAGAAGATAGAGTGTAACTTCCCCTTTTTAAGTTGGTTTGTTGGCTGTGGAGAAGAGAGTAAATGCAGCAGCTTCATAACTGTGCTTGGATATAGTTGAAGAAAGTCCAGCACTATATTACAGATTTTTAAAACAATTGGGTTTGCCTGATTTCATTATCCCCTAAGTGCAGCCTAGTATCTCACTTGGTAGACTACATTTATTTATCTTCAAGACAAGGCTGTGTAGAATAGCAAAAGCTTGGAGTTTCAGTATCTTCTTACCATTCCTATGTCTTTGCTGTTCCTAGGGTATTTCACTGGAATAGGAAGAAGCTTTTTATATGCTTTTGTAGGTATGGTACAACATAATGACTTAGGGTCAGATTCTGGGTGGTTTTGAGCCTTTTTTCTTCCTGCCATGACTGTTTCAATGCAGCCATATAGATGTTGACAAAGAGTTCTTATTGTCATTGGAAAGTAAGACAGCAGCAACTCTCAATGTCCTATGCAAACCCTTCCTTTGAAACCAACATTCACAGAGGAATGAGACCTGTTTTTCAGCCAGAAATATTGCTTACAAGGCTTAATGTGGCCCAAAGAGTCTTCAAGAACATTGGCTGAGGTCTGTGTTTTCAAAGTATTATTACAGGCTCCTTCAGGTCACTTCTTCCCCCGCACGCGCAGTTTATCGGATTTGGGAAGAGGTCCTGCAGCTGCCTGTTTGTCTGTGTTGATGAACAGCAGGCCAGTTGTAGCAAGAGATACACTCTGGAATTCAGAAAGGAGCAATTTTCAGCTTGCTCAGATGCCCATTGCTACCTGGAATCTCTGCAGGAGCTGGAGACTATTTGGCTGATTCTGTGCCTCTTTGCTCTGTCTATCCTCACCTCCTCATCAGGGGATGCTTAGACTTCTTTACTTTGCTGGCCTTCAGAGGATTTGAAGGTCTCTGAGCACCCCTTGGCTCTGCATTTCTTCTCAAGTGGGAAAAGAAGTGGAGAGGATTGCTGCTGACTTTAGCCACTTGGGCCTCTGATTTTCCTGTTTGATTTGGAGCCACATATACAGAGTGAATTTGGAGTTAAGATATGCCAGGCCTCTGGGTAAAATAAATATTGTGGAGCAGGAAAAGGTATGTATTTAGGCAAGGCTTTCATATAAGATGCAAATCCAGGATTACTTAGCAGAGAAAATAATAATTTAAAATTAATGTTATATTTAAAAAGCGGAGCATCATTTGTGTCAACAGGAATGAAGATTTTTACTTTTAAGCTCAGCAAAGCCCCAAATCTCAGAAAATGCAAAATTGCTGTTGATGATTTCTGGACGTGAACCTGGAAGGCTTTCTGGAAACTTAAAAATAAATCAACTTCCCTCTTCTTTCCCAAAACTCTTTGGGCAAAAAAAAAAAAGGTGTAGATATTTAACACCAAATAATCACATTGCCAAGAACAGCAAACAAAGCCTTTTTATTCAATTCTATAATGTGCTGTAGATAATGAAAACCCTCATAGATGTACCTGGATTTTTTTTTTTTATCAGTGAAGAAGTTTAGCATGTAGCACTTCAAAAATCCATCAACATAGCTGAAACTCTTTTTTCCAGTCTCTTACCACTTCATGCCATATTTTTCTCTGTCCCTGAAATATGCAATTTGCCCTGCTTTTGTTTGTTTAAAATGCTGGAGCCTTCAGCCTGCTCTGATCCATCCATGTTTTAAGCAAGAAGCCTTCCCTGCCCTTTTCTACCTTGTCAGTTAAGAAACCACCCTACTTTGCTCTCCCTTATCACCACCCTTTCAATATCCACAAAAAAGGATATTGAAAGGATGTGATTCCTTCCCTGCTTCTCTGGTGGATGAAGCTCTTACAAATACCTGCAAAATATTTACTTTGTTTTCTTCCTTCTTTGATAAGTATGAGAAACTTAATGAACTTGGAGAGAACCAGCTTGAATTTAGATGTGAAGTCCTTAATGATTTTATAGTCTTACTATCAAGATAGTGGATAGTAATATTAAAATTTTGAGATTTTTAAGATTAAAATTTTAAGATTAAAATTTTGAAAGTCCCTGAAAGCATGACCAGCCTTTCTGGTCTGTGTTTGTTGACCCAGCAGACTGGAATTAGCAGCCCTGACAGTGATTTTCTAGGTCTTCTGGGGATATGTTGCTTGACAAAGTATAGCTGTTTTTCTTGCACTTTTGTAGTGGATGTTTTAGTAGGTTCTCTCAGCTCTGTTTCTTAAACAGTCTTGTTGTGAGCCAAATACGATACTATCATGTTGTTTTCTTTTTTCCCACAACCACAAGTTGCCCTACTTACCCAATGCAAATCACTGTGGATCTACATAACGTGCCTTTCTCAAGGGCATCTGCTAATTCCGTGTGACAAGCTGGGGAGTTTCAGCCAGGAATATTGAGCACTGAAAAACGACCTGGTTAGGCTCAGTAGGACTTAAATTTTAAGCAATCCACCCAAATTAGAGCTTTGACAGACCGTATGTGTGAGCAGTTTCTTATTTAGGTGAGACTTTAATCATTAACAGCATTCCCCTTCACAGTAAATACATACAGCACCAAGGCAGGTGATGCTGCAGGAAGACACAGCGGCCTCAGTAGAATGCAACCTTTTCTCTAAGACTTGACTTCTTATGCAACGAAGCTGGTGGTTAAACTCGATGAAAACGAGTAGTTTAGAATCAGCTCAAATATTCAGGTTCCAGAAAGACTGGTTGTTATAAATAAATTAAGGACTGAATCCAAAGCTCGTTGAGTCGATGGGCAGGCTCCCTTTGATTTCACAGCGCTCTGTATCTGTGATCCAAACGCACTGCGAACAAATAAAGACAAAGAATTTATGTTGATTGGACATATTCAGTGTGACAAGAGCTTAAGTCTGATTCTCCTCTTTGCTTATGAAACACAACTGTGTGCTTCTCCCTGGGGTTGCTGGAAGACAAGTATTTTGGTAGCTGCATGCTAGGACTCACAATTAGTGCAAGCGCCGGCTCCTAGCGCAAAGAATCACAGTGCTCTATGAAATGGAGAGAAAGTTATGGAAAGGGAGAGAAAGTTATGGCTGATAATAATGCCTTGTGGGGTTGTCCTGATTTGCCTTCAGGGCTTTAAAGCTGTTAATTTATCCTCCTATTTTTGTTTTTTAAATTATTTTTAAAAACTCATCTTGCTCTATTACAATGGTAAGTTTAATGGCCTCAAAACACTTGCAGTTAAATTGTGGGCTTTAGAGAGAGGAGGTTCTCTGCTGGCTGAATGCCCTCTGTTCTTATTCCTTGTGCTGCTTGGAATATTCTGTGGCATCAAGCTCTGCGTCTGCCTGTCCTCACACCTCTGGGTCTTGAGGACACTGTGTAGGTTCTTCTTTCTGCATGTAAAACCTTGTTTAGAAAGCAGATTTATTTTCTTATTCAAGGAGCTCAAGGCACTCCAGGGGATGGATATGTTGAAAGTAGCACAACAGTAGCATCAAGATCACTTGTGTCTCAGACTGATTCTGGTTTACTACTGAGGTAGATGTTGAATAGAGAAGCACAAATAACTTTTCCTTGCAATATAATTAACTTACATGAAGCAGAAATCTGATGCAGATTATTTTTTTTTAATATCAGATACATATATTTCATTTTACCCCAAAATAATTTACTCTTCTGGGTCTTCTGAATAAATTGAATGCTTGATTTCTCTTTCTGAAATTCATGATCATGTTAGCCTTGAAGTAGCATTCAGTCCCATTTCTAAACTGAAGCTGGCTGGTTTGTCTTAAAGTGGCTTCCCCTCATGCAACCTTGATACCTTCTCACTTGCTATCTTTTTGTTCTGTTCTAGATTTACTTTTGCAACTGCAAAAGGCATGACCGTTTGAAGAAGGTCTACTGGAGTGTACCCGTCTACATTTTTAGCGACTGTATTTCAAATTTTTTTTAGACCTCAAATTTTCAAAGTACCTTCAATTAATCTTTGTTCTGGTTTATTTAGGTTCCCCGTGCAAAGAGTAGAATAATGGGAAAAGTAAAAGCAGAATGTATGTAGGGGTTAGTATAAACCACAATCCTTTTCATACTGAACATTAGCTTGTTGAAATGCCTCCACTCTTGGCAGAAGACAAGCTTCATAACCTAAGAGGATGTGATTTGAGTGGAGTTTTCATGCCCCATGTGTTCATTGTGTTCTTGCCACTGATGCAAACATTATCTATAATTACATTTTCAAGAGACTGAAAATTGCAGTCTTTGTGGAACAAAAATGCAGCTGAAGAATGGAATGTATATCCTCTCCACCCTCATTATAAGGCTTATAAAAATCAAACTATAAGGCCCAGTACCATAGCTTTCAGATACAGGAAACCAGCACTGTTAGCCTGCAGTAGAACATTTTCACTGAAAATTAAGGCCTTTTGATAATCAAGCTAGTGCTGTTATTTCTACTAGCATGCCATTGAAACTAGTCAAACTAAAATTTGTAATTCAGATCAGTATAAATAAAGTTGGAGTAATTACGCTGTTTGCTTATTTACAATATTTTCATGAGTTTGAGATTTAATTCACAACTGGTGGCAACATTAAAAGATTTATTGGACAGATCATAACATATGTGTTGAAACATCCTACCACACCATCCTGTGGAGCAGCCATGTTTTTCAGGAGGAAAACAATACTGAAAATGCTGTTTTCATTATGTTCTCCTGGACACTGAAGAGTTTTAGTGCTGCTGTTCAAACTTCACATCTCAGTAAAACATCTCTTCCTTACATCAGTGCTACCATCTTTACTTCAGTAGCTGAAGAACCAGAAGTAGAAAGGTGATTACATATCTTTGATTTTCAGTGTAAAAAAAATAAAACTTTCCACCTAACAGCTAATCCTGATTTCCTGTAGTATGCTTTTTAGAGTAGAAATTAATGAGATCACGGTGCATCAGTCACCTGTATTCATAACACCCAGGCCTTCCTTTTCCTCTTACGAACTTCAGTTCTCAGTAGGGTTTTCCCTCCAATAAGTAGGGCATTTGAATGTTCTCTGAAAGTGAAGTTTCTCTCTGGTACCAGGGAGATAAATGCCTTTGAATAGAAAGGCACATGCTGTTATTGGTTATATTATTTACTGCATTGAGGAGTGTGCATAGAAGTGTTGAATGATCGCATAAATGCTAATAAAGAGATAAATAAGTGATGGTCGTGAATGCCTGTAAATCTGTGAGAATAGATGCAGGAATGTAGGAATTTATTGTTAGGAGCACAAATAGTCTGGACTAAAAATAATGTGTATTTACTTATTTCCTTTCATGCTGGTTGTTTTCTATTATTCTAAAGGACGCAATAATTTGGTTACCCTTCCTAGGCTCACAGTTATTGTTAAAATCAATTGTAAAAATAATTTAGATGAAATAGTGTAAGTCTTACTAGGTATCTGTTTATGGCCATCTAAGTTTCTGTGGAAAGGGCACTGGGCAACATCATGTTGCAGCCAGGCAACAATAAGGGCAGCTAGGGCCACATACTTTATGCAGTTGCTGCCCAAGTTGGTAATTCTGCCTCCAAGTTCTGATCCCTGATTGCTGCAAGTTATGCCCAGGAACACTGTGGTGATTGAGTGCTGGAGTTCCCAGGACAGCATCTATTCTTAGTGGTCCAGCAAAACTTATTAAGAAAAGTAATTAGAACAAAGCTCAAGTACATTAGCCTCTTTAATGCTCCTGAATTCTCAGAGCTGTCTTCAACATTGGCAGAGGCTGTTTCCAGTAGAGAAGCTGAAGCAACTTTCTTTGCTGAAGTTAAACCCACTTTGCCATCGTGGTGGGAATTTCTTCTGACATAATAATATCAAGATTGATGGACAGATCAAAGGGGGCTGGTATTCCAGTTAGTGAAAATCACCCACTTTATTTTTATGATGCATTTCTGTCAAGATGCAAGTTCTGTGTTTCTGCCTGCTTCTTCTGTGTTCTTCTACACCACGTCACCTCATACCTTTTCTGTCATCTCCTGAGGCCCAAGAACTATGATGTGTTTCTATAACTATCAATTTCCCTTAAAATGACCATTTTTTTCTCTTTCTTCTTTATCGTAAGTCTGCCGTCTTAACTCTGGTAGGCTGGAAATGTGTTTTCTTTCTCTGCTTGCAACACCACCCACCATTCCATTTGCTCAACAAATCATGTCCACCATCCTCCTGAATATTTTTTCTCTATTGGAATCCAAAATGCAGTTTCAAGCCTGTTCAGTCTTGTCTGAAGAATCAAAACTATGTATCTTTGGACTTTCAAGAAGCCTTTGGGGAGGCCTCTTTGATATTTGAATTGCTTAAGAAATGTGAGTGGCCCTGTTCCTGAGATGGCAACCTTGACTAAAGATCTTCAGTACAGGGAGACGTGTGTTCTATGAGAGGAGCTACAAGGAGAGGTGCTCTTCATTTTTTCCTATTATACACTTATATTCACTCATCTTGGGTGCTTATCCCCTTCCCCAGGTATTCCCCTCCCTGCCAATTCTGGTAGACTTGGACAAGAGTTAACAAAATGTCCTTTGAGCTGTAGGATGTCCCATTAGGCAGGAAAACAGGTTTCTAGGTTTTACAAGTCCAGACTACTCATATTCACTTACTGAACAAGCAGTCTATTTATAAAAGGGCCTACGAGCTATTTTTTCTTCCCTTATGCCAATTAGTGACAATTTTTAGGTCTTCTCTTCTGCCACACTCAAGATTTTTTGTCTTTGTTCTTCAGTTGCCTTCGAGAGGTCTTTTGATGATTTCTGTACTATTGCTTTTTAGGCCAGACAGTCACGTCAAGTGTCACTCCTGACAACATGCAGTCTGTATAGTAAATTTAATAGAATAACACTCATTTGTTCTTTATCTCAAAAATAAAATCCTCTTCCAGTGGAAGCTGCAGAGTTGCACAGCAGTTTGAGCTTCTGGGGACACCTGAAGCACAGTTGGGAAGACCCATCACTGTGGCTACACCAAAACTCTGCTGCTTGGTTTTCCTTCTTAGCAATTCTTAGACATATGGGGGAGTGGAACATAATTGTCAGTAAATTGGCTTGTGCCTGCATTGAATCAAGCTTGTCCCATTTCAGGTATTTGTATCGTAAATTTCCAATGGCAGTGAAAATATGTTTACTAATTTTAAAAGATTCTTAGGACTTTCCTAAGGATGGATAGGAATTATGTCCCGTAACCCCTGAGGAAGGCTGACTTTTGCCTGGCACTGCAGACAGGATTGTTGTTATTTTCACAACGAACCTTTTAATAAAATGCACTGTTTGAATAGAAATATTCAGTCAGAAAGGAGTCTGCAACTACCTGCCTTAAAGTTTGTGTTTCCCCACGCTGAGGAGCTGAATATTGATCCTCAGGCTATTCCATTCTGCAATGCTAATAGCACTAATACAGTATCATTGTGTTTGAGGCTTCAAAGATAGCATACAGCATTTTCTTATGATTCCCTGATCTTTGCATTTATACCCAGCTGTTTGTTATTCAGTTCAGCCATCAGCATCTAAGTCTCAATGGACCATGTAATATGCAGCTGTAGCCAGATGTAATGCTTCCTATTCCTAAATGTTTCTGTTAGAAGCTAAGAGTGGCAGGCTAAAGACAACTGATAACAGTGTTGCTTGCATTAATTTAAACTCTAGAGCTACAGTGATTCTGTTTGGCAAATTTATTCCATGGCCAACAAGCAGAGCAGTATTTCCAATCTCCATCATTTCTAGTAGTGTTGACATTAAATACATTGAGTATGTCTGCACTGATACAGAATGTACTTATGGTGCTAATTCAAATAGGAGAGGGATGTCCAATTTGCATAAACAAATATATTTTCAGATACATTTCTATTTAAGAGAGATAAAGACAGGAAAAAGCTTGTTCTAAACAATGACTCGCAATAATTTGAAACGGTTCAACAAATCTTCGTCCTCTTTAACTTTTTGTTCTCTACAGATAGCCAGAGAACATTTTGCAATAACTTGTTCATGCTACAGGCAGATCTTGCTCTGCTCATCTTTCCTGGCATGGGTAGTGGCACCAAAGAGAATTGCAGTGTTTGGGTCTTCTGCCACAGATCACACTGGAGCATTTGGCAAATCACTTCAGCAGGTGACTGGGATTGCACACATACTCAGGGAGTCTTCTAGTCTCAGGGTTAAGCCCTTCAACTAGAAAAAAAGTTGAGAAAGTTGTTCAATCTGGAGAAGGGGAGGCTTTTGGGAGGGCTTCTAGCAAGGGGTGTAATGTCTTTAAACTGAGAGAGTGCAGGTTTAGATTAGATGTTGGAAAGAAATTCTTTACTGAGAGGGTGTTGAGGCACTGTAACAAACTGCCCAAAGAAGCTGTGGATGTCCCATCTCTGGAAATTTTCAAGCCCAGATTGGATGGAGCTCTGATCAACCTGGTCCAGTAGAAAGTGTCCCTGGCCCGTGGCAGTGAGGCTGGACTTGATGATCTTTAAGGTCCTTTCACACCAAAACCATTCTGTGATTGCCAGTGGGTGGCTAGAGACTTCTGAGAAACTTTGGACAGGAGAATTCTTCACAACTGCAAAATTCCTTGTCAGTGGGGACTCAACATATTTCAAAATTTTTATAGAAATTATCTTTCCTCTAGGGATTTTAATTTTTTATTGGCAGTGTAACTTCATAATACACACTTTAGATTCTGCTTGGTCATTTCATCTTGTTTAACTCAGTGTAAGAATGAAATAAAAATTAGATGTGTAGTGTTTCTTCCCTTGTTTCTTCCCTGCCCCTAAACCCAGCTCCTTATAAATATATATAAATATGTATGTATATATATATTATTATTATTTTGCACACTAAGTGATCTTAATCCAGCAGAGTTATTGAGGTGATGTGCAGTGCTCTCACCTCCTCCTGTGCTCTGTGCATCCCTGGGGTGGTTGGTGCTGCATAGTCAGATGCAGCCCCAGTGCTGGGCACTGCGGGCTCAGGTTGGATTCCAGTGTGAACAACATTACACAGAGGATTTGATGCAGTTGTAATGAATTGCACAGGGGAAGTGCTTGTTTGAAATCAACTCCATTAACTCAGAGCACAAACCATTGCAAAGTCAACAGTTTTTCTAAGTGGCCAACGCCAGCCCTCTCTTTTGAAAACACTAATGGGCTGTTTAATTAGGTGATGAAAATTGTTTACAGTTGGTGATCCCAAGTTTTGTCATTTTAATAATGGTTAAATTCAATCTCTTCTTTGATTCTTGGCAGCTCTCTCATTATTTCATAACCTGCTTATGTCTAGTTTAACTCATCTGCCTGTATTAAAACTGACCCTCTTGTGCAGTAATGGTGTTTGCTTAGCTGCACTGTGTCATTGCAATACTTGGGGAACAACTAATATTCAGCAGTGGATGTTAAACAAGTACAACCCTGGAAGAGAATGTTTACATTTGTGGAAGACGTATTCCTTTTGAGTTGACTATATATGAGACCTAATGGTAATCCATCCAATAGCATGTGCATTGCGACTGTTCCTGTGTATCTCTTACTTCTGGGGTGTGCTAGCTTCTCTCCTCTCTCTCTCCAAGCTTAATAATACCAGTCATGTGGCAAATCTAAGAAGGAACAACTTAGAGAGAATGTGGTTTCACCCACTTGCTTATTCTCCTTCTGCCCCCATTGGAATGGGGGAGAGAATGGGGAGCTGGAAATAAAACTCATAGGTTGAGATAGTTTAACAGGGCAAAAAGAATCACAGTAATAAAAGAATATAGAAAACAAGTGATGCACAATGCAGTTTCTCAGCACCACCTGACTGAAGCCCAGCCAGTTTCTGAACAGCAGCCTCCAACCAGCTTTGCCCCCAGTTTATACGCCGAGCACGACGCCATACAGTGCGGAATATCCTTTTGGCCATTTGGGGTAGGCTGTCACTGCTGTGTCCCCTCCCATCTCCCTGTGCCTCCCAACCCCAGGGGGGAGGTGTGAGAAACTGAAAAGTCTTTGTAAGTTGGTGCAAACTCTGTTTAGCTACAACCAGAACAGCAGTGAGTTATCAACATTATTGTCATCCTAAATCCAAAACACAGCACTTATGCCAGCTACTTGTCCTAATCTTCTGATGTTTGTCTTTACTTGGTGAAGGTAGACTGGATTATTTGAAACTTAATATTTTGCATTTTGATGCCCATAGGATGCCTATGGGCTTTTTTTTCCTCTTCACCCTATCCAAGCATACTACAAAGACCCATAAGTCCCTGTCTTAGCAAGCATACAGTCTAAACAACAAGCAAAAAAAAAAGTTGTTGGAATGTGAACAATTATATGTAAAGCACACCCGAATGACAGGATCCAGACTCACTGGATGGCACTGTCAAAGGCCAGGAGATGCCTGGTTCCCAGCCTCTTGGTCCTTTGCCATCTCAATGGACTTGGATTTTGGTATGATTTTTGTCAGAATTATATGCCTTGTATTTTGCCAAGGAGCTCAAGCAGAGGCAGATAAATAAACTGGCAGATGCTGGGGGAGGGAATGTCTTTTCAGTTTGAGTTTTCTTCCCTGTCTGTTTCTAGATTATGTTTTATGTGGGTCTTGGATTCAGAAGGAATAGAAGTCTTTCAGTTGAGTTTTGGATGCCACTAAGATGGAACCCCACAGAGTGGGTTTTTTTTTTTTTTTTGAGGAGCTGGAGACAGGTCTGTTCATAAACCACATTGTGGTTGATGCTGTGTTATGAAGTACTACAGTATTTCTAAACCTCTTTGTGCCTTCTGTTTTTGTGTTGCGTATGTAAAGGCATCATTCATATAAGCATGCAATATGCTGCATGGGTAATGAAAGCATTCTTGTGTATTTTTTTCTTGCAAAGTGGTACAGACAGTTACAACCGTATGTGACTGCACCTAGATAAAGGTTGTGCTTTCTGGAGCTCAGAAACTATGTGGGAGACCCAATCCCATCTTCAGAAGGCACTTCATGGCTTCTGAGTCCCAGAATATCTGCAAGGACATCACTAAGATGTTTTCAAAGAAGTCCTTCTGCAGTTCAGCTGCTCAAGAGTTCTTTAGCCCTAAAAGTTCACAGAGAAAGACAAAACCCTGGGTACAACTTTAGAGCAGGTGTTACTACAGCAGCTGTAACGTGAGTAACCAGGCAAGCGCATGAAAACCAGAGTGGTAAGAAGGATATACACAACAGGGTAGGCATTTTCCAGCATGACAGTACTCACTTCAGGTGTTTTCCACTACCATCATGTGTACTCAGCTTTCTGAAATCAAAGTAAATGGGCAAGCTGAGGATTATTGTTGTATTCCTGTGTTTCTGACATCACTGGACTAGTGGAAGCTACTGTGATGCTGTTTCAGTATGACAGGTGGTCTATTATATCAGTAAGAATGCCTAAAGAAGAAATTCTTTACATTCAAGGCGTAGAACTACATGAATGATTCAAAGGAAATGCAGTTTCTCCCATTTTCCAACTGTTGTGTTCTTGGAAAGTTCTTTAAATACGCATAGAAAATGCAAGCAACATACGTTTTTTTAAAATTTCTAATTGTGTGTGCTGTTTTCTCTCTAGGGAGCAAACAGATGAACCAAAATAAATAAGGTTTATTTTACAGCTTTAGTGATAACGATACTTGACCTGAATAATAGTGGAAAATAATGAATGCAAATGTTTGCAAGAAGCTGTCACATATCTTTATTATGTAATCAATACCAAAGAGTTGGGACTGTGTTCATGTAGTAGTGGCACACCCTTAAAATATTATGGTTCATCATAAATGCAATTTTAAGAGTACCATTCAAACCCCCTACTTAAAAGGGATGTTTTTAATAGCTTTTCTTCCTTACCTTTGCATCTTAGTTACACACTCAGGAAATTATGTCCCTCCTTTGAAACTTCATGTAGCAAACTTCATGAGAGAGCAGGTTTTTGGGCTTTTGGGCTCAAAGTTCTATCAGCTTGGCTATTTTCAAAGCTAGAATGCAAAGGGTTAAAAGAAATCTTTGTATTTCTCTATTCCCAAACTGTGGTTTAAATTGAAACATAATTTTATGAACATTACATCTGAATGCCATTTCTTTTTACAGGATCCCTTACCTCTGGGACACTGGCTTGGATCAGGATTTTTTTTTTCCTTGCAACAGCTGTTCAGTGCATGAAATAAGCCAGTGGATGTGGTCCAGTTTATAGTGGGAAAGTGTCCATCTCCAAACCACCATCTCACTTGGCACTGAGTATCATCCTTGTCTCAGCAAAATGGCCAGAAATTGAATGAGCATGAATAATGAACCCTTTGCAATTGTCCAGGTCAGGTTGACAGCGATTGTGCCTCTGTCTATTGATAAACTTGGCAGAGGTTCGGCATTTCCAGGCACACAGAGGACTTTCTTAATGGTTAATTCTCCAAAATAAAATGCACCAAGTTTGAAGTTGCTGTCATTCCTAATGCTGATGAATACATTGATAGAGCTTTCAGAACATTTTAATATGGGGAAAAACTTCTTACCCTGAACAGTTTTCATTTGAAAATCACACAGACAGGAACAGTAAAAGGTGGCTTCGTGTTGCAGTAATCCAGAGGATGAGATTTAAATAGTATAGACTGTCACATGACCTAAATTTTCAAATTTGGGTGTCTAAAGTTAGGCACTGAAAATCAGGTCAATTATTTTAGTCTTCCTCCCCATTTTTGCAACCACAGAAATACATTGTTAAATCTCACATTCGTTTTCTATGGATATAGTGATGGTTTAGTTTTAACTTAGTGCTTTTTCTCCGAGGAGCCCTGAACAGTTTTATGAAGTGTGTCAATGTCTTGGTAAAGAAAATTTGATATTGAATCCTAGAAAAGTTGAATCTGTGCTCTCATTTTAATATAAAACTGTCCTTTCAACTCAGCCTGGAGCCTTTGGAGGTATTTGCAAGGAGGATTATCTTTCTTGGCATCCTCCATAATCACTGGAGAATGAGAGGCTCCAGTTTTGAAACATCTTATTGGAGCCAAATGTTGCTGCTCTGCCTTCCATCTGAGGAGCTTTTTGTCTGGTGTCTGTAGAGGGAACCCAGATCTGTATTCCTATCCCTAAAAGTATCTTTGTGAGTACCTTCTTTTGTGGGATTAATGCAGTATAAGAAGATAACAGTTCTTCTGTGGTTGCCACATGAGGGGCATTTGTCCCTTCAGGTCCCACTTTTTCTTATCATAGAGACATCCATTGATCAAAATGCCTGAGTGGGGCTGATAAATCTTGTATTTGTCAAATATTTACTCATGTCTTTTCCTTTGAAGGCCCTAGTGGGACACCCGTGTGTTCCAGAGAAATGAGACCAGATTTTTGTGTCAGGTTTGTCTTTATGTAATCCATCTCAATTGGAGTCAAGTTAGGTGAAGAATGTGGTGTTAATTGGCTGGTCCCGTTTGACCCATTTCTTCAGGCTGAGCCCTGAAGTCAGCTAGAAAGCAGAAGGCTCAGGAAAAGCAAAAGGAACATCCCCAAAAAATGCAAGCTTGTCTCAGAAGCTCTTCGTCAAATGCTGAAAATGAGGATGGAGACTTAGGGTTTATGTGGTTTGGGTACTTCTGGCAAAAATATTCTCATTGCAGAATGTCTGTGTTCTCCAGCTGGTTTTGTAGAAGTCCATCAGCTTTCTGTCAAGGAACTGTTCTTTGCTCAGAGGTGGAAGCAGGTGAAAAAGATGGATCTAGGTGAGCTAGCTAGCTACCAAGTGGGCCACTGTCTGCACTGGCCTGATTTGAATAAGAATCTTGGTATCTTCATGTCAGCCAAGTCACCTGCTGGCCAAATTGTTTGGTGATTTCCTGTGCAGCAGTGGAAAGAGTAGGGTCTTTCCATCCCTCTGTCACAAAGCCAATGAACCCAGGACTCACAAGGACAGTGCAAGACAAATCTTCAAAATTAAATCTTCCCTGGCCTGTAGAGATCATATGTCTCGTCTCATCATTGCCCCCCTTTCCCAAGACTTTCTGTCTTAGAACATCAAATTCATCATACATTTTCTAAATATGAAGTAAAATTGTTCCTTTAAAGGAAGGCTATACATCTAGTTCTGCATTTCTTCCTTTTATTCAGTAGATTTGTTTCTCATTTCAGACTCTTTTGAGACCTGAGACTGTGCAAGATCTTTAGAGAAAAGACCATTTCTTTGTAGTGTGTTTACACAAAACCTAATTCTGGGGACCCTGATCCATGAAAGGTCTGAATAGCTCCTACAAGACAAATAATAATTTGGGAAATACAGGCTTAACCTCTGCAAAGCAAAATGCACTTGCTGGTCATTGTAGGATGAAAGGAGAAAAAAAAAAAAGAAGTGTGCATATGGAAAATGGCATCTGGTAGGCTGCAGAAGAACGGACCAGTCTGTTAGGAATTACGGCTAACAGGCCTCTAAGTTTCTTTCCTCAAAATTACTGCAGTCAAAAAAAAAAAAACCCAAAAAACTTCACATTTGCATTTAATTTCACCTCTGTTTATTCTCCTCTTCTGTTCCCTGAAGAATGTAGATGAGGTTTAAGTTAGTCTTAATAGTAATAGGTTTGGAATCTAGCACACTTTCACAAAATTAACTTTGCTTCTGTTGATCTGGGAATTAAAATGCTTCATTAATTTAGCAAGTCCTGGTTTGACAGCCAAATAATGCATTTTGTGAGTTGTACTTTTAAGTCTGAAATTCTTATCTGCAGCCCTCCTTGGATGTCTCTGACATTCAGGGCAGCTTGCAGATCTGCATGGCCTGGAAAGGAGGAAAATGTGCCTGAATACATATGTACAAGTGTTCTAATACAGTTTAGATGAATATGTTGTGTCCCAGCATGTATTTAAACGCTACATTAGTAGGTAACTATTATGAAACCTGTTTCTTCCCTCCTTCACAACATACACTTGAAGTTGATTTTTTCTTTTTCCTTCGTTGTTTTTTCTTTCTTCATTTACCAATGTAACTACGCAAGCATCAACATTTTTGGTAAAGAGGCTCAGAAGTATGATGGATTTCTGTGCTGTACACTGGGGCTAGGGGAAGGGAACAAAAAAAACCCCAAACATGTCTGTATTGGAGGAAGAGATTTGCTATCTCTCTTCTTCACACCCCACACCATGTGGTACTGACTCCTGAGAAACTGAAGAGAAGCTGATATTACCAAGTTCTCAACTATATAGCTCTATAATAGAGTGTTCTCGTGTTTCTTGTTCCAGTCATTCTGCAAATGCTCTTTATCCTTTAGATGCTTTCCTCGAAAACATCCATGAGCTACATGAATCATGTGATCATGTGTCAGGCTTGCAGACTGTGCTATTGACCAATGCATACCTGAAGAGGAATTGTATGGTGCCTTCAGAGTTTTCCCTGACACAGAAGATTAGTCTCTTCTTCACATCTCTTATAAATATTCCCCCAAATCACTTTTATCTGGTTGTGGCTTGTCTCAAGGCTCACTCTAGTCTGGGCTGTGAGGCTATGCATGGGTACAGCTCAAGGAAATGTCTACAGAACACAACCATGAAAAGACTTCAGGATTCTCAAGGCTCTGTAAAACTAATGACAAAGCACTAAAATTTAAAACAGTTTTGTTTTATTGGTGCCTAAAAATGCTTATTCCCTTTTATTGCCACCTCAGAGTGGTGCAGACCAGCAGTTTCACAAGGACATAATATAAAAGCAGGTACAGATACCCCAGCATGAGGCATCACTAGATTCCAGGTTATAAATGTAGAGAAGTTTAGCCAGACCAATAATCCTGCTGGATGACCACCCATCACAGAGTTAAGTAGATTCACCTTAATTTGAACTTTGTTTCTTTGCAGCTCTGTGATTTACAGCTCATAACTAGAGAATATGCTGAGTGGGAAGGTTCCCTTAAGGAACATTGAGTCCAACTCCTGTCACTGCACAGGACACCCCATGAGTTACACCATGTACCTGAGAGCATTGTCCAAACACTTCTTGAGCTCTGTTAGCTCGTTGCTGTGACCACTGCCCTGGAGAGCCTGTTCCAGTGCCCAGCCACCCTCTGGGTGAAGAACCTTTTCTTGATATCCAACCTAAACCTTCCCTGACACAACTTCAGGCCATTCCCTTGGGGGGTGTCACTGGTGACCTCAGAGAAGAGATTACTGCTGGTGTGTACAGAAATGTCATGCAAAGACAATTAGCTGTAATTTTCTATTTATGTGCCTTCCTGCAAAAGCAGGAATTTATACCCATGCTGGATGTGTAAAAATTTTGGAATTTCTTTTCTCTGCTCTAATTACCATAAGTCAAGATGAGTCTGTAGATTCTGTAGCCCAGACTAATTGTGTTTTGCTTGTGAAAGTCTGTGGAGTGAAAGGCAAGGTTTGTTTTCATGACACAGCAGTGTGGCACTCTTTCCCCTCCATGCACTGCTTTATAACCTCAGTTATTTCAGGGTAAAGCTCCTCTTTACTGTGGTTCATAGCAAAACTTAATATTTATGTCTATGTTTTGGGGGTGGGGGGGATGAGGGAAGAGTTAATTAGTTCTGTTGTCTAGGAAACAGTGGTTGTACTGACTTCCTTTCTGAAAATAGATAGTGAATTCCACATTCCGGGAGCAATGAATAAGATAAAAAGCCACAAGATTAGAAGCTTGAATTAGACGCTGTTTGAGAGAGCAAAGATAAGTTCATGTTGTGCACTGAAAACTTTTCAGTTGCACTGGAGTGGAGTGGAGAGAAGATCTGCTTTTAAAGAAGCTGCTCAGGGCTTTTAGGCTCTCGGCTGTTGGCGCTGATTCAGAAGAGCGTTTAACTAAGTGCCTAGATTTATTGATGTAGGGCCCCACTGAGTCCAGGGCTGAGGATGTGGTCCAGTTTGTACATGAAGAACTTTGCCTCCCACCACTTGGAGAATTCAACCCTGTGCACATCGTGCTGAAAATTGAGAGAGAGACACCAGCAATTGCAATCTGGGCTCCTGCGCTGAAAACAAACCATCCATCCAATTTAGGGCTGTAAATACTAAAATTGGAGATGGGGTTAATGACTCAGAACAACAGAACAGGGAACAGGATTTAAAAAAAAAAAAGCCTTGACGGTTGTTACAATGGGCAGCAAATGACAAGTGCATTTCAGTGCAAGTTTAAGACGATTATACTTGGAAGATGAAACTAAAATATAAAGCGAGGGCTGTATGCAATGCTGCACGTTCAGCTGGAAATGTAGGTTATGTACTTGGTATTAATTCATGTCCCAGTGAACAGGGAAAAAAAAGTCTTTCTTCGATTCAGATGGGACTTGAGCTGTAGATTTTTCTGACTAAGAAGCTCTGGATAATTCTTTTCTTATGTATTATTAATAGTTCTATTACATTAAATCTTAGGTGTTCAGAATGATCCACCAGAGGTGTTTTTCCCCCACTTCTGAATCTGTTTTTCCCCGCTAAAATCTAGGGTGCACCTGGGTAGGTGAACTTGGGCTTGGAAAACTGGCACACAGATGCACGTAAAGAGACACAATTTTCAGGACTAATTTTTTACAATCAGTTTAGCAGATGTGTTTTCAGGAGGGATTTTAGTGTAGTCAAGGAGGTGCTGCCCTCCAAAATGAACTGTTTGAAGAATTGCAGAGTCCTGGGGAAGAATTACTAGAACAAATGAGCAGAAAGGGGGAGAGAGTGATAAAAAAGGAACATGTTGGGAGTAGTGAAGCAGAAGGATCCTGGCAGGGAGTGAAGAACAGGTTTTCTGGATGTGTTTAAAGGTGTAAAAAAGGGCAGCCTCAAAGACAGTAAATGGAGATAGTAAATTTCCTCCCAGGGTTTGTGATTACTACATTGTGATTAAAAAAATCCCAGCAAAATATAAAACCACTCAAAACCAATTCAGGACAAAAAAAAAAAAAAAGAAAAAAAAAAGAAGTCAGATGGAAAAATCCTCCCATCTCTTGTGTGAGTGATCACAAGCAGTCCCTTGTGAATGTGGTCAACGCTGCTATACAAATATGCATGCCATGCTTCTGAGTAGCAAATTCCAGCCTCCTTTAGGGGGAGCTTTTGGGAGGGGAGGTTTTAGAAATAAATATAAATGCGAAACTTAAAACTGAGAAGGAATATGAAAAATGGAAAACGCTCAGGAGGATTTGTGATGACTTTGCAGACTGGAAGTAGGAGGTAAACTCCTAGGCTGGAAGATGTTTCCGAAATGACAGTCGATTAAATAATATGTGATAGAGGGTTGACAGTTTGGGTGTTTTCAAATGATCCAGCTCTAGTTTGGAGTGGAGTGGGTAAGGTGTAGTGCTTAGCTGGATGTTCTGTGGCAGTTGTTAGTCACCTTTTCCCTTCCCATAGAGCAGAGAGAGCCCTAATGACAGAGAGCCCTAATGATGCCTTCAGGGATGCTTGAGGAGTAGCACAGCTCCTACAGCAAGGTGCAGCCTGGTTCCCTCATCTCAGTTTCAGCAGTGTGTGGAGGAGCCAGGACATGCCTTGAAGGGGTTGTCAGACCACCCCCTTATCACTCCAGAGCTGCTAGACAATTAGCAGCTGCTTCCTGCAGGTGGCCAGGAGTGGACAGGGAGCTCCAACTCCACTGCCTCACACAGGGCTAGAAGTCATTTGGCCTTTGCTGTAAAGAGATGAGAAATGTGAGTTAGTGCTCAGCGTGGCCTGTGCACTTCACCATAAAGGGTTAGCTGGCCAGTCCTCTGTGAGAGGCACCTGTGTCTCCTGATGAGTGAGCTTTGCCAGGGCTGCTCTTGCCTCATGTCTCTGACATCAACTTTCCTGAGCTGCTGCAGCCTTATGTAACTGCCCCAGCTCCCCTAGCAGCATCTTTTGGGGGGAAAGGTGCTGATTCACCCTGCACACAGGTGCTGCAGCACAGCTTTGGTTGCATCTCTCTGGTCGGGCAGCACCTTTGTGGAGCAGAGCGAGGGAGAAGAGAGGGGGAAAAGTTGGAGCTGGAAGAAGGTCACACTGCAGCACTCATGTTTCTACTTCTCCCCTAGAGAAGCTTGCAAGGAAAAGACAAACCTGATGGATGGTTGTATTTTCAAGAGAATGCAATGCAAAGCAGGTGGTTCCTGGCACTTAACATACCCAGGGTTGTGTCTCTGCTGCTTTCAGAGGTTCACCTTCAGCGGGCTTTAATCCTGGCTGCCACAGGTCATGCTGACAAAAGACACAATGGCAAAGGCTGTGGAGTGAACCACCCAAGTACCAAGCCCCAGCAGAGCCATGCCTACTGCAGAGCACCAGCACTGATGTCTCTTTGCTGCTCCAGTGATACTGGGATGATATTTAGCAGAATTCCATCTTGCCCAGCTGCAACACCATCTCCCCACAGTGCTGTAGATGTCCACCCCGTGCTGTGCATGGTTGTGCTACAGAGGTGGTTTCCTACATGTGGATCCCTGCATCACAGTGGCTCATCGATACTTAGGGATTAAAACAGGAATTACTGCCCCTGGCTCAAGCAGCCAACTCAGAAATCTGAGTCTGTAATCTTGGGTTCTTCTGTGCCTCTTGGCTGAGGAGAAAGGGCACCCCAGGGCTGGATGTTCATCTCCTCCTGAGCCACTGGTGTACAGCAGATGGAAAAATGGCCTTGGAGAGCCAGTTTCTGTCCACTGATGAGGGAAGGAGCCAACCATGCCTCAGGCATCTGAGATGGGGCAAGATGACTTGTGGAAATACCTAGGGATGTGGATAGAAACCAAGAAAGGGAGGCATTTTTTAAATGTGCTGTTTTAATGAATATTTTCAAAGCAAAACAAAATTGAAGTCCTGGAGTAAGGCAGCCTACAAAAATGCCGCACTTCAAAAGCCAGAAAGGGGGAGATAGATGGTTTTCAGTGTGCAGAATGCACAAAATATAAAAATATGTTCTGAAGACTTTTAAAATTCAAAAATCAGAGTCAGGAAGAAAAGAAAAGGTGAGATGAGAAGGAACAAAGAAGGGTTTCAGGGTTTTCTTTGTTGTTGCAGTTTTGTTTTTTTCACTGCTCATCAAAGCCTCCTTCAGGACCTCTTCATCAGTCAGCTCGAAGGACCTGTCCCAAGAAGTGCCTCATCTAGCAAGGATTAGCTGTTTGTTGTGAACATGCTAATTTCTGATCATAGTTCTGGGAGTGCATTTTCTTTCCATGCTGATACAAACTATATTAGCTAATAAAAATAATTAAATTTATATTCTCTAGATGTAATTGGCGATTATGCCCTCTAGGTGGAAAAAAAAGGTTTCAGATGAGCAGAAGCCTATATTCTTCATTCAGATGGCTGAAATTACTTAATTTCCACAGAAGTGGACTGCAGAGAGAGTTGTATCCCCCAAGCCTGTGCAGAAAAGGCATTAGCAGCCATTTCCAAAAGTAATTTATAGTATTGTTCACTGTATTATGCCAACTCTAACAAACTCTCTCCTTTACTGCTAGCATGGCTGTAATTCCGGTTACTCTATTGGGAATTTGGCTCTTGGAAAGCTAAGTGATTTATAAATTTTTAAGAAGTGATGCATGCAGCTAATCTAAAGGAAAATGGGCTCTTGCAGCCTGTGCACCTGCTGTCTGGGAGGGGAGAGGATTTCTTGCAGGATTCCTCTGCTAAAATGGGAAAACTCTGATCGTGTTTAGGGTACCTTAACAGATTGATGAAAGGCCATTGCTCCTGGATCCTAAAGCCTTTGGTTTACCCAGAAATGGTTAAAGTACAGATACCTGTTTTTGCAGCAGTGCTTAGTCTTGAATCATCTTCCAACTGAACAACAGTGAACTTCCAACTTTTTTTGTGAAACTATGGTGGCCTTATTTAGGTCACACTTGGGTCCCTTCTTCTTGCATCCCTCTCCAGGATGATTTCACTGTGAGAAACAAACTTTTTCTAGGAGACAATTTGTTAACAGCTTCCTTCCTTCCAGCTGGGACTTCTGAGCCCTGGAGAAGTGTGGAGCAGAAGGGATGCAAGGCAGGGAGCATGGGAAGAGCCCCTCCTTGGTGAATTCAGACCATAGTAACTTGGTATTTGTTTTCTGGATGAATGCAGTCACTTGTGCAGTTCTGGATTTGCCTCTGAAGGACTTCTTGTATGGATACCCGTGGTAAATGTACACTTCAAAACATTTCTCAAAAGAATTTCATACTGATCCATTTACCCTTGGTCCTTGACAATGTCTCCAGGTCAAAAGTTACATGGTGTTCCCACTCCCCTGACACAGATGGCACCTGACACAGTAGAGAGATGGAGGAGAAGCTGCTCTCTGCCCTGCTTCAGTCAGTGTGTCATCGTTGCTAGAGAAACACAAAACCTTGGAGTGGTATTCTGGCAGAATAAAAGCCTTTCAATTCATATTTGATCACATTTAAAGGAGGGGGAAGGAGGGACCTTGTAAAAACCCTGTTCATCCACTAGAGAGCATATAGGCAGTGCTTCTCCTTGGAGAAAATAAAAATGTCAAGCTCTTATTATGCACAATAATGCGATGCAGTTTAAACGTTTACTGCTGTTCTACCCACCGCAGTTGCATATGGAGAAAAGACTGTGAAAACTGGAAGAAGGCTTTGCAAATATATAACTTTTCATGTTCAAAAGCCTCTTATCTCCTTGTTAGCGTTTAATATCTTCTTGTTCTTAAAGAACGTTCCTATTCTCCCCATGGAAATATTAAATTATTTACAAAGTTCCTGAGAAATACAGAGGTGGACTTGAGAAGGTGCAGAGCTGATCTCTGCAAGGGCATTTTATGCTTTTAGAGGATTCCAGTGTTTCATTTCTGCCTGATGTGGTTTGGAAGAAGCTTCTGCAAACAAACTGATGTGAAGCTGTTCATTCTGCAGATGATCAATGCAAGAAGCTGGCGCTGAGAAGGTGATATCCTTTGAAGTCTAATGATATTAATGTTGACTCTTAAATATTTCATAGCTTTACTCTTTTGTAGTGATTTTAGTGCTTGAGTTAAGGAGCACAATTTTTTTTCTTCAGCTAATTTCCATTTTTCCCCTCTAAACTGCCTCACTCTGTGTATATACAATGCACATATGTAACTTCAGTTTTAAACCATAGGGATCTGCGTGCATTAAATGGATAGTGGTACATCCCACTAATTAATTAAACTTTTTTTCCCCCCATGGGTGTCAAAATTACTTTTTCCAAAAGATGTTTATTAATACAATGCATGTTAGAGGCGGTTTTTTCAGTGGAATGTGTCCCTGACTTTCTCTGTTGCCCTAGTTAACCTT
Organism: Cinclus cinclus; assembly: GCF_963662255.1. Lineage (NCBI taxonomy): Eukaryota > Metazoa > Chordata > Aves > Passeriformes > Cinclidae > Cinclus > Cinclus cinclus. The sequence goes on along the minus strand of NC_085049.1, from coordinate 16,514,336 downwards.
ATTCTGTCCATCTGTAGGTTACAGATGATTCCACTTACACTTGTAACCTGCTGTGAGAGCTAGGCATGAAAAGTAGTATAGAAACCTCAGGTAACTCCTCGAATACATATCTTTTCCTCTGGATTTTTTATGCTTGTTTTATTTTGTGGGAGGTGAAATCCTTTGCAATGGATTTGCTGCATTAGGATAAAGCAACATGGGTTTGTTGTACGTTCATTATGTGGTCTTTCCTGGTATTTTTTTACTTTTTTTGTGCCATGATTCTGACTTAGCCAGTGGCAAAATATTTGTGTGGTACTTGGATACTGGATAGATTTCCACTGACACTAATGGACAATCTAGTCAGGATATTTTTTCGCCATCAGCATCAAGCAAAACTTTCTTTTGGTTGCCTTTTGTAAGTGATCAATGGATCCACTTAGATTATAACCTGGAGTTAGGAATAGAATTACATGCTAATATCTCTCATTGCAATAAAACAACTGTTAGAGTCCATTACTTTTCTGTGGAAAAGAATGGGATTTGTTTAATTTTAACTGCCTCAGTAGTGTACTGGTGCATATATAAATGCTGATGAATGAAATCAAGCAATTAGAATTAGAAATTAATAACACAAGGCATCTAGTCATTTCAGCAAGTTTGCATTTTTATTCTGATTGATTTTTCTAATATTTCTAAGTACATATGTATCCACAAAGGCTTTATATCCATATGCTGTATTTTTAAAATGCTGGCATGTTGACTTCTGGGAGCTAGATCTGTTATTTGACAGCATATTATGATTTAATTTCTGTTATCTGAAAAACTGCGTCATTAAAATAGCTGATGTAGAATTTAAGTATGTCTGTTCATTGTTCTCTTTCTCAAGGTATTTGGAAATTGCACTTGCTGCATAACACTGTAAAGTTGGTTTATATTTCAGGCAGGGTTATTTTTCCTCTTTGAATGACAGCAAGTATTTGTGTGCATATATGCAAGTATGAAATGAAAATACGAAGATAGATGCCTTGCAGTTCTGTTTTTGCTTTTTAATTGATATTTGGATGATATAAAGCAAGCAACTGCCATATGACAATAAAGTGGACCAACTTTCCCAGCTGGATGTCATATTTGACGAAGTATGTAACCAGAGAAACTGTGAATTATGTAAAGTGCTAAATAGGATGCTGGGTGTAACTTATTACCCTGAGGGCTGGAAGATACTGCTTGTTATTTACTTGCACTTTCTGAAGCAGCATTATTCTGGGTGTTTCTTAGAAGTGCTAAACTTCGTTATTGGGAAAAAAAAAATTGAGGAGTGAGTGTCATACTTCTGGTTTCCTATGGGGAACGAGTGGGAGGTTTTGGAAGGCTGGCTGTGAGTAGTATAGAGTATGATTCCTTGAATTCTTGTCTGCCATGCCTCGCATGTGTGTGCTCTGCTGCTGCCAGGTAGGTGAGCCAGATTCCCTGATAGCTCCTGATGAGGACAGATGCTGCTGTCTGGGTCCACTGAGATAAGAGTTCCTTGGGCCTCTTTGGGGTGGTGGCTTTATTTTGTATTCTGTGTTTACCTCACCAAGGAGCATTTCATTTGCTTGTTGATTGTGTCCCTTTGTGGCTCTGTGTTTGGCTTTTTTTATTCTTTTTTTCCTCAGTTAAACTGAATCACATCGTTTATTTTTACATATAATTCTTGAAAAGCCAGTGTACTAACATCAGGCGCTCACTTCGCTGCACAAACCTAATGCAGTCTCTCTGAAATAGACATTTTAAATTTTAACCTCAGTATAACACTTGCTAGTTTTATTTTTTCTGCTTTCCACACTGCACCTGCTGTTCTTCCCCAGGATCCCTGGATTTATTGTTGGGCTATGTGCAGCCCATTCTTATTTGCCAACTACCATGAGTGTCGTAGGTGATCTGTGGAGGCAGCCAAACTTTTTGCAGCAGCATTCAAGTTGTGTTGGGAGGTTGTAGCCACATGAAGGTGTAAGAGTTGGCTTTGTTGTAGGAGGAAATAGTCTTAAGAAGGACCAGATTTGGTGAGGAGCTTTGCTCTTGTGCTAATAATTGTTGCTTCATGAGGCATTAGACTGGACTTGTCCAAAAACTCGCTGCTCAGAGCAGATAACTGGAGTCTTAGTAGGTGTCTGGTTGGTGTTTGTGGGAGGGATGCCTATCAGAAAAAAGTTCACGTCCATCAGTTGTTGGGTGTTTTTGTTAAGAAGAGGCAATATTCGCTGCTGGATCATGCCCTGAGCTCAGGGCTGTCTCTGCTGTCTCTGGCCCTGCAGGTGAAAGGACAGTCCAGGGGACCTGCCAGGTTTCCATCTCCTGGCAGAGGCAGCTCACCTTGCCTGTCCCTTCGTTAGCTGGAAGGACAAAAGTGAATGATGCTTTAAATACTCCAGCTTTGAAATAAATACTTTCAGCTGTTTTCCGTTTTTTATCTCTGCACTTTCAGGTTCTTTTCTTTCTCCTTCATGTTTTTTTGGGTCTTTCAAGGCTGATGTTGTTGTGCAATGGGAGAGATGGATATTTTCTATTCTTCTATGTATGAACATTATGCAGGGTGGAGGCAGTCCAGGGAGAGGCAGCAGTGTGGCTGGGAGAGACAGCCTTGCTCTGGCTGAGTCTTTGGTATTTGGCAAACCTTCTCTTTCCTAAAGACCTGTCCAGAGACTTTCTTGCTCTTGCAGCTAGCAAAAGATACTGTCTTTTTCAAAATCCTGCTGAAGGAACAGGAAAATATCAAGAACTAGAAAACACCTGCATTATCCCCTCTTAAAGAACCTTCCTGATTTCTTGGCAGATGGAGAGAAGACCCAGTGTGTGCCTCCAGGAAGATTTAGGTTTCTGCTCATGGGCATTTTCCTGCATAAAACATTGTTCAAAGTATATTGGATCAGCTTACAGAGCAGGTCTGTGGGGTACAATACACTGGGAACTGCCTTTTCCCATAATCCAAATGTCTTGGGGGCACAGAAAGGAGAGTGCTTCTGTGGTGGTGACTCACAAGAGTCTTGTGCTCCTGTGTGCTGCTTCACTTTCACATGTGAAGCTCTGTTCCATCATGAAATCAGAATGCACCACGCCACAGGTGCTTGCAGCCACGAGCGTGTGCTTTCCTTGGTATCTGTGCTCATTTGGAGCTTTAAGGTCTGCAGAGCTAGGTGAAAAGGACAAGAGAATGTTGCTGTGCTAGTGTGATGGGTAAGCCTTGCAGAACCCCTGCAAATTGACAAACTTTGTGTCAAAACCTCAGGAAGCTAATAACTTGTAAACAGCTTATCCTTCTCAAACTTTCCAGAAGTATTTTATTTTCACATAAATTGTATGTGATACCTATGAATACAGCTATCTGCAATTACAATGCCATTATTTTTTTCACTCACACATGAACCTAATTATCAGTTTTCTCTAGTAGCTTTGAAAAAATGTAGCAATATGTAAAGTATTTGAAAATTCAGAACTTTAAATACTGCTGTTGGAACTTTGGCCCATCTGTTAGAATTCAGGCAGTGGTGTAGCAGTTTTTGCCCAGTAATTCTTACTGCAGAGTACAAAACTATTAAGCTTAGCAAGAAGGTGTTAAAAACATGACCAAACTGAATTTTCAGTTTGTTTCCTGTTTTTAACATTCAGATTCAAACTACAATATGAAGGTAATGGTTCGCATCTGTGTCTCATCAGTTAAAACTTACCTTTTGATAAATCTAATTATGAGTTTCTGCTTACTAATTTCACTGCAAGATAATAGACTAAAAAAAAAGGCAAAAAACAAACCATTGAGACTCATGTGAAAAGGAAGTTTGATATGTACTATATGTTCATTTCAGGTGCATAAGCACCTTAATGACAAAAAAAAAGCAATGTGATATTTTCCCCTTCTTTATTAACTTATCAAAAGTCTTGGTCTAAAAATGAAAACATTTTATAGCCTTCAGTGTGATGTATTCGAGTTCTGCTTTTAAAAGCTTCAAGTAATTTTTTTAAAATAAATTTACCAATTTCCAAAAGGTTTCCAATCCCAAGTATCCTAGTTCTGTAAAATTTTGTGAATATTTTTCTTTTATGTTAGTTGATCGTTGTGTCCTATATCTAAGCTGTTAGTTATGGGGAAGAATTATCATTATAATTCTCTATAAACACCATTATTGTCTCTGTCTTCCCAAAATAATTCAGAACTTAAAAATGCCATCTTTAAAATACACATTTTTTTTCAGTTTTCATACAGCACATAACCAGGGCTCAGACTCAGGCCCTTTTAAAATGCCTAGTTCTGCTGGCCATAGTTGGATATTCAATAATCTCATTTTTGACTCAAAATTTTGGGGTTTTTTTCTAGAAGTTTTCATGTGACCTCCTGCTTTCAGTTTGAATTCTAAATCCAAGTGATTTAATTTTTTCATAAACTTGTTCCCAGCATCTGCTCTGTACCAAAATTCAGCCTTTTAAACTTTTCCAGTTTTCTTTCCCTGACTGTGTTCTGCAGCAAGTTCAGCCCTGCTTTTCTGTGTTAGTTAACCTTCTGCCCTATAAATATTCCTTCATAGAAACTTTTCCTGGTTGACTCAGGTCTGTGATAGTCAGAGAGCCTGGGCTGATAAGGAAACCCTGCTGCCAGCGTGCCAAGGAAAGCATTAAACCACAGCTGCACTCCTTAGTGCTCCTGTCTTTACCTGTCCCAATCTCATACCATTACACTTGATTTATCCAGTGTTACGTGATCCTTATACAAAGCCAAGCTTGGTTGTCATAAGGCCTTCCATTTTTCCATTTTCATGCCTTTCTTATCTCTTTTCCAGCTGCATGTTCCCCAGTGCAACAAATAGCTCTGGTGTAAAACTTTCGCAGTTAAAAGGAGCCAGGAGTAAATTTGTGCAGGTTGGGTTTCGATGGAACTTAGATAAATGTGGTTGGGTTTTTTTTAATTTATTTTATTCAGTTCCCTTTTAGTCCCCTGCTTTCTGATTTCTTCCCATGATATTAATCACCTTGTTTACCTTAGTACTGGAGTGCTGGAGATAGGAGCTGGGAGATGCACCATTCTATAGCATATACTGTTTCTGCAGGTTTTCCTGATCTGCCTGCAAGTGCCTTGGGAGCCCAGCTGCAGCCACCTCAGGCTGCCTTCTGGAGAGATGCAGGGGGCAATTTTTCATATCCATGAAGCTGTGTGTTTAAAAGCTAAGTAAACTAAAATATGCATAATTCTTCTATAGTCAGTCTCACCAGGACACCTTCCTTGTCAGACTTTGACATAAAGCAGCTCTTAGCACTGATCTTTGTGTTAGATGGAGCTTACAGTGTGGAGCTAAGAGCTAAGAGAAGTATAAAACAAGTTGCAAAATGGGAAGATGCTGCTAAGTGCAGGTGATTAGAAATAATATAATGCCTTTAAAAGTCTTTAAATCGATTAAGAAACACCAGATTTCTGCAACACAATAGAACTTAAATATATAACCATATATATACATATATATATGTATCTGTCTTATGAACTTTCTTTCATGTTTTAATTTTTTTCTTTGAAGCCACATAGACTGAAAACTTACTTTGCCCATTTTTAGAAAGGAAACCCAAGGCTCCCCTGCAATAAAATAGGTTGTGTCCTTCCAGTTTAGATTTTGATTTCTACTGAGTATTTTTGGATGCATCAAAAACATGACTTGTAGTCAGAATATGTGTCCTTGTCAACATTTCAGTAAGCAGAGGTCAAACCAGATCAAAAGAATACAACTTACATATTCATAGCTGCATAAATTGTCCCAAAATAAAGTATTTTATTATATGCTGTCTATTTGCATGCTTAGTTAATAGTTTAGTGGGCACCATGAGGATGTCAGCTGCTTCTTTACTGATAAATTTTATTTTATTTTGCATAAGCCTACATACTTTTTCAGACAAGAGAATTAGTGTAATCTCTTGCAGAATGATAGTGACATGAGTTCAATGCCTACAGGAAGAGATGATAGCTCTGGTTATCTGTTGAAAAGGAAGAAATCTTTGAAATGTTCTGTTCACCTCTGCAGTTAAAGTGACTAGAGATTCAAACAGTCCTCAAAACATTGATGCAACTTCACTGTGTCTTAAGTCTATAAGCACTTGCCTCCAAAACAAATCAAACAAACAAACTGTGAGAGAAGAGAAATATTTGAAAGGTAAAGCAACTGAAAACAGTTACTGTACTGAAGGTATGACAGTTTTTTAATAGTGTGGATAAAAGAAATGGGGCAGGAAAATTATCGGAAAGATAATTAAACTAATGAAAACTTACGTGGTTTCCATGAATAGCTTTTAGGGGGTTTAGGTAAAAAGCCATTTCATGATAAAATAATAAAAACAGTGATCAGTGGTAGTCAGGGCCACAGATGCAGCCATCTGAAGATGAAGAAACCTGGGTGTGATCCAACATCTCTTTGGTCCAATTTTTGGTGACATCTTTGTCACCAATGACTGTTCTCAGGAATATTTGAGGATTTCTGCTCTAATCAGCTCCATGCTGCCCTGAGCACAGTGGTCAAAACTCTCTAATATTCTTAGTCTGGCTACAGCAAAACTAAACCCACCTTTAGTTGGGATAGGTTACAATGGTGAATCAGACCAACCCCTGAGAAAAGGTGACAGAGTTGCAGGGAAGACAAAATGTCAAGAAAGGTACAGAACCCCTACCTACTTACTAGTGAAAGCAAAGACTGTGACCTAGTTTCCCTTTTTTCATTTGGATGTGGTTTAGCAAAATTGCCACCATGTGCCTACAGAGGTGATGAGCCCCAGGCACAGCACAGGGCTTCCCAACAGCTGAGCTGTGCAGAGCCTGGCACCTTCTGCACAGCAGATCATCTGCCAGAGCTCTGGGGGCAAAAAACATCAATCCAAGAGGCAGCAGGTAACTCCTGAGAAACACAGGGCCCCTGCCAAACACCCAAGTGGGGCTGAAGCACTCATAGGAATTAAGAGGCAAGTCAAAAGTAAAGTAAGGGCTGTGGCAGAGCCTGCACAGGTTCACCTGCCCTGTGTTCGTGCCTCCACCCTTCCCAAGCACAGGCACTTGCCAAAGGAAACTGCAATTTTTATGTATGTCTTGAATTGCAGCCAGGTAATTACCTTCAGGAAGTTTTCATGTTGCTAAATGATAATCTATAGAAGGTGAATGAGGAAGTCAGGCTGGAGGGGGGAAGCTAAAAGTTTTACAGTGCAATACACAACCATCTTGATTTAGAAGCTACGTATAGGAAGATCTAGGTGTGGTCTTCAGGGGAATCATCTGTTCTGTAAGTGCTAATCCTAGGAGGATACTTTGCCTTTGGTGGATATACCAATGTCTCCATACTGCACTCTACACATTGAATTTTGATCCCGAGCTATCCAAAATTAGCATTGAGCAGTATCAACCTATCGTAACAGTGCTGAGTGTCAGAACTTTGCATGTGACTTTTCAAGAATCCAAAAAAACATCTCTGCTGAAGAGGCTGTTTCCTCAAGCTGACTTTCACAATCACTTTTGTTTTTTTCACTGCAACTAATTTATTTCCTGCATTCCATTAAAAATGCCATTTACAGGTCAAGGAGCATTAAAATGATTTCATTTACAAAAAAAAAAAAAAATACAATAACAACCATACCTGAAAAACAACAGCAAAACCCTATCTGCCTTTGTTGATTGTGCAGTTTACCAAAGATTTACATTTTTCACATCTGTTCCCCTCCCATTATAGTTTTCATCTTGCATGTAAAATTGATACAGCAGCATAAACAATCTCCCAGTGGCTGGAGAAGGAAAGCTTAATAATAGCTCTGATTATTTTTTGTCAAAAAAAATATAAGACGTCCTGTATTTTTCATGATGTCACAAGAAGTGGAGAATTTGACATTATCACATTAACTACTAATGTATAAATGCAACAGTAATGTACTAGAATTAAAACTTTGTATAATGACCTTCCCTTGGTTCAGCCATTAAAAATACATTAATACTCTGTCTTGCAAATTGGACCTGATGCAATTTTATTCATCAATAACTAGTTTGTGGGGGTTGTTGTTTGTATGGATATCTGTGTTTACTTTCTGGAAAATTATTCTGGTTTCGTCTTCTGCAAAGTAGAAGTCAGCAAGATCTCAGGTGCACTTACATAGCATTAATTTTATTTTTATTTGCAAGAATAGTAGCCAGAACAAGGAAACTCTCTTTCCCTCCTTCTATCTTGTACTCAAACTTGCCAGTTTTATCCACTGCTGTGTGCTTCAGCATACCCATTTGTAAAATTAGTGTTACTCATCTCATGTGAAAATTGAAACTTAATCAGCAGATGTTTGTACCTACTTTCACATCCTCCTAAGAGCCACACTATGTAGGTGCAAAGCAGTTGTTGCTGGGACATGTGAACATTGGAGCAAAGGCTTTTTTGGAGATGGGGAGCAGGTTACAAAGGGCTACATGGACAGTTACTTTATTTTATATTTTTTTCGGATATATTGGAATCTTTAAAAAAATCCCTTTTTCGAACCAGGTAGGGCACAAGACAACAAAAGATACCTCCCATGAAATAGGTTTTATTTCTTGCATCTCTCTTCTACAACCTGCATGCATCAGGGTTTTAAAGCTCTTAAAAGCAAGCTCTGAGGTGAACAAAAAGAATGCTGGAACAGCAGTGGGCATGTCGAAGCACACTTGAAGATAACAGCTGTCAGGACACAGGAGAGGAAAATGCAACCAAGTACACAGGCTGCAGGAAAACTTGGCCTTGGGCATTTTGCTTTCACTTCAGTGGTTTTAACTCTTTGTACTCCAGAAATGGGTTTTAAAGAGAAAATCCTTTGTGAGCTGTTTCTGAAAAATAAAAATACACAAATAACTAGTAAATAGCTGTTGGGCCACTGCTGTAAAGTACAGGGAGGCTGCATTTAGACAGCTTGGCTTTTATCTGATTGTGAGCTGTGTGTTTCCTCATACGGGAACTACCGCCAACCCAATTTTAATCAGTTGCAATTTTCTCTTTGCAGCTAAATTAGAATTGCTTGGATTGAAGGGGAAGTGAAAAGAAATGTCTGTCAAAGCATTTCTGTAAAGCAAGAACTCTTTCACTTTAGTTTCATCATGCATCTCCAGCCTGATACTCTTCATTTTACCCAAATATTACCAGGATTACTACTCTAGTGTATTTTACATCAGCTTTCTGCTTGAAAAGCTGAAAAAACAGTTCATGAGCCATGCTAGGAAGTCTCCCCAAAGACTTTGCTCTTTAAAACATTTAAGTACAGGCATGACTCAGATTGGCAATGGAGAATGGAAACTTTCAGTTCTGTTGTTGTCTCGAATCCACCTTGGTTTGGGAACAACCAAAAATATTCCTTCCTGATGACCGCTCGGGGGCCTCTGTGAGAAGGCTCGGTGGTATCAGTTACTGCAAGTAAGCAGACACGTATTTGGCACATGCCTCAGCAGAGACCAATGTACCTCCCAGCCAAGCTGAGGGACTGTTAGCAGGACAGAGCTTGATTTGTGACTAAATTCCAACCTGTGACCCAGCAAAGCTTCTTGCTCTGCTGAGCCTGTTGCTCCTGCACTTTCCACCTGCATTATATGCAGTTAGGACGAAAATGGCTAAATACAAGTTTCTGCTAGCATCTGTTCCCATGCCTGTTGTCTGAAACAAAGCCTAATTATTACAGCTCCTTCCTTCATATTTTCTTTTGACTTACCCAGTTGTCTACAGCTTTGATATCTAGAGCATAAATGCCAAGGCTGAAACGTGCATTCAATTAGATGACTCTTGACTGACCTACATAACAGTTCATTCATGAGATAATGTGACCTGGAGTCATGGAGATAGAAGCCAGTTGATTGAGCTGGCTTGGCTGTGTACACTGCAAACTCTCCAGTGATTGAGGAATCTAAAATTAGCCATACACTGTACGTTGTTGAGAGCCTTTCAGACCCGGCTCTGTTTCGGTAATATTTTTTTTATGAGATGGGCGTATAATTTGTCACATTACAATTCTTTAATGCTTAACTTTATTAGCATGAGGTACTTGGGTATCAAATAAAATGAGCAATTAAGTGATTTATGCTTAAGGTCTGCTCTCTGTTCAGGGCGTAGGTAGCCAGCTTCCCGTGAAGGGGCGAGAGTGTGCACAGTATTTACCACTTCCTTCAGAGAGCTACAAAATGGTGCTTTTTGAAGATGAACCTCGTTGTGCACGTAAATCCCAACTGCCTGTTAGTGCACCGCAAGTTAAAATGCATTTTTGTATTAAAGGTTATTGTGTGTTTGTAGAGAACCACAGGGTGTTTCCCTTAGCTTTTGCCTACTACATTTGTGAACTTGCAACTTTCAGCTGTGGGGGGAAAAAAAAGTTAACCAGGGAGCGAGTGTTTTCAGCGTAACGACTGAGCGACAGTTTTCGTATTGCTAAGCCACAAAGGAAGCTCAGATAAAGGTTGTAGGTCGGAAAGAAACCTTGAGGAGCATGCTCATGAAGTGAGGCACTTGAAGAAAGGCTGCAGCTGTCACTTCCACATCTGAGGGGCTGTGAGGTATTTAAACCATTTTCTTATTTTATCTTGTCTTAAAGATTCATTAACAGAAAATTTTCTGGTGTCCTCTGAGGCATAAGTCCTTCAGTTTTTATTTTTTCTCTCAGTAAGTGTGGTAGGAGCAGTCTGTGCTCTGTCCTGTCCTGTTCCTCTCAGATGGAGCTGCTTTGGTGCTGACTGATGCATGTCACAAGGAGGACGGGGGGACATTTTGTACAGGGAGGCTGTGGGCTCTTCAAAATACATTTGGGGCACAGCATCATGGTTCCTGAGGCTTTTGCTTTAAGTAGATGCATCTCGTTGGGATTTTGCATGCTTTTAAAAAGCAGGTTGCTTGCTGCCTCCTTCTCTGTCTCTTCCATGGTTCTGTGGTTAACTCTCTGCTGACACAGTGGTGATCCTCTCCTGGGGAGGGTGAAGATTAATCAAAATGCCCAGGAACTGGCTGTCAGATGTCCAGCAGGAGGTTTTGGAGAGTCTTTTTTTGAGTTCCTTAGGGGTTCAGGGGTTTTTTTGATTATTTGATGTTGTGTAAGAAATAAGGAAGTAACAACCTGCACAGCAGTAAAAAGGCATTTAATTTATTCTTTCACATTGTACATTTTGCAGTACTTTTGTATGATTCCCCCCCCCCCCCCGCCCCTTTTTTTAAAATGATGCTTATACATCGTTTGGCTTTGAGTGAATAAATTGTTGGGAATGCTGGAGAGAGGAGGAGCAGAAAAACTTTTATATTTTGCAGGAGTTTTTTTGGTTCAGACAGACCACTTGGGCTCCAAGCTGTGGCTGAAATTGCACAGGGCCCAATTAGTGCCTGTTACCTTTGCTGTTTGTTCTTGATCAGTTGCAGAGACAGAGGTTTAATTAAGCAGAAATGGGGATGTGGAGTTAATGTTCATTATAACTAAAATCGAAACAGCTGTTTACCTTGCTGAAGCCTTGCATGTTAATGTCCATAAATCTCACCTCGAGGAGAGCTTGGAGGAGCCAGCCCCTTTATATGCCTTCCCAGATACCATGTGATATCATTTTACATACTCATTTTCACAACATTTCCTAATCATGTTAATTAACACATTAGGGTATAATTCTTATTGTCTGCAGAAATTACTTCAATTAAAACTATTAACATATTATCATGATTGTTATGGTATTTGCAATTTGCTTTGTTACTACTCAACAACTACTGCAGCAAACCCAAATGTTTGAAATCGGCATAAAATTGCTATGGCTGCACTTTTCCTCTTTACTGTCACATCAAGCCTCACTGTAAACTTCCTGAATAAGCTCTGTTTCTGTGCTGGGGCTTCCTCTGAAAAAAAAAGAGATGTGAGAGGCCATGACTCTTACAAGTTGAGGCCAGAAATATTTTGTCTTGATTAGGCTCTGCAGTGCCTTACAGGAGTGTGATCACTGTGCAAGTACATATGGAAAGAGTAAATAACTACAGTGGAGAACAAGACAGTAATGGATAGAAACTGGTCATATTCATGCTAAAAAATTAGTAGGTTTTTGCTTTTTTCTTTTCTTGGTCAGAGCTGGGAGTTTCTGGTCTGGTTGTATTGGAAGAGGAATGAAGGCAAGAAGCTAGCTTTAATGTTGAACATTTTCAGATTCAAAATCTTCTTACAGGCAAATGAAATGTGCTCCCTGTGTAAGAGGCAAAAATTTGTTGTTAGTGTAATTGAAATCTTAATGGTCTCATCAAAGATTATTATTAATATTAATCCTGATGTACTTACTAAGAGAAAAGATAGAACACTTATGGGGAGGAAAGCTTCAATAATACATTTGAGATGGATATAGACATTTTTTAGTCTACTCCTATCCAAGGTGTTTTTCTTATCCTTACTCAAAGAGCTTTAAATTTTGGAGCTGAGAAGTGGTGAGGGCAAGTAGTCAGATAGCAAGGGCATCATTGGGGGGTACCTTGATAGTGGGGATTTCTTCTTCCTTTCTGCCTTTATGAGCATGATGTTGATGGTTTCCTAATCCTTATTCCGGGTTCTACTTCTGGCTGCTTTAATGGTTTTGGGTTTTTTATGTTTTCTAACATTTTTTAACACCTTGCTCATTCTCCCTTAGATTGCAACACCACCATTCAATATGTAAGTGATGTCTTACTGATCTTGGATACTTTTTCTGTCGTACCCTAAAACCACAGATTTGCATTTTGTTAGGTAGCTGTGAGTTTTTGTAGGTGTCAGGCTGTGCCCTGTCTAATATCTGCTCATGCCTCCACTCCTCTGCACTGTACCTTGTGTAGCCTCTTCAGAACTCTCCATTATGATACCAGGTCTGTGTTCCTCTGTACTCTGTTTTTACGTTGGGATCATAAATATTCCATCCTGTGCAGAGTAACTGCAAGTTACTACTGTCTGTATAAAAGTGCACATAAAACACATCATTATGCAAAGACAAGCAGAAGCAAAATATATTAGGCAATAGCCACCTGGCCATGAAGAAAATTGCTGCTGCAGCTAAAATGAAGCTCCAGGTTGGGCAATACAAGTGTAGGCAGGACTGACATGCCTGGGGCTGAGGATGTGCAGGCTCAGCACAAAGTCTGTGTCCTATTACTGGCATCACTGGGCTACAGGACGTGAATGAAATCACTATTTGAGTGTATCCCTACTGGCTGTGTGTCACAGGATGTCCTTTTGGTCTTGGGTTTGTAGCAGCACCTTAAACTGTTAAAATAGAATGGGAGTACTTTGCTTTTACAGAGCAGGTGTATATTGGTGTAGTATTAGCAGGCAAGTTGAACAGAAAACAAGAAATTTTATCTAACTGAGGTAGATAATTGCTATCATTATTCTAAGCCATATGTATTCTATTCATCTTCATGATATTGCTGTGACAAAGCTGTTATCCTCCTTTACAGATAGAGTATTTATCTACAGTTGCCCTAGGATGCCTCTACAGTCAATGGAAAAATATTTCTACCTCCATTTTAGTCCACCTGAAGTCTGAATTGCCCTCTAAAATGATTATTTCTCTTCATGGACTAAACAGGAAATCCCACACACATAAATTTAATAAATCTGAGCCAAAGAGATTAGAGATTTGTCTGCAGCAGATGAGTTTCAGAGCCTCTGCTTTCACAGCTGTTACTAGTAACTTGTTTAGCTTACATTTATTTCATATATGGAATATATAGGTGACTGCTATAGTTTAGATTGTACTGTTGTTGTACATTAAATGAGACATGTCCAAATGGCCAAGTGTGGAATTTAATTTTCAAAATTTGGATGAGAAGATGATGCCATAATCAGGTCTTGTCTATCTAATGTGCTCAGTGGCACTACTCAATTCTTTTCAGGTTGGTTACCACTCCAAACTGTTAAACCATCTGCTGATAGCAGTCGAAAAGATGACAATATAATAAATTACTAGAAAAAGTTAAGATGCCTAACATCTGCTCTCCACCAAGCTTGAGCATCTTCTCTGAATTGATGTTCTGTCATCTCCTGACACAGCCAGGGAAGATGCCTGCTCTGAAGCTGTTGCAAATTCAAATAATTTGCAGCTGGACATTCCAGCATCCATCCTAGGCCTAAATAGGGAATAACAATTGAGAAGGGAGAAGACAAAGGCAGGAGAAAACATAGTTTCTCAATATACCTTAAGAAGATCCTGCCCCAGGTAAAGGCCTTTGTCTATTTCTTATTCATTATGATTAATGAAGAAATACCTAATGATGGCAAGCAGAATTTTGCAAGACAGAAATAGAAACTGCTGCCTCTTCAGAACCACATGACTGTCTGTGCTGGAACTACACTGTACATAATGTTTTAATCAAATAACAGTTTGCTCAGTAGCAATGGACCACATTGCTTAGTGCAAACAGAATGAAAACGTATTCTAGATAAGATTATGCAGCTCCAAAGGTGCTGGTAGGCAGACACTGTTGAGAAAATATACACATAATATTTATTTAAAGCGTTCCTGGAGCCTCCTTTGGTGTTATTAGTCTGTCAGGAAAATCTGCAAACACATACTTATCAGAAACTCACTGCAAAACATAAGGCAGTTAGTGAAGTCAAATACAGAGGGTGGATGCCATAGCAGAGCACAGTTAATGGTTGAGCTGTGACTTAACTTACATCCAAGTGCAAACATAATTAAATTAGAAAAAGTCCTGAACCAAATGTAGGAGGTGTAGCCTGCCTGGAATGCAAAGATGAACCTGAGTCCCATCGTACTGCTTCAGTCTCCTGAAGTTGAACTGAAGGAAACAGGAGCAGAATCCAAGTTAAAAAGTGTAAAACAAACTAGTAGGTGCCACAAGGTTCTGCTCATTATTGTGGTACAAACTTACACAGAAGTAGCTGATCTAGGAGAAAAGACCTATGGACTGGAAAGTTTGGTGGGCATTAATTTGGGAGATTTGCCTTATATTAACTAAAACCCTATTGTTTTCTAGTTTCTTTTTCTAAGTTTTTTCTAAGTCTAAAAGCATCCTCTTAAGACATGATTTCTCTAATGATAGATTTCTTCTCTGTTCCTAATTTCTCTTGCATACACAGTCCTAACAGCTGCTTACACAGTAAACAGGTGAAGGAGGGCCACTCCTTCAGCACAGATACTTCCAAATTAATCTCTTGTGATTTTACAGTGAAATTCTACTGGATCTAAATTCACCTTAAGCAGAAGGATGATTCTTGTAAATAAGCATGAAATCATATAATGTATTATAAATCATAAAGTAATACAAACATAATAATAAAGACTGTGAATAGCTAAATACCCCAGTAGCCTTTAGCATCTAGTAAAGCAACTGGATTTGATCCTGGAGAGTGTATTCCACACTGTATTCCCATGAGTCCTGTTCTGCCACAGATCTGTCATTCATCCATCCATAAAAATCTATTCCTTCAGGTCTAGATTAGAAAATGCTCCCCTCCCTGATTTTTTTACTTGTAACAGTAGTGTTCATCATTCACTCTGCTGCATCTCCTTACCTCTTTCTGTCTCCTGGTTAGACCTTGGGGCTGCTGGCTGGTATTCCATAGAACCAGCAAGTTTTTCCTGAGCTAGACCCAGTAGAAGCAGCAATGAAGTTCTTTTTTAGCTTGTGTGATTTGGCAAGCACTGGCTATGATGTGATAATACGTGAAATAAGCAGCCAGCAGGCTGAGCTGGCAGCGGGAGCAGGGAGCACCACAGTGGTGGTTAATCTGAGATTCTTGCCATCAGTGCACCTGGATGTGTCTAGGCACAGGCACTCAGGTTTATGTCATCCTTCATCAGCCTGGAGAAGGCCTGAGGGGTTGCTCAGATGAGCTGGTTTGGTTTGAATGCACCCGTCCTGCTTGGAAAAGGTGGGAGTGTATAAATCTGTGTGCATGTGTGTGTCCCTGACTGACAGATTTGACCTAGTGCAGAATTAAACCTGTAGCTGTCACTGTCTCATCCCAGCGTGGTGACCAGCTGTGCCTGGCTGATACAACAGGCTGTTTTCCCTTTTAGAGGTATTATTTATAGCGTTATCTTTTGGAGTAAGGTGTGAGACTGGTGTGTTTGTCTGGATAGCAATGCCAGTATGTTCATCTGCTACAGTGTAGAGGTGATGTTTCTAATCAAGCTGAGGCTGAATGGACTTTCCAGGAGGAACAAGGTGAGATTTCTAAACAATTTAAAGGATTTGGTTCAGAACAGGCATTAATCAGTCATTAAAAAGCAATTGCAAGTACTATTTCTTTCTGTCCATCTCTAGCGTTTCTCAAGCATGTCCCTGAAAGCTCGACACCATTCTGCAGCTCTAGCAGTTATTTGAATGCAACAAATCGTACCTGCAAAGCACAGATGTTGAAAGCTGAAAAATCTGAAGGTGCCGTATGTTTCCTGTAATTGAAAGCAGGTGCCCTGAAGGAAGCAGAGATTCTGTTTCACTTTATGAAGTATCTTGTTGGCAGAGCAGGCAAAAAATACCTGCTAAAACTTCATTTACTAGGACTGGATAAAACAGATTAAAACTGTTGTTTTACGACAGCTCTTGGGCTCAAACAAGGGATCAAGATCATGTTGTGTTGGGCAGCACTGGCAAAAAGGAATTAAGTCACAGGGTTTGGAGTAGTAAATAAATGGAACTACATGTATTTAAAGGATGGGATGAGGGGAAGGACCATGATACACAGACCTGTTGGTGTGATTCCAGAGGACAACTACCAAGATGATTAGAGGGATGGAACACCTCTCTATGAGGAAAGGCATAGAGAATTGGGACTTTTTCATCCTGAGAAGATAAGGCTCTGGGGAGACCTAATTGCACTTTCCAGTATGTAAATGGGACTTGGAGAGAGCTGGGGAGGAACTTTTAACAGGGACATGTAATGATATGAAAAAGAGAAATGGATTTAAGCTCAAAGAGAACGGGTTTAGATTAGATATTAGGAAGAAATCCTTTCCTGTAAGGGTAGTGAGACACAGGAACAGGTTGCCCAATGAAGTTGTGGACTCCTCATCCCTGGAAATGTTCAGTGCCAAGTTACACCAGGCTTGGAGCAGCCTGGTGTTATGGAAAGAGTCCCTGCCTGTGGCAGGGGGTTTGGAACAAGGTGATTTTTAAGATTCCTTCCATCCCAAACCATTCTGTGATTCTATTGTAAGATAAACATTCCTTGTGCAGCACTGAAACCAGGCCCAGCATTTCCATCACTTGGGGCCTTTTCCACTCTGTATTGGGGTGGATGCTGCATCTCAAGTCTGCATCTCCCAGTGGCCCCACAGCCAGACTCCCCTGTCATTGCTTCAGTGAACGCTCAGTATGGTAGGCTGCCAATCTATCTTTTGCCTCAGTTATTGTTTATAAAGAATCTAGGCCTAAAAAATATTAAAAGCTATGAAAATTTGTGTTTTGGAGGATTTATTTTTGGGAAACAGCCTGTATGGTGAAGCTTGCAAGTTAAGGAACAGAAGAGAAGTCCCTGGTGAGCTGTAGCTGCAGCTCCACCTGAAGAGCTCACAAGCCTTTAAGGAGGACTTTTTTGTGCCTCTGTGCCTCAGTTTACTTATGGGCAGTGGTAAAAACCCCAAGGATCCTCAGAGAATTACTTAGTTGTTGTTTGTGGCGGGGGTTTGCAAGGTTTGTGGTACTTTTAAGACATATGAGATCCAAATGTTGTACACCCCCTGAGATTTAGCAGAATTATATTAGAGTTGAACATAGTCTATGGGTGTAGTATTTGATACTTAAAGGCAGAAAAACAAAACAGAAAAGAACCCCAAATCATCCAAATTTACTGATGCTTCCAGCCAGTTTTGTAGTGCTGCAAGCTGGGGCTACATCCGCTTCCGTTTTATGTCTTGGTGGTTCTAGCAAGTGTAGAAAGACAAAATAATTTTTATCAAAACATTTTTCACCTCTTTTTCTAATGAAACAGATAGTGCCTGGAACAGCATCGTTGTACAGTTATTTCATCTCTCTCAAAATACTTTTCTTAACTTCTGAAAGTGCTGACTGACCTGTGTGCACCAGGCTCAAAGCTCTCGCTCCCATTTAAAGACTCTGCAGCACTTTCACTATATTCTTTCTCTTTGGACTGTCCACAGTTTTGTTTTTTTTCCTCCATCAGTTCTAGGCAGACATTTTCTAAGACTTTTTTCTTCTTTAGTCCATCAAACCACTGAAAGAAAGAGAAAGATGTCCTTTGTTCACATTGTGAGAGAGAACATAGATTTTGCTGAGAAAATAGTGAATTATGTTTATCACCTTTTTCTAATGGCCAAGAATAGATGGGAAAACTTGGGGGGGAGGGGAAGTGGAAGAAAAGGCCAGACATTTAATATATATTAGTCAGTTTTTCATTCTTTTTGACAATCTTATTTAACTGACTTAATATTGGATCTTAATTTCAGCCAAAATTTTAGAAAGTAGGAATTTAATGACCACATCATTTCTCTCTGTGCAGCTTCCTATACATGAAAGGTCAATGTCAGTCAGACTGTACCATTTGGCATGAAGATGAATATAGAAGCTAAAGAGGATTTAAAAAATACATGATCTGGCATTTGAAAGTGGAGTCTGGGAGTTGAGTCCTGTTTTTATTCCTTTATCTGCTGATGACCTAGCACTTCTTCGCTGATGGGGTGTGTTTACAGATTTAAAACTTTTTTTGTCCTACTGTGTGGCAGTGAGGAAAGTCCTGCAGGGGCTAAGTCAGATTTTCAGGTAGGTTGAAGAAGTGTCTGGTCGATGCTACCTAGAGGAATTCTCCCTAGAGGAGTTTCTGTGCAGAAAGTATGTAAAACAGGGTTAATAATCTCCACACCTCACAGAACCTGAAAGAGAAGTCCATTTACCTAAAAATCTTTGGCAGGGATGTCTGGTCCCCTTGTTTCTTGTTATTGACTGTAGAAAGAAGGGAAAGTGTCTGGGTTACTAATGTGGTGTTTACTGAGGCTTCTGTAGCTCAGTGAAACCCATCTGAGCATTAGTGCCTTAATTTTCCCATCTGTGAAACATAGGTTGTGTCTTGCAGTGGAATCATGGCCCTTACTGCTTCTGTGTTCAGAATGCTTGGAGAAAGAAGGCAAAGGCAAGGTGGCATATTCTGATCAGGGTGGTGGTTGCTCTGAAAACTGCAATACACAGCCTGAGAGTACAGCATAGGTGTGGACATGCACAGAATGAAAAGCATAGCAGTGAAAAATAAGTTAGCAGTAGATGGCTTATAAGCCTTATTTCTTTGTGCAATGGTGCTTTTTAGGCAGTGTTGTTAAGTATCTCAGCAAAAGATTTGAGCAATTGCAATGAGTCGTCTAAATACCCATTTTAATGTGCACAGCAAAGATAGAGTGACCTCATGTTTATGACTTGAATACTTGTGAGCAGTCAGGGCTCTCTGCCTCTGCTGGCTTGCTATTCTATATTTATAGTCACTCACTTTTGATAATTGCATCAACTTCTCAATTGAAAAATACATATATATTAATTATGGCTTTATTATGCTTTGCTAGAGTCAGAGACAGTAGTTAGGCAGAGATGACCTTACAAACATTATAACAAATGTTATAAGTTTCTGAATTTCCAAGCTTTTTTAGGAAATTGAACCTGGCTGAATAAACCACATCTTCTTGTCATCCATTTGCCTTTCTCTGGAATCACACAAAGCTCCCTTCTGGCATGTATGAGCCTTTTGCACTTCCAGTGCCACATGGTTCATGTTTTCCTTGGTCTGTCTTGCCAGCTCTGTGGCCCCATCGTAGGATTTGAATTGCAGTGAAAGCCTTGACATAGTTAAAATGATTGACAGTAACACAGTGATTAGATTTTGGGAAAACCTCATTGAGGATATTTAAAAAAAATTATTTTACTCTGACTTATGTAGCTTGGAGATGATTCATAGGTTTGAGCTATTCGCTGGTGGTCCCTGGACTTTGAAGTACATCTGAGTAAAGATACTCTGGTGATGTTTGACCAGCTTATCTGTTTTTTAAGGTGTTTAAAATGTGGAGTTGAACCTGAGAATCAAACTGGCCAACAGCTACAAGTTAGAATCTATTGTCTCAGGCTGTTTATAATTTAGTCTCTCTCTTGCAAGTCATTTGAACGGGAAGTAGTTCCAAAGTACACATTTAGCATTCACTTGTGGGGTTTTCCATTCTCTGTCTGCAGTAGCTTCTCCTATGGAAGCAGAACTACAGGGTCTGCAAAAATTTGACCTCACTGGTGTTCGCAGATACTACACTGAATATGAAATTGCTCAAACTCCATTTCCTTGGGGGCTGCTAAAGTATTTCTGTAGCTTCAACCACTGTGATATGATGTTTGGGAAGACTCCTACTTTTATAACTGCATATTTAATTGTATATCTTAAAGGGTGGAGGGTGCTACTGTGGAAGAACTTTTCCCTTCCAGTGTACGTTACCTTGTTTTAGTTTTCTCTTTTATGGTTTTGTCATGCATATGTAATATCAGCTCTTCCAGAATAACTTTACCATATTTAAAGTATGAGCTGAGTTTGCAATTGGATGTAACCTACATTGAGGTTTCTCCTCTGTTTCTAGGTGCGGAGAAATCTTGTATCTACTTAGGATGCCTCAGTTATCAGGCACTATATAATATCCATCACTCATTCCTACATCTAGTATGGTATTTTCAGACAGCACAAAGCCTCAATCCCTAATTGCTGCAAATCGCCATTTGCAGCAAAGTGGGACAGAATTTTTTTAATGAAACCTGAGCCTCTGCAAGACAATTGTTTTTGTCTTGTACTTATGCTAGTAAGTATTGTATTATTTATTAGCAATAAAAAACTTTGATACTTTCTAACCTGTCACGTAAGACTGAGGTGCACGAGATACGATTATGCTGCTTCTGGAAGAAGAATGCACTTGTTTCGTACTCTCTGATGCTTCAGTTTCATCCTCCCATGATCTGATGGCTTTCTCTTGTCGCTTCTCATTTTCATAAAGGTACTGCTCCTGCTGTTGGTAGTAGTAGTAGGATCACATGGTAGCTGAGGTTTGAAGGGCCCTCAGGAGATCTCCAGTCCAACCTCCTGCTCAGAGCTGGGTCAGCTGTGAAATCAGACTGTGTTTCTCAGCTTGTGATACAACTGTGTCTTAAAAACCTCCTCAGATGGAGACTGCACAGTGTCTCTGGGCAGCCTCCTGGCCTCATGGGGAAAATGATTTTACTTCTATTCAGTAGGATACTCTACTTTTAACTTGAATATGTTGCTTCTGGTCCTCCTGTCGTGCCATGCAAGGGACGTGGTCTTGTTCAGCCTGGAGAGGAGAAGGAGGAGCCTTCAGAGGAACCTCCAGGTATTTACAGGTGGATATGGAGAAAACGGGGGCAAGATCTCAAATTGGTAGATATTCCCATAATAACTTACCAGTGAAGGTTGGTGTGGAGTTGTTCACACTTGGACAAGTCTTTGAAAGAAGCTGCTTTGAAGAGAAGCGATCTCACTTCTGCCAGTTAGCAGTGTGTGTGAATTTAAGGAAGGATTATGTCCCTTCTTCTTGTCTTTGACTCAGGGAATCCAATCTGCACTGCTTGACATCTTGCCTGGCTGACGACAGAATCTGCCTGCCACTGTCTTAGTCCTTTGGGCACCCACAGTCCACTGGCAGCCTGCTAATACATGCATTGAGGTTCCTTCTGCTCCCTGTTTTCTAAACAGGTAGAAAGGGCTTTCCCCTGGATTGCTAACACTGCCTGCATGGAAGCAAGAATGGTTGTCTCCATTTTTGCATATTTCTGAGTTTTCTCTGCAAGAGCTGTCTCATGTAACTTACTGCCTGAAGTTATACAGATTACTGCTGCAAATGTTAACACTTAAGGAGATGGGGAAATTGCTGTTCAGACAGTACCTATCAGTCTGGGTAGCAAGAACACAAAAACTTGTTTCATTGTAAGACAGAGTAGCACCCAAAGGCAAAGAACTGCATTGGTGTTCTTGAGCTATTTAATAACATGGGGTTTGCTTGTTGTTTGTTTTTTGGTTTTGTTTTTGTTTGTTTTTAATCTGCCAATAAAAGCACGTCTATTTCAGCTACTTTTTGAAAAGAAAAAAAAAAAGTGGGACTATGCTACTATTTCCTTGTTGTATGTCACTAGGCTTTTGCATTTTTTTCATAATCTTAAAAGAGAAATGAAAGCAGATTACAAATGAGGGCTGACTCTCTAATTTGCATTTCTAAATCTTACAATACCCTGTTCCCCCAGCATGGCAAATTACTTAGGTACCAAATTCAGACCTAAGTTAAACAAACCTCTGCTGTATTTTGCTTCTGATCCAAATTAAAACTAGTGCTTGTAGATATTTAATGAAAATAATATCCTTTCCAGACCTTTTGAAGGATTTGCTACATTTCTCATACTTAGGTGTTTGTTTCTACTGCAAATGCCTCTTGTGCTGCATCCAAAGCACCCCTGCAGGTTTCACAGAAGCATAACAACATCTTCACCAGAAACATTTGCCTTCTGAATCTGGAGGGTCATGACAGTAACGAGGAGGGAGTACAGAAAGAGGAGGATTTGAGATTTTATGGCAAATTATTTTCCAAGGGACACAGAGAGGGCTTCTCTTCCTGGAGCAATGCTTAGTAGCTAGACTATGATGCATTTTAACTTAAGATATGACTAAAAAGAGGATTAAATCTTTTTTTAAACAGCTATTTAAATTACAGCACAAGCTGTGTAAAAGCATGTGAACAGCTTTGCTCCACCAAAATGAAAGTTGGCCTGGCCTAGTAGCTTCATTCCACAAAACCCGGAGAAAATGTGTAAGTGAAAATAAATAAAATAATAGTGAGTGTTCAAAGATTTTATTCTTTTCTTCCTGTAGCCTCTCCCAGATGTTTTCAAATTGAAACATGGTGTCTTCCAAACCTGAAGTTGCACTTACACATTTGTTTTAAATAGGTTTTGTTGAATTTCTTTTCCACTAGGGAAGAATTTAGCAGGTCTTTTTAGGTCCTCATATACTGGGCTATTTTGAGAGAGAACTAGATATATTTTCATGATATCACTGTTTGCTGCTACATTATTTTACCCTGCTGTACAGTAATAGTGCAGAGTTATTAGCATCATCCCACACATTCTTTGTTGATGCCAGCAGGGTGAATAAGTAAAACATCTGCCCAGGAGGTAGGAATGTGTTTTTATATATGAATGCATAAACATGAAAATTCTACACTTTCTGGTTTGAACTCACACCAGACAGCACAGGAAAGCCCTGTGAATTTCTGCAGTTGGGAACTGGCCCTTGTGTAAATCCAGTGGGAGGAGGTTGGAAGGGATAAGGTGTCTGTCCGCATCCGTGTTAATGAAGAAGAAATCTGGCAGAGCGACTGCTTCCTCTGGGAGTAAAGCTACGGATGTTGTGACACTGGGAGACACATGCTGTTATTTCCACAACATTCATGAGCTGTTTTGTCTCTCATTTAAGTCTGTGTTGTGTTGAACTTAAATGCAGTGCTGGGAATATTTACGGTAATGTTGATCCTTCCCTTTTATATTTTTTTTTTTACAATGAAAAATATTTTTTTTTAATTTATTTTTTGAAATATTATAATTTCGTCCATTCAGGATTGATGGTATCTGTTAAGTGTGATAGCTCCTGATGGCTATGCAGTTCCATGGCATTGATGAGGAGATACAGTACAGGGAAAAAGACTGTTTAAAATAAATAAGGAACAATTCTTGAGGGTTTTTATATTCAGGGAAGTGCACCTACTTAAACTTCCCGGGACACACTGAGCTTTTACTAAATATCTTAATTGGCTCAGGGGTCACAGTGATCCTCCTGTTGATGCTATGGAGTTTTCTGGCAGCTGACATCTTCATGGAAAGACAGGAATGTCAGCAGAAGAAAGCAGCGTTAACATCTTGACAGATGTGTGTTATAATGGCATCTTTAGAGCTCACATGCTTCTCAAGGAAGTTATTTTTTGCCACAATATCTTGAGTTTGAAAAGTCCTGCATTGAAAGGTACCTATGATAAGATCAGGTCTTCCAGAATTGTCTGCAGAGCCTTTCAGGAAAAGCCCAGGCCTCTGTCACTCATCTCTGCCCAAAGTTTACATTATTAAGAGCAAGATGGAAACAGAATTTCCTCTCTCTTTAATCCCCTCCCACTTTATCTTTGTAGGCATTAAAAATACTGCATTTTATACCATAATGGAAAGTTAATCAGAAACCTGGCAGATAAGAAATCCTACAGCTAGTAGAGATGCTGTACAAACAGCAGAGCTGTAAGTATTTAGCAACATCATAGTAGCCTTGTTTCACATTTGCAATTAATACACGTCTGTGTTTGCATTTGTTATAGGACTCTTGACAGCACCAACATAACAAGAAAAACGAACAACCTGAGTAATAAATCTCTGGAGGCATTCAGCAAGTGCCATAGGGCTCATTAATCTTGATTATTCCCCATAATAGATAACTTCACAAATCATCTATTCTCCCCAATCATGCACATAAGGATAATGTATATGTAATAGCCTCCCATACTGTAAAGCCCCAAATAGAATTTCATTTTTTAAATATAAGTCTTGACAAATGCAAGACAAATATTTATAGAAAAAGGATGGGTATGAATAACAATGAACTGGACTGAAACAAGTCAAGCAGTGACTGTTGTGAAAAGATGGGGTTTGGGTTTGTTGGTTTGTGGGGGGTTTCCCTTTATGATGTCTCAATTTGAATCAAGGAATTTTTTTATTTATGGCCTGAAGTAGATGGGATTTCCTTCCTGAGAGTTTTGGCCTGGGAGATAAAGCTATCTGCAGCTGCAGCCTTCATGCATGCTCCTTAAGGAATGTAGACAGGGGAAAATAGGAGCAGTTAAGAATTACCCTGAATTCCAAACAATTTAATATTTATAATTTATACTGATTCCTACCATTTCTTGTATCTTCCCAAAGCCTTCCTTTGAAACTAGAGTTATCAAAGAAAACCCTAGTTCTGATTTGACATGGTTTTCACTTGTTCACCAACTTTTCTCAAATACAGCTGAGATTTGCCAGAAAAAGAGATCTGTGAAAAACATAGTATTTAGAGTAAGACTGTGTATGATCCTTTCAGTAAGAATAGCAGAGGTGCTCTAATACCCAGAGTTGCAGGCTGTGCTTCAGCTCACAGATACCTTGATTACATTAAAACTGATTGTTCGAACAAGAGAAAATATAGACCTATTAACTTTTGAAAAAATATACAAAATATTATTATTTAAATGCAATCAGTTTTAAAGGCTAAAGTAAAGAATGAGCAAGTGAGAAGGAAAAGATTTTTTTTTCCCAGAAGTGGACCAGTACTTTTTATATCTTTGTAATTGTAGTGACCTTAACCTGATGCTTAAGAGTAGGTTCTGCTGATTGAAGTTTCAGAAGTGTAAAGCTCTATTCATAGCTGAGCCTTCCTCTTACACATTATAAAGCATGAGATTTGATTGCCCTCATCTTTGCCCACATACCCATTTGGCCGCCTTTCTTCTCCCGCCCTCCCTCCATGTGTCCAAATGCTCTAAAAACCCCAGGATTTTGTTCTGTGACCTGGAGCACCAAAATAGCAGTTTTGTGTGAGTGGAAAGGATTTTATAGAGTAACAACTGAACACCTTTAGGGCGTGTTTCTTCTTGTTCACTTTCCTCCTCCACTCTTTGTATCAAGCACTCAGGTTTCATTTCCTTAACATTTATTAGAAAAGAGACCATACGCATCATCTTTCAGAGCTGAAGTAAGAACAACCTGAAATTTGGATCTTGTTTTTTCTGCTGTGCACATTATTTCAGCAATTCTGTTTCTGTAATTGTTTTGCATGTGAATGAATAATACCCATCTATAAAGTATCACAGTCTCTTAGTAGCCTACACTGCGTGTTGTGTTCTCTGTTCCTAAACACACACATGTTAATCATATTCACAGGCAAAATAACTTCTGGCAGAGGTGAAGAATGCGTCTTCCCTCTAAGTTTTAAAAAGTGGAGGAAAAAACAGTGAAAACGTTCACAATCACCTAAGTTTGTGGACAAAGGATCCTGTATATTTGACTTTTGTGTTTTGACCTTTCTTCAGACTTTTGCAAAGAACTTTCTAAGACAACGTCAAAGAGAAGTGCATTTTGGCTTGAATTTTTCCTTTTATATTAGCACAGTCTTGTTGTTTGAAATACATTTATGAATCATGATAAATGGGTTGTATTCTTAACTGTCTGAGAAAAATTCAAATAACTCCCTTAATCTCTCTTGGCCTCAGTTTCTCCCTGTATAAAACTATACTTATAATGCTCCACCATCTTTGTAAAATGTTCCACAGTCTTCTGATGAAAGGAATTATTTTAAGTTCAAAGTGTTGCTCTTGGTGAAAGAATGATCTTCTTTATTCTTGAAAAAATACTTTATATAAACATCAAAGAGTTGTTTGTACCAAGTGCTTAATCTGCCATAAGGTGGTCCTGTGTCTCAATTAGCAATATTTTCTCATTCATTTCCCCACAAAAAAGAATGTATTTGGTGATGTGAATGCCATGTCATACAATTCCATCAATGTCAATATGTGCAGCAAACTAAATGTAATGTTTGACATTGGCTGTAATTTCTTATTCTGTACACAAATTAGCATAGCAATGGATGCAAAGTGATATGGAGTCACTTATAATAATTCTCCTTCCACTGGCCTGCCTGGCTGATTTCCCCAAAGAGCCAGGAGTCAGTGCTGGAGGGCAGCTGGGGCTTTGCAGTTCAGGTTGTGCCGCTTGTAATCAACTCCAAAAGTGGGAGTGTCTTTGTCTTCTGTTGAAGGAGGTCATCAAAATATTGAAATATAGGAGTTGTTTCTTTAGAAGTTAATGCAAAAGGCTACTTTTTCAGGTGAGAATTGACACTTTTGACCACTTGCTTCTTCTGGAAGTATGGAAGACAACCCCAACATGCAGGAAGGTCAACACAGTAGAATAGAAGGTGAACTTGATGTAACTTGCCCCTCTTCTG
This sequence comes from Cinclus cinclus, assembly GCF_963662255.1. NCBI lineage: Eukaryota > Metazoa > Chordata > Aves > Passeriformes > Cinclidae > Cinclus > Cinclus cinclus. The sequence continues at coordinate 16,487,366 of NC_085049.1, read as the reverse complement.
GGTTGAAAAGGAATGGACACAAGTAACCAGTAACCATGGATAACATGATTCCTGAAGGACAACGTTTCTGTTGTTCAAGCAGTCTTAGTCTTTTTTTTTAATCTTGAAAAAGCATTAGAAAGCCTTTTCTTTGTTTGTTATGCAGATATAGTGGTACAAAAGGGAGTACTGACCCTTCTAGTTTAAAGTAGGATTACTGGGCCTAAACTGGCAAAGAATAGAGTTAAGGAAGGCCATAATATGAATATTGGGACATCTTGGCATCTCTTTAACTGATGAGGGAGAGGACAGCACTGTATTAAGGCATTTTGAGCTCAAGTTCCAAGGAGAAATTGGTCTCCCTCCAGACCTTGATAAAAATGGGGTTATAAATGCTACTGCATAAATGGCAAGGTTGCTTCTGGAGGGATCATTTCCATCTTTCAAGATAATATCTACTATTGTAGGGAGACAGCACTTAACAGTCCTTCCAGTGGTATATCCTTTTACCTGTAAAATCATCTTCATAAGCATTTTGTCAAAGTTCCTGTGCTTTGTTCAGTGGGATTAAGTGACCAAAACCATGTTCCCAGTGTAAATCAGAAAATACATTAGCTGGTTATTTTTAAGTTGTTTGGAAACTTGACAAGTGAAAGCAGCTCTAAATACATCCAGATTCAAAACACATTACCCTGAGTATCTGAAATAGAAGTTGTAGTTGTGACATACTCCCAGTGCTCACATCTCAGGATCTTAAAAGATGAGAAACACATGTTTAAACTCAGATGCCCAATTTAGAAATAAATGTATACAGGCTCTCAGTCTCTAGTCTATGAATTGTTTTATGGAAAAAAGTTTATGTAATGCTGTTTCCATTATAAATGGATGCTAATTTTCTCAAAAATACTCTTAATACTGAGCATACAAGTAAGTTTAGTACTAAAAATATTCTCAGTGCTTCATTGCCTTGGGTTTACAATATCATTTGCACGTCAAATTATATTTCATCTTATGATTTAGTAATGCCAGAAGAATAGATCTAATTCTCTGTCTCATGATACCCTTAAAGATGGAAGATTGCTTTCCATGGAGTGTAAAACTCAATTTGTAGTCATGTGTATAAAACATGACTTTATGGCAGATTAGCTTGCTGTAGATTTTGTTCTCCCTGACAGGGAAGTGAAAAATATTAGCATTTCTCTGAACACAATATTAATGGCAAGAAGAGAGTATTATTGTAATGTAGAAAGTAGAATGGGATTTTTGAAAGTAGAGCAGGGGAAAATGTATTTAGAGATTTGCAAGGAGTTTAGGTAGAGTTGGTTTCACTTTTTTCTCTTCCTCAACCATTTCCCCACCCCACCTCTATGTGAATCTTTTTGAAAAACAAAAGTATATTTGCAGTTGTCAGATTGACCTGTCAATGATTTTAAATAAAAAAACAATTACAGAAGATGCCTTTGGGATCATATATGTTTCAAGTGACTGTTGTAAAACTGAATTTTTAGATATTTTTAAATACTGGTTTGGGTTTGTAACTGTCTTGCTTAGCTGTCAGATATAATGTTGGCTTTTTCCAGTGGAAGGAGAGAGTATAAGCAGAAGATCAGAGTGCAGTTCATTATTTATAGTGCTGTGAAGGTGGTGTGATGCTGTGGTGATGGTGTCAGTTTGTTGAAGCAGGTTAAAATAAGCTCCTGGATGTGACAAGGCTGTCCCCTGGAGTGCTGAGTACTTAGAAACATGTCCCAGCCAAGAAATGTGCCACTAAAACCATCACAGCCACATGTTGTACTGAGGGTTTTAGTAGAAGAGATGGAAGAAGGAAAGAAATTGAGAAGGAAACCAACTAGACACCATAATTAAGTGGCAATCAAGAGGGGAATGTTTTAGGGAGAGTGTTCTGTGCTGTTCTATATCCTGCTCTTGAATTTTTGCAGCCTATCTTAGTTGTATCTGCCAGAGCAATCCAACATGTTTATACAGACCCTGCTTTTATAATGTGACTGATAATAATGAAATTTTTTATGCCTAACTCAAAGCTAATGTATTCAAGATACAAATGATATAGCAGGGTGGAAAAAGCACTGCAGCAATTTAGCTGCAGTTGTAGAAAGGTTCCCCATGCTTCTGTTTTAACTGAATACTTTGTATTTATTAATTGTGTTCATTTTAATTCCGCAGTAAGTCAAATAACGATGTGTGAGAACAGCATAATTAAGCTTTGATATTTCTGCAAAAGTAATAACTGAATTCGATCTGTTTTTAATCTTTCAGGCTATTCATTGTATCTATCCCTTATTCCTACAGTTATCTCTTTTCTCATTTAGTTCTCTTTGATTAACAAGCAGTGGAGGTTTACCTACTTTCTTGGGTCAGGCACAAGCTCTGCTGTCTTTTAAAATACCTTTCACTGTGATTACAGGTCCTTTGTTTCTATTGAAGAAAGCATTTAAGATTGTAAATGATGTGCTAAATTGTCCCATTCTTTACAGAATATTTTCTGCATATTCTGAAGGTTGAAAATTAGAAGCGTGCTTTTTTTGAATTATGCATGCTTATATAAATTCATATTTTTCACTAATTTTATTTAATTTTAGCTACAGCTTGTACTGTGTAAGACAGAGTCCTACAAATATGCATGTGATTAATTTTTCTCACCAGAATTTTTTTTTGTTGCCATTGCTTTTTTCAGTCTCCAGAGGACCTGCTTTGCAGCATATGCAACATACAGCAGCGTGCGCCTGCGGGACAAAGAATGGTGTGCAGTCAGAATAGGGTGTTAGGGATGGCAGGAGAAACTGGTTGCAGCCCCCTGATGTTGACTGGTTTGTGACTGGTTTGTAATTGGTTTGTACTGGCTGAGTTCCCCCATGGAAACCCTCCGTGGTGGTGGAGCCTCAGATGAACAAAGTGAGTTGCACTAAGTTGGGAGGGGAGAAAAGAGGGGGACACAATTCCTGTTTCCACAACTGTCATGCTGTGATGCTTATTTTACAAGTTACCACAAAAAGTATTTGTAATCTACAGGAGGTGGACTATGGTGTTGTTTAATCTCATGGTGGTTGTCTCGTCTTTGGTTGTAGCACTGGAGGGCAAGTGGGTTTACGGTCAGATTTACAGTCTATCTCCACTGAGAATTTGGTCCTAAGATTTGGTTTTTAAAACAGCCTCTTCTTTGCCAAGCAGTAACAAGTTTTGTTTATCATTGCAAGGAAGCTGAAGTTAGAGAGGACACAGGGACCTGTCTAGAGTGACTTTCCTCCCTCTGTGTATGTCCCGTGACCCAGGCAGAGGTCAGGACTGCAGGTTTTCCTCCAGAAAACCTAAAAATAGATGAGATTTGCTGTACAGAAATTTGTTGTATTTGACTTGTGCCAGGTTGAGCATGTGCCCCACACAACCATCACACAGGTTTGCAGTGCTCACATGTGCATCAGGACCTGTGGCCATTGTCTGGCCCCGTGACCCAAAGGCATCATCGCAGCCTTCAAAACCAGCCTGCTTGACACCATCTGGCCTGGATGGGGTTTGTCATCTCCTTCCTCGTGCCCAGTGCAATTTCTCCCTTTGTAGCACTGTCATTGTCACAATGGTAACAATGCATTTGGAAAAGGAAGAAAAAAAGAGAAAAAAAGAAAAAAAAAAGAAAAAAAAGAAAACAAGCCAGGTTCAAAAAGATACGTTTGCTATAAAAATCCCAAGGATGCCTTAGCCTTGAGGGAACCATAGTGATGCTGGTTGTTAACCCTCTCAAGAAAAGCATTTACTGAAATGTCAACATTTATTTTAAGCTGAACAGGCCAGGACAAGCACTGAGGGTTTCCTGTGGTTCAGCTGGCTTACTGACAAGTGCTCAAACTATAACAGCCAAGCCCACACGAGGGCTGTAAATAGGCAGGTAGTCTTAAAAAAAAAATCTTACTCCATTGCAGTGGCAATATCTGTATGTCTCAGCTTTCAGAAAATCCTCTGTCACCAAATAAGCTGTTCCATGTTTCACAGTTTACACAAAAGATACACAGAAAAGGTGCGTTCACCTCCTGGGCTGTGCTCTGTGGTGCAGGAAAAGAATATCAGGGATGGTTTGTCAGTCCACCTAGAGCAAGGAAACCACCCTTACCCACACACTCCTGTTAATAACAGCTTAGATGTTACTGTGTGCTGACTCTTAGACATTGTCACAGAAGTTTTTATTTTGCACACAAGGATCAAATTTTTCTCACGTAAGTATTTAGGAATAAATGTGTGTGTGCATTTTTGTAGGGCTCTCAACATGCCTGACAGAAGCACCATTTGTCTGAACAATTAATGAAATTTTGGCATTTATTTAAAGCCCTTACAGATCCCTTGAGGTTTTAAAGGTTATTTGTAGAAATTTCAAGAGGCATTCCAAATACTTTTTTAAAAAATAGGCCCAGGCTTTAAATAGTTAATGAATGCACATCATTTACCTAAACAGTGTTTTTATAGATCTTTGCAAATATGACATTAATTAGGGAAAGTAACTAAAGCTGAAGTGGCACAGAATGTTAATCCTCAGCATCAGTAATTAGCTGTGGAGGAGAATTTTTAAAAATGTTTCCAGTTTATATCATTTTGTTTTGGAAGAAACACAAATATGTGGGTTGAATTATCAAGAAAACAAATGAGCTTGGAAAAAAAAAAACAAAAAAACAAACCCAAAGCTCTTAAGGAGTGGATGGGTGTATCTGTGCTGTTGCAATGAACCTTTGCATCTCCATGGCTTTACTGGCTGTGGGATGGAAAATTAACTTGAAATAAACCTCACCTATCCCCTTCCTGCTCCCTCTCCTCCCATGCTCATACAGGTATTTGTGTGTCCTGTGTACCAGGTAGCCTTTTATTTCCAATTTGTCCTGAGACCAGACTGTGCAGACAGCGATTTGGCAATTAATTTGATTCTGATTTTAATCAACCAGTAAAGGCAACTCTTTGACTCTCTCCCTCCTGCATGGCCTGGTAATCATTTTGTTTATCTGCACAATTTGACTCGCCGCGGTGGGCAGTGGAAGGGCCGCCTGCATTGTTTGTCTTCTTAAATTGTTAAATGAAATGACTCAGAAGATTCAGGAAATTAATTTTGCAGTCTAGATATATGGTGAAAAAAGAAAGCTTTGAAGTGGAGATGTCAGTGTAGCCACTCTGAAATTCATGAATCAGATGTTGAAAGATTTTCAGAGACTTAAAAACTGAGAAATTTTTTAAATAGTTGCATCCTTTATAGTTGCCTATTGATATCTGAACCTTAACAATTCATGTCACTCTGAGCTTTATTCAACAGCTGTTTTATATGAAAATGAAAGCCAAGATACCCATATAAATAAGACTCCAAGAATCAGGGCTTTTAAAATAAAGTGTAGCATTGTTATTAGACTCAAATAAAAACTGTGATAATAGCCAGTGTAACCTATTCTTTTCTTTCTTCTTTTAATTTTTTTAAGGATGATTAATTTAACAGCTACTATCAAAATAGCCATAAACAATTTAATAAAGCTAGTAAAACTTCAGATGCTTCTTTATTATGCATTCAAATAGGATTCTCAGCCTCTTGAGTCCTACTCTATACCCTTGAATGCTGCTAAGTAGTGCCATTAAAATAGCAATAGTAGGAGACCATTCTCATTTATGGTGATTGTAAAATAGGGGCAAGACGCTGGTTTGGATTCAGTTTGAGAGGTATGTTTCTACAATAAATGCTAAAGAAAACACAGAATTAAACTATGGTTTACTTTGACTTGTTGATGTGTGTTAATACTCTGTGTGATTTTCTTATGTTTAGCTTGAATGTGTGTTAGCAAATGGTAAGAACTGATCTTCCTACCTAGAAAACAGTCAGAGCTGTGGTGGAAGAATAGTTCTGTTTTACTGAAATACCATTAATTTTCTGTAGGTTGACTTCTTTTAAGATTTAGTGTGTTTCAATAGTTGAGGATGTTCAAGAGGAAACAGTCAATGCAATATTATTGTTGCATGCTTATTAAGAAAGGCTTTGAAATTATTTGAAAATAGTTTTTTCAGGGTATTTGAAAAAAAAATTTAAAATTGTATTTTGACTAGGTTTTGGAAATTCGGGCCTTAAAGCCATTCCATTAAATATGGTATGCACATTCTTACTTATTTTGCCCTCATTTTTGTGGTACATATTTGTAGGTGATAACTCAAACTGGGTTACAGTCTGGTGAAATGTGAACCTGTGGTTTTCTCCCTAGGTGAGGAAAAAAGGTGAAGCTTTGAGTTTTGGTTTCTTGTCTGAATATACAGATACAGTTCCATCATTCAGAGCTACATCTTTGTGACTTTAGAGATATCTGAGATTTGCACAGTGTCTTCTGAGCTAAATTTGTCAGTAGTCTTTTTGGGGGGACTGTAAGCAGACATTACTGGTGAAGGGCACATGGGCAGTACAGCATACTGCTGCTGCCTCCAACAAGTCAGCTATGATTCCTTTCTGTCACCTGTAGTGTTGCCCTTGCATTTTTCGGGGGATTTCTGCTTCAGCAATGCAGCTGGAAAGCAGAGTTTGTGATCAGAGAGTACAGCAGAGCCACTGACTTGGTGTTTCTGAATAAAAAGTCAGGAGTTGCTGAGTTCTTTGTCCATTGAGTTGAGAAAGTAGATTTTCAGAGATGGCTGCAGAACAGCTTTGTACCTCTGATGGACCTCTCCTTCTCATATGATATGTGCTGTTCTGCACAGTGACAAGATGATTAAGAGAATTTTTTAGACAGAAAATAGACCTACATTAGATGGAGAAGAGAAAAATATTAGGCTCTTGCATTAACATCCTTACAACAGTGGTTGTGCTCCAGTAATTAAATTCTGACAAACAGATGAACAATCTCCAGGGGTAATGAGACACAGTCAATGAACCACAAGTGTTCACAAGTACTAACAGTAAGAGAAAATACAATTGAAACCCCTGCATATGTGTTACTCAAAAAGCAAGTTAAGAACTAATTAAAAGGAATTCTGTTTTCCTCTCCATGCTTTGCATTTAGAAATAGATTTGTAGAGTATATTCTCCTCATTCCAGCATTCCAGTATTCTTAGATAAAAGCATGAGAGTAGGTTTTGATCTCATTTATTTTAAAAAAAGGAAATTTAATAAATTCAATGCCCCACTTGACCAAAAGTTATCACCAGCATTATGTGCTTCTTTGAAATAGATTTGAAAACGTGTAACCAGAGAAGTGAAATCTTTCAAATTCAGTGTGCTCACCCTTTGCTTAGGGTGCATAAAATGCCAGCTCATGAAAATGTGGTTGTACAAATTGAATACCGTTCCTTCCAACCCGGCTGGTGATAGCATATTTCACATGCTGAAATGTAAGTATCTCTTTCTGCTCTTGGGGAAAAATGATAACATATGCCATCACCTTAACTGTGCAATAAAGTAACTCAAATTGGACATGTCTATAGAAAAGTGTTTTGTGTCATGTGATATAAATATCTACATTTTTTAATGTCCTTTTTCTTATCACCTGTGACAGAGGCCTGTCTCACCACTGTAAGAATTGATTTTTTCCCCTTTGAAGTATTGTTTCTTAGTTCTTCAAAATATTTTTTCCAAAAAAATTTGAAAAACAACCATTTCATGTGACAAGTATGGATGGCAAATTGACAATACAGTATCAACTTTGCCTTTTCCTTCAGCTTCTGGTCTGAGAGAGTTAATCCCATCAATGACAGTTACCTTAGTTTTATTGATATTTTGTAATCTGTCTTTCCTTTTCTCTCCCTGATTCACTGCAATCTGCTCTTGGTTAGTGACCTGTCACACCCTACTGGTATCTAATTGCTGCACGTATTACTTTTTCATTTAAAATTGTGCTTTTATGGATCATACGAAGCATCTTGATGGACATTGCCAATTGGTTCAATATAAATTATTTTTTTCCCCCGTCCCTCACTGGATCCCATATTTAAACTGTATTCATCAGAGTGCTCTTTGGCTACTGTAAATGGTGAAAAATCACCAAAAGGTTGATGCTTTCAGCTCTTCCATAGTAGTGGACATTTTGGAGAGATTTGGAAATGCATCGACAGACACAGAGAAGTCATGGTGGTTTGGACTGGCCCAAATGAGAGTGTAGTACCAGGTCCATGATTGAATCCTTATCACCAACAAGGAATCTTGTCCCTCATTTTGGGACCCATAGCTATAATGTCTATTTATTTGTTTGTTTGTTTGTTTGTTTAAAGTGTTTTTCTTTATGGCAGTCAATGATAACAAGCTCTGGGGACTTGAGCACAGTAAGGGAAAACCCTAATGACTCAAAAAAAATAAGAGCTGACCTGAAGTTGGTTTGCAAAATTTTGAGTGTGGTTCTAACATCCTATTCTGGGGTTTGGTTTCATACTTGTTCTCTCTCTGTAAACAGGAGGAGTAACTTTAAAGCAAAGGGAGGCTGGTCTGTGTGCACAGTGGCACGTAAGGCTTGTACTTAACTGGGGCAAAGAAAAGGTTTGGTCTTTTTTGCCAAAATGAAATGTCTGCATTGTAAGGTGGAAGGCAGAAAAGTTTCTATCAGTCCTCTTGAAGGTCGAGCCACACTGTACCTAAGAGCTTTTGTGTAATTCTCATGGTGGGGGTGGCACTGCCTTTGGAGAGACAACAGGCTCAGGGACAGTATGACCAAGACATTGATGTTTCTTCTACTGGCATCCAAAGATGGACAACAGGATATAAAAGTAAATGTAAGAGTTTTCTTCTCAGATACGGTGGTTTTTGTCCTTTTCTCCATATTAGATATTTTTTATCTAGATGGGGAAGAAAGGCAAGCAGACTAATTGTTATCACTATTCCATTTACATATTTAATTTTTACTATTTATTTTAATTCTTGCTGATGAGATGGCCTGATATACTGATGTGGCCACTGATGATGTATTTTATATCTAGCATACAGTGCTGTCTATCCCTAACATGAGGTTTAAATCCTATGTCTCCATCGTGGGATATGAGTACAGCAAAAGGAAAGAGAGACTGAATTGGTAACCACAGAAATTTCAGAATGGCAGAAATCATTTAAGAATCTAGTGTTCATTGATCCACTCACTTAAAATTTTATTTTACCCTGAGGCTTTCTGCAGCCTGGAACCTTGAAATAAAGGGAATTTTTATTTATAACTAGTAAAAAAGGCCTAAAAATCAAAATTTAATTAGTGCGTTTTAGTAAAAATATATCTAACTAAATAAAGTGAACTTGAGTGACTTGAAAACTTGATAGTAGATACCTTTAGAATAAACTATAGTAAGTATAGTTGGATGAAGGTCATATTTTAGCCATATAAAAATTGGTCTTTAATTAATATTAGTTGCTGTTGTGGTGGTGTTCACACAAGAACCTCAAACCCTTCATTAAATGTTAAGTAAGCCTCAAAAATTCCCTTGTGTAGTTCTGTAGTAATTTTTCATATTCTTCTGTTGTGGCACAGAGGAGTGAAATAATTTTCCTTCTGTAAGAGAGAGAAATAGAACAAAAATTTCCCCAACCAGCAACTACTTTATTGCCTCTCTATGTTCATCAGTTAAAACAGGATTGCTTTCTTTGTATATTCATATTTTAAGTTTTTTGTGAACTGTCTGCAGTCTAGGGAAGGGTTATATTATCTGGTGTATGAGTATTTCATAGTCTGTAGAGTTCTCCTTACCCTTTTATTTATTTATATTTCCATTTGACTTTGCACCTTTTCTGCCACTCCTTCGCCCAAAAGATGTTTCTAACATAAAACAGGTCAGTATGTTTTGTCCTCCTGACCTATGTACAAGGATGCTGTGCAATTAATATTTTAATTTTGCAGAATTAATTTTAAAAAAATAAGTATTTTCATGACTTCTCCCTGCTCTGAAGGAAATCCTCACCTTTTACCTTTCTATCTTGCATTAGAGAAAGCAGCCCAGACATATTTTCTGAAGTCTGTGTGCTAATGCTAAATACACAGCTTTGGACAGATAAAGGAGAATTTTGGCTGTAACTGAGAGGTTATTTGTGTACAAACAGACATCTCCATCCTACCCGTCTGTGCACGCCGGCCGTGGGCGCACGCTCTCTTCCCCTCCCACCCTCCCACCCCATTCTTCCCTTGAAGAGCTCTGCAGCTGTGAAATTAAGCCTCTTTACATGCCCAGCTCCAATCAGTCCCGTTAGCGTTAAACCTTTGCTGTGGGATTCCTAAATGAACCAACTTGTGTATAGTGTGCAGTTTTCCCTGCTTCTTGCTAAAGCTGTCCCTGTTTGTGGGCACTTTCTGTGTTGTGCAGGCATAGCCAAGAAAGAAAACCTTCCCTCCCACAGCACAAGAACAAAGTGCTGTTTCCTCTCTGCCTGAAATTATTTTTCTTGAGATGGTTCTACAGGGACCAAAGCCATTTTGCCATTACCCCTTAGTGCTACTTTATGTGGGATTTATAATGAAATTGCTTTGACAATTTGGATAATGATGGAACAACGCAATAATTGATGAAACATTTTGGGGTAGAATGATTTCCTTTGGGAGACATCAACTTCAGCGTTAAAATTGTAGTCCTAACATAATACACTGAAACTTTAAATAATAGTAATTTTTTAAAAAAAATAACATAGTCTTTGTATTGCTTAGTGTGTCCCACTGATTTTTTTTTTCCTGGTTGTTCTTAAAGTAAGATTTAAAAGGTCTCTGGAGCAGTAAGATCTACATAGCTCAAGGATTCTATCTCTGATAATCAAATAATCAAGGAATTACCCTGTTTGTATTAGTTCCAGGACGGACAGGAGTAATAGTTTGCTGTAATTTTTCCTAGGTTGAGTAAATGAACTAGTGAGAAGTGTGATGCTACGATAACAGAGAAGGAGAGAGTTTTATTGTGGTTTTTAATAATTTCCCTCAAATTTTTAGTTTAAAACTTATATCCCAAGACAGTAATGTATTTTACAATGTCTGTATATTTTTATAAGCATCCAGTGCTTTTTTATTTAAAGATCTCAGAGCATTTAACTTCAAATACTTTATTAATGAGTAATCTCACAGAGCATTTAATGTAGATCAGACAATTACATTTACTACTTCTGCAATATGGTTTCATTGATTTTTAAATCCAAAGTAATTAACCAAAGTAGACTGTACTTCATATTTGCAATTTGCAAACAGAAAAAGTGAAATTCTGAGACTATAAAGCAAGCCAGAGACCTGACCATATATACTACATACATTAAACCCTCTCCTAGTACTGAGATTGTTTAGCAGAGCAGTCAATCTCCTTCAGACATAGGACTGTTTGCATGGCTGGATTTTTGTCATGCTAATTTCCAACACTTTAATGCTTTAAGGTAAAGCAGTCAGATCAATTGCTAAGAAAAACTCTTAAGAGAAAAATTCTTACAGCTGAGCTGTGAATTCCTGGAAAGGGAAGCTGAATCCTTGAAAGCACACCTGCACAGCCACAGAGAGCTCCTCAGGCACTGCACAGGATGGATTTCTCCACTAATCAGAGTAGTTTTGCTACAAATGCTTAAAGAAACCTGAACTTCATCTGTATCTCTGATAATTGTAAAAGAGATGTTGAGTTAAAACATGTGACAGTACACCAAACAGATATGTTAAAAATTGTACTTAAAGGTTAATACAATAAAAGTGTAGTTCATGTGAGAGTGATAGAAATATTGATCATAAAAATAAGTAGTGGCTCAGAAATTCACTGAGAAGGGGGGATGGGGAGGAAACTAGTTGATATATGAAGAATTTGGGTTGTGACACTAAGATCAATGGCTGTATTTTCACCCAGTGAAGCATGAGAGCTTCAGATAAGGGCAGTTAGTCGGTGAAATACTGACTGACATACCCTTTTACTGTTGGCATTTGGTCTCCAATATTGATCTTGGCTGTCACTGCCAACAAAGTATACTGAGGCTGTATTTATGTTCAGATAATGTTGTGTTCAGTGTTTTATGAATGATTTCTAAAGGTAAGGTGTGTAAGGAGTTAATTCAAGCTCCTGCCCTATTTTATTTGGTTTGGTTTTTCACGATGCTACAAGCCATTATAAACTTTTGCCAGTCAATCAGAAGACAGATAAAATGCTGTAATCCACACAGATTCTGTAAATCCAGAGATTTCCCATTCCTCTGCTGAGAAACAGTATTCTGTAAACAACAGTTAACACTGTTCTTTGTGGGAGCACCATTTCTGAGTGTGCAGAAGATAGCAAATAAAGTGATTAAAGAACAAATCTTTAGGGGGAAATCCATTATTTCTTGTGTCAGTTTGGGGCAGCTGGAAGAGTTAAATTCAGGCTTTTGAAAATAATAGTGATATTACAGCAAAACATGTTTACTGAGAGACATTAATCAAAAGTTTCAACATTTTATTTTCCTTTACATTTTTTCTGCTGCCTACAGCTGAAAGTCATCTGTGAACAAGTTCTTTGCTTCTGCTCTTTTAAAATTAACAGTTTGAGCTTGAGTCAGAAAAGCTGAGAGAATTTGGTGCTGGCTTCCAAGGTGGCTCAAGCAAAGCTGAGGCAAGGGTTGAGCTCTTTCTCCACTGCAATCAGAAGCTTTTGCATGTCATGAGTTATTTGCTGGCTGCTTCAAAGAGACAGAATGGTTCATCTAGCAAAGAGAAGCACAGCCCAAACCAAACCATTTTTCTGCCTTTCTCAGACTGTCATCCACAGATTTGTAACTTCTGGTTCATTTTTCTTATGTTTGGTCATACCTGCAGGATTCCCTAGTATTATCATAGGGAGCAGACCCAGGATGGTTTTTATTGTGGCCAGGCAGACCTTGAACTTCAAGAGAAATAAAGTTAAGGAAAGGAAGCAGAGCCCAAGCAATGGATTCCCTGACTGCTGACACTGACTGGTGTGCCTGTTCTAAGTTAGACTGGAGGGGGAGGGATGGCTCTGTCTATGCTGTGACTGTTTTTGTGGAAAATCAGTTGGTTAGGTAAAGTTATGTCATTTACCCAAGACAGCTTATGCCACTCTTAGCCTTTGACCTCTTACTCAAGTTCATTTGCTTTGTTATACCCAAATAACTCTCTGGGATAAGCCTAGCCAGCAGAAGAAGCATCACAAGAATGAGTAATGAACTAGAAGCTGGAGACATGGGAGCAGTGTCAGGAGCAAACTGGGAAATTGCATTAAGTTTTAAGAATGGGAGTTTATCACAATAGTAGTTTAAGAACATACGAGTTAAAACAGTTTATTTGCATGCAAAGTTCTGTTGCAGAACTAAACAACACTGGCAATAGCTTAATCCAGCAATGCTGAATTCCAATTCTAGTAATGAAGCTGTGGCTAAACCATAGGGAACTGCCAGCCGGCCAATGTCACTTGTTTCTCTGTATCAAATTAGAAAGAACATTTAATTTTAAAATACAAATTCAATATTTTTTTTTTACCTATCTTTGCTTCAGACTTTGTTTTATACACCCTGTGAAATTGTGTGCTAAATACCATCCCTGGTTTTCATTTTATGCTGAAGTTGTCTCTCTACTGCACTGGATGCAAAGACTACTTGTGGCTTGGGTTACAACTGGAGGTATCTCTGATGGGATATTTGAAGTTATAACAGTCCTTCATCTTCTTTAAAACCCAAGGTTATTCTATACAGAGCAATTCCAGAGGCACTGAAAGTTCTAAAAGCATAGGTAATGAGTATTTTCAATAAGCAGAGTGAGGAACCACTGAGATACAAATGTATGATATTGTTGGACAGAATGTTCTCAGATTGGATAGTAGTGGTGCTTTATCTTACTGTGGATTTTCCTATGAATCCTGAGGGTGCTGTGACCACCTTTTAGCTCAGATATGGTGCATTATTATTGTCATGAATGTAATACAGCATTATGTAGAGAAGCAGCAATTCTAGACATTGGGTGAAGCCAGCTGATGTTATTTTTGTGTTCTTACCTCAGGAAAGAGAATAAGAAGGTTAAAATTGGGAATTATGATACTTTACTCATTAAGGCTTTTACAGCAACAAATGAATATGAGGTGAGAAGAGATGCCTTCTGGACCATCAGAAGCAATTCTTAGCACTTTGAAATTTCACATTTTTCCTGAAATGGGAAAATCATTTATGCATACCATTAGTCGCTTCCTAGAAGACAAGGTATTTTTCTGCAATAAGCTTGAAAAATGTTACTTTTTCAAACTTTTTGTTTCAGTCAATCAGCTTTGATTTTTAAATCATGCTTGGATGTGAGTGAGCAAAACTAAACACCTGTAAAATACATCTGCTGATGGCAGCCAGAGATACACAGCGAGTTCAGTACTGAGCTAATGCTGCTCTGTTGTGAGCCCAAGTCAATCAGGATCTGATGGTTGTCTGTTTAAAACAAGCTTTCCCAAAAATTTGAATTTTATGTTCAAAAAAACATGTTTTCCATTTCTCACTATGAGTTTTGAGGGCTGAGTTCTTTCAGGCACCAGCCTTCTGAGTTCATGGAAAATTGACAAGAAATCCTTTGGGTTCTCAGTGTCCTTTCATCATGTCTGTAGCCAGCTCCTCTGCTGTCCCTCTGGTCTCCTGCTGTCATGTTCTTGCCATCATGGCTAGAAGCATCTCTCCTGAGCGTGCCCTTCCACCCGGGCATGTCTCCCTGTTTACAGGAGCACAGGAGCAGCCTCAGAGCACACAGGTAGCCTGTTTTAGACATTGCCCCTCTCATGTGCTGGGAATTGTCCTCCTGGGTTCACTGAACATATCAAGGGCTTCTGTTCCAGCCCCAGTGCGACCCCCAGGTTCTCTGTAGCCTTTGGACCTGACTCCTTTCTCTTTCTTCTTGGCTGTGATTTGGGGGGTTTGCAGTCTGCAGAGCCCATTAATTTTTGGAACCCCGTTACAACAGACTAATTTTTTTTCAGGAAGCAATTTCTGTTTTCAGAGACAGAAAAGGGGAGCAAGGAGGGATATATGGGGCTTTGGTGTATTTGTTGTTTTTTGTAGTTAAGGGCCCTCTGCAAATATTCTCTTCAATAATGTTCAAGGATCTGATGCAGCTGGTGTGTCTTGGACTTTGTTTCATTTTCCCTCAATCCATCTCTGTCATGGTTTAGAATAGAACAAAGGTGGTCAAGGGTGAATGAAACCAGACATTAAAAAAGAGAAAAGGTACACCACACTTCAGAAGCATTTTACGATGATATGATCAAACAGCCTCATACATTACTACTGACTTTAGCATGATGACAATTTAAGAGCATTAATGATCTGTATCAGCATCTTCATCTGCCTACAGAAAACAGGCAGAGGCAAATATTAGCACAGCTTGTTAAAGGCTAATTTCTCTGATTTCACTTTATTTTGATATTCCGTGTATCCAGTCCGCTATTACTGGTCACTGTAGCACCATTATCTTACCAGCTCCACTTAAACTGCATTAAATATTGCACTAAAAAGAGCAATGCTATTCAGGGCTGGGAGTGATTTGAGGGTTGTTTGCAGTGTCTTAGTTAGATCAAGCTTGTACTGGAACCATGTCTAATGACCTTTTATTTCATAACTTAGAACCTGGCTTCTTATGTAAATATATATGGACATACATACATATGTAACATGTATGTGTTTGTGTATATATATGCGTATTTATGCACATCGATAAATATAGAGAACCAGAGTGCTCCATGTCTGCCTTTCTACGTGGCATCTGAGGATATATCATTGAGTTCATAACCCATCATTTCTATTCTCCTAGGCACTGTAAAATTCATTAAGCTAAGTAAAATGGCAAATTACTGGAGTATATAGAAGTGTGCTTGTTTGATTTTTGGGCTCTTGTCCATGTTGCTTACTGAGCAATGCTGCCTCATATTAGAAGGGTCGTGATTTCTAAAGACTCTAATAAAGCAAGTCATATTATGTGTGTCTATTAGAGTGTAGCAAAAAGCCTTTGTTCATTCTGCCTGCAGTGGAGCTGACTTAATGCCCTGTTCTGCCGCTGTTCTCTAGCTACTACTCACTCCAGTATTTCTTTGGCAAAAAACAGTTTTGTCCATCCTATGGGTTTGTTCAGGAATGTTTATGGCAATGTCCTTTAAAGTTTTTCTAGCCTGTGACCAGTCTAATGAAACAACTGGATAGCTGCTGGTGTAGAAAGCCGAGGAATATGTTCTGGCAGCAGTTTTATATTGGGGATTGATAAACTGGAGTATCTGTACAAACTAGCCTTGATAGGTGTTCAGAGTGCAAAAGCATTCATGAGTTTACTCCTTGCATCTCGAGCTCCCTTGTTGCAAGAAATGTCAGATCATTTCTTTGAGGGTTTGGAGAATGAGACTCAAAGGACTTGACTTCAAAAGAGCCTGTCATTTCTTGGTCTGCATTTAGACACCTAAATGAGCAACCTAGTGTTGCAGGTCATTCAACATCCAGCAGACTCAATTAATTTTGTTTGGATTGTTTATGTTGAGCACTTCTGATGCTTGACTGCATCTTCTGGATGGCTGACTGGGAGCTGAGCGTGTTTGCTCTAGCTTGGGCTGGGTGTGCTTAATGCTACTGAAAACCCATTCCAGGATCTCTTGTTTTCCAAAAGCAGCTTATTGGTACTCATGTCAGTGGTCCTGGCAGGCTCCTCGGCTTTGCACGTCATCCTGCTCACCATCAGCCCACTCTGCAGGTAGGCCTTGCTCAGTAGCTGATAGTAGAGGCAAAAGGTGAAAAAAATATGCTTAGACCTTCTCTTCCTCCTTCTCCATACACTTAACAAGGATAAGGATAAGCGGCTCCCAAGGAATCCATTCATTTGTCCTGGTTTGAAACCTATAAACTGCCAGATTATTAAAGGTGTCGCTTACAAAATGCCTTTGTCACAGAAGCTATTTATGGTGTGGACTTTAGCTCTGCACAGTTTTCTTGGACTGCCAGAAGCAATGTTAGCCTACCTGGGCAGTGAGGCTGGCAGAGCTGGTGGCGATTTCCTCTTCTCCTTTGCATTATTATAAATTCGTTTTGGTGCAAAGGAGAGCAAAATCAAGCCTCGTATTTTATAACCAAATAAGAAACAAAACTATCCAATGACTAGAAAAATTTTCATAAAGGTGTTTTAGATAGGGAAGTAAAAATACTCCCATAATCTTTAGTGCTCTTCAAGGGAAAGGAAGGAAATACACTTTTTCTTTCAAACATTTCACTGGATTGCTGCTTACTATCTGGGGAACCAAGAATGCCACAGCCCGATGTCAAAAACTTGCACTTTAAATGAATTGCAACGAAAATATACAGGGACAGAGTGTTTGGTGGTTACAGGGCTATTAAGAGACTTAGCAGACCCAGATTAATTTCAGACCTAGGTTATTACCTTGGTCAGGTTACTCAGTCTGTAAAAGGAGAATTATGCATGGCTATCTGTTAGAGTATCATAGAATGGTTTGGGTTAAAAGAGACCTTAAAGGTGCTCTAGTTTCAATCATAAAGGGACACCTTCCACTAGACCAGGCTGATTCAAGCTCCATCCAACGTGACCCTGAGCACCAGCAGGGATGGGACACCCAAAGGTTGTCTGGGCAATATATTTCAGTGCCTCACCACCCTCACAGTTAAGAATTTCTTCCTAATGTCCAATCCAAATTTACTTTGTTCACTTTAAAGCAAATTATCCCTTGCTCTATCACTAGAAGCCTTGTCAAAGTCCCTTTCTAGCTCTACTGTGGGCTCCCTTTAAGTACTGGAAAGTGCCTTAAAGTCTCGCCAGAGCCTTCTCTTCTCCAATCTGAAGCACCCAAACTCTCTCAGCCTTTCTCATAGCGGAGGTGCTCCAGCCCTCTGAGCATCTTCATGGGCTCCTCTTGATTTGCTCCAGCAGGTTCTTGTCCTTATAGTGCAGCCCAGGACACATTTGGCTTTCAGGGCTGTGAGTACACATTGACAGGTCACCTTGAGCTTTTAGGCCCTCACATCTTCTCCCCAGGGCATTCTCTGCCCAGCCTATGCTTGGGATTGCCCTGACTCACGTGCAGGACCTTGCACTTGGCCTTGTTGAACTTCATGAGGTTTGCATGTGCCAACATGTCCTGGTCCCTCTGCATTGACTGCAACTGAGTACAACCATCCAGCCCATTCCTTATCCACTGAGTGGCCCATCCATCTAATCCAGTTTAGAGACAAGGGTGTTGTGTGGGACAATGTCAAATGCTTTGCACAGCTCCAGGGAGATTACATCAGTTGCTCCACCCTTATTCAGCAATGCTGTTTTTTAAGGATATTGTTTCAGTTCATGAAGCCCCCAAATATGCTGGAACCCTTCATTTTGCACTAGAAAGATTATGGATTAGGTGCTATTATTATTTCCTTAGCTTCTTCTGTAGTTTTAGTGTTAATTGCAAACAATATGATTTGATTTCAGGTCAGCGAGGGTCTCTTCCATTAACCAATGCCATTTAAATCATGAAGATTTTCTCTCTATTAAAAACACAGAAATGAATGTTATTCAAATCAATTATTTCCGAAAAATGCTTTGCTAATCAAGTTAGGAGAGACTCTGCCCATTCCATTGTTGCAGTGATGCATTAAATATGACAGGCCAGCTTGACTGAAGGCAGCCAGTGTGTATATTATATATAAATATATATATATGTGTGTGTGTGTGTGTAGCACAGCTGATGCTCTCTGAAAGCTTTTGTGTGGTGAACCATGACATTAATAGTGAAATCAAGGTTTGCTAGTTGACAGACACCAATTTACCAGAGGCCATCCCTCCTCTCCACCCTCCCTGGCATATTTGTTCACATACACACACACAGACACACACACACACACACACACACGGACATATCTTGTCTGATGATTTCTGGAAAATCCTATGGATACTTGCAATCTCTCAAGACAATTGCCAGCCAGCCTCTCATAATGTCTTGTATGCATTCCTGCAGGCTGAAAAAAAATAAGTAAGAAGAATTACAGATGATTCAATTAAACTGATATTGTTCACAACAAAAATGAGAGCAAATGCAATTTGGGTCCTGTTCATGTGACTTAATTATCTCTTACCTCCCCACTCCACCCCCTTTTTTAGAATTTAAAAACAATTATGATATAATTGCCAATCTGGAGATCCCTAGATATGCAGTAAGTATGCTTTGTCTTACTGAATGTTCTTTTTCCTGATTCAGAAATGGGACCTTATTAAAAATGCACACACACAAACACAAAAAAGAAATCACATAAAGTCATCAAATGACCTTCAGGAAATAAAATTCTGTAATGCTGTATACCCAGGGAAGACATACCCGTGTATTAAGTGAGTGAATCTGCTAAAGTAATTGAAGATAATTAGCTGTGTGCATTTATAAGATGTGCACACTTTCAACACTTGAGGCAAATCCCTAGAAGTCAATTGAGACCTTCTCTGATAGAGGCGTGGAGGTGCATTTGAAGACCAAATATGCCTCTTTTTTTTTTTTTGCCTGAATTAGTAACATTTCAAAATTTACTAACAGCTTTTTAATGTGTAATCAGCTTGACTTAATGGGGAAGAAAAAAATCACCATCATTAGGAAGCCCATACCGAGTGCATATATTCTCGCGGTGGGAAAGTGCCTTGCAGTGTACAGTAGTCTGGAGTAAGTAGGATCCATTACCCATATCTGATGAAGGGCTGTCAGATATGAAGCAAATTTAGAGACCTGCTTGTCCCTTCAGCTATTCATCACTGCTGAGTAGCTCTAGCGGCAGCCGGCGGTATTTTTAGAGAGGAGAATGATACGGAATTTCTCCGTGTGCTGAGCATTAGCTGATCCCATTACTCAGAACTGCTCGGAAAGTCACAGCTGACACATCAGCTTGGTGGCAAAGGAGAGCAATTGGCTCACGAGGGAAAACACAGAAGAGACGTCTAAGGAGGGTACATTTATGGGGACATTGCCACGCTGAGGCTTTCGTCAGCTGTGGTCTTGTGTTACTTGGAGTCAGCAGCAAAATGCAGAGATAATTTTTGAAGTGTACATTTTCTCAGGATTCTGTGCAATTTTATCCAGGTACGTTGTCACATAATACCTGTAATAGTTTGAATAATAAGAATAATAACTCGTTGTTAGCTCCTTAAAGCATCCAGCAGCTGAAAAAAAGGTTTGTCCTGAGCTTTGGGATATTTTCAAAACAGTGTGGGCAGCTGACTATGAACAAGCTATTTTGCAAACAACCAAAGTCATCTGTATTATTATTTATCATTATTTCATCAAAGAAAATCCATTTAGTTTAATGCTCATTTGAATTGCTTCTCTTTAAGACCTCCAAATCCTAATAATGTGTCGAACACACTCCAGAATGTCAAAATAGTAAATTGTATGTAATTTTCTTTGACAGTAAGTGAATGAGTCCTTGCTAGAATTGTTCCTCTTTACACCCGGTGTGAAGTCATTGCTTTTCTTCTGCCAAGTGATATTTGACTTTCTAAAACCTACTAACAAGAATACTGCTGACCTTCTCGTATCCAATTCAGCTCAGTGGGGCTGTGGGGAGCAGGGAGAAGTGGTCAGCAGGCAGTGGCTTTATGTCTGTTCTGCTGCAGCCCCAGCTCCACACCATCAAGAACCAAGGGTGTGCACATGTGCCAAACATTTAAAAGCTGGACGATTCTTTTAAAAATGTCCCTTTTTTTAATAGCTCTAGTACTCACCCTCGAGCACTGCGATACTGAACTTCCAAAGCTTTGGGCTTACAATGAATAGCGTTCATCTTCGCTTCTGGTTCTGATCTTGTAAAAGCTAACTCATGCATGCACAACATGATAGACCATGTTACGCCTCAGAGCCTTTTTCAGAGCTATCATCTAATACATTTTTTATAAGCCAGAGTACATTCATAGAATTCTGCCTCAAAAGGCATTCAGATTTAATGGCTGCACTGAAATGTCTGGGCTGGCTACTTGTGCTGTTTGAAACAAAAGGGTAGTGAAAATGTTGACATTTTTTATAGTAGCCTTTAAATTTCAGGGCTTTTTTTAATGAAAGGTATGTTGTTTACAAGTAGAAGAATGTCTAAAGAAAAGCTTCTTTTTCCTAGTCCTAAATGAAGAGTCAGAATTTTGTCAGCCAAAGTGTATGCTCTTTGTGGAAGTGGTTGTTTGAGTGTATTTTATACCTCATATACACACATGTGTACGTGCATCTGCAGAGAGGCTGATCTTGGAACAGGTTTGGTTAGGAGAATATTAAGAGGCAGATTTTAGTGTCTGCCCTGCAACTTAGCTCAGGTTAGCTGCTAACAGAAGGGAAGAGCAGAAAGGTTTCATGGGTATAATCTTGTAACATGCATCGAAGTACAAAATTAAAATTTGTACCTCAAAAATAAAAATAACTTAAAGACCACCAAAATTTCAACTGATTAATAGATTTTTGAAAATATATATTTGTCTTTATTGTATCTACCTCTGTAGATGGACAAGTTTGCACTCTCACTGAGAAATTGGTTTTTTAAAGAAAATTGGTAATCTGAGGTAAACAACCATGCTCTTGAATTTTTCTAGTCCTCTGCAGACAGGACTGCATTCATTTGGCTTGCTCTGATACATTCTGAAGATTATTTTCTTGTGTATCAGAATTTGATTTAGCAGCTACAGTTGTTTTTGAGTTTCTATGTAACTGGAAAGCTTGTTTGTCTTTAAAATGGGGAGGACATTTGTAGTGGTAGAAAAATTGAGATTTTTATCTCCTAATGCTTCCTTGGAGCCCCATGATAGAAATTCTTTTGAAGTATTTTAGAAAATGTTTTTTTCTTTTTTTAAAGATACTTCTAAAAGGCTTCAAGATGAAAATTCTGTGAATTGCTGGTTATGAGTGACTCATTTTAAAATCCAAAGCTGTGGATTGTACTCTGTGGATTGGCTCTGTGCTTGTACTTTGAAAATGTGCAGAGATGGAGAGTGTGTCAGAATCTCGACCTTTGATTCCCTTCTGCGTAAGGGATAGAGAGTGTCTTCTGCTTGTCTTAAGAAGAATAATTTGTCTTGATGTTATTGACCTAAAGTAATTTTGCAATAATAGTCTGTATTTCTGGATCGAATTAGAAGCTAAGACAAGATAATTGAATTGTATCTTTTGTGTTTGAGGTATTTGGTGGAAAATTTTTTCCAGATTTTATAATATTTCATTATCTAGAGCTGTGAATAAGTTGCCACAGTTTGCTTTCACTTGGCATCTTGTTGCTAAACAAATTGTTGACAAGCCATTCTCTGGAAGCGTCCAAGGCCAGGTTGGATAGAGCTCTGAGCAACCTGGTCTAGTGCAAGGTGTCCCTGTCCATGGCAGGAGGATTGGAACCAGGTGATCTTTAAAAGTCCCTTCCAACCTGAATGTTTCTATGATCTTCTGTCCTTGATCTCATCATGCAGACATTAGGTATTGGGCTTAGGGGTTTATTTTGATTCTAACAGTGATTGCAAGCTGTTTAATCTTTTGTGAATGCATGTCTTTCCATGGGAAATTTTAAGTATCATCTTCCTTGCAGGAAAAGCCCTGGGGGAGGGTTGACTGGGCAGAAAGTGGCTCCGGAGTGAGTTTTGCACCCTTGCAGCACAGAAGGACAATATTAGGGTGTCCTAAAAGGGTAAGCAACAGGCCAGGAAAAGAGATTGTTTCTCCATTTGATACCTGCGTCCACATCTGTACACTGTGTCCAGTTTTGAGCTCCCCAGGACAAGACACTGTGCAAGGCCTCCTGGGGGAGTTTGGTGCTCGAGGGACAAGATAATTAGGGATCTGGAATACATGATGTAGGAGCAGCTCAAAGAGGTGCCTTATCCTGGCAGGGAAGGTGAAAGGGAAGTCCTAAAAGTGTTCTGAACTACTTATTGACAGATTACAAATACAACAGAGGTGCATGGAGTGCATTTTTTCCCCAGATGTGCATGGAGTATACAGGACAGGAGGCAAAAGGCACAAGGGGTTAGCATGGAAAGGCAAATGTTGGTAAAAGAAAAAAATTTCAGCGTGATGTGGTCAAACACTGTAACAGGTACCCAGAGGGACTGTCCTTGGAGATACTGAAATACCTGCACAGCTCTGAGCAACCTGATCTAGTTGGCCCTGCTCTGAGTGTGGCTTGACCAGGTGACCTCAAGATGTCCCTTCCAACCAAAATTACCCTGTGAGTGTGTGCCGACACAGGCTCTCTCTGCTTAACAGTGCAGTCAGGAAATCTGAATGCTGACAAAAGGGAAGACGTCACTTCCTCCAGCTTTAAGAACCATTTGTGTGAAGTTAAACCAAAAACCCCAAACAAAATACCCTTGTTTTGAGATTTGCACAACTTGTGACCCAAAGTGAGCAAGTTAGAATTTTTGTCATATCCTGCAGAAGCAAAAACCACATGGCTGTATTTTGCAATTATTGCAGTAGTAGTTTGTGGCTCTTGCAGGATATAAGTATTTGTAGCCACCTTAATTGTACTCTGAGTTTGGCTGTGGCAACGGAAGAACTTCTTGGTTCCTATGGATGAGCCAGTGGTGAAGTATACTTCAGCATCAACTAAATGCCCACCTTTTTTTTTTTTACTTTTCAGGCTGTCAGGGCATCTAGAAGGAGATTTAACATTTCTAACCTTTTCAAGCTATAATTAGCATTAATTTCCAGTGCAGTAGTATTCAGAGAGCTCAGTCAACTTCAGTTGCTTGATGAACAAACATATAAGAGACCCAGACTTTGTTTCATCTTCTTCAACACAAACAATTAATTTGAATGTTAAGCTGGCTGTGCAACTCCTGACAAGACCCACCCAAGCTGGACCTTGTAGACAATTATAGCTGCCTTAAATGTTCATCCATCAGGGGCCTTTTACAGCTGATGGAAGAAGAGTGGGCACTACACAAGGGTATCTCAAATGTTTTAGGTGCTGCTAGGAAAATACATCTGAGATTTTTTTGCCAGGAAAATGATTTGTCAAAGACCAAATTTCTAGTAGTGTACAAGGGGCTGGAATAAGACCTGAGTCACGGTCTGGAGGCTGTGCTGGTTTTTTACTCTATCTGCTGTGGTCCTGAAGATACCCCTCTACCTGAAACATGATGGGCTGCCTTACAGAATTTTATTTGGTCTGTTTTCTCCAGAAAAGTGTTTTGTACACCTGTATCACTTCTGAAAGAGACAATCTGTCATTCTAGATGTTTTTAAAAGCAGCAGACAGCAGCCTCGCTCAACATTTCTGCAATAATGATAACAACCACTGGAATAATATAAACCACTTACTAATCAGTTTGCAAAGACAGGACATCTGCTTTACACAATACAGAAGCAAATTAAGGAGGCTTTCACAGTATTCTGAAATTGTGTGTTAGACTTCAAAGAGAAAGAGAGAGAGAGAAAGAAACTAATGGTAAATAAATTGGGCCATAGTGCTAGTTTTCATCCAGCTGTATGCAGCTCTAAAACAGCTATCTCAGAAAGGTACCTATTATTTATTAATTTGAGATGATTCCAAAAAAGCAATTCCTCCATAAATTTCTTTCCAACAACTTTCTGTTCTCAATAAATTCTTGGCAGAAGTTATGCTGGGAGAATATGTCCTCAATCACAGTCTTCAATACTGTAATTCCAAGTGGCTCTTGCCTTTAGACACATGTTTTTTTAAAGGTTTAAAGGGTTTTGCATGCAGGTGTACCATGTGTTAGGTGCTGACTTAAAACTACTCTGTCCTACCTTGCACTGCAGAAGGAAGTGAGGATGTCTGGGATTCATGGCATCCCACATTTAATGGGTTTGGTTGGTATGTATAGCTTTGTCAAGGGTCCATCATCTTCCTAGTAGCAGCCCAAAAGCCAGTTTTCACTGCTTCTGAGAAGCTCTATACATCATCTCCTGAGCTAAAAAGTTTAATATTTTTCATGCATGGAAGACTGTCATCCTGTGTTCTGAAATGTATTGTTTGGGCAGGGGGGAAACCAACTCAGCTGCTTTCAGGAATTTAATGTGAGAGTCAGGAGTAAGACAAGTGGGCAAAATTTAGATACAGGTCTGATTTAGGATAGGCATTGCACACAAGCTTGGAAGCAGGTCACACTATTTAATTTACTTTCTTGGATATGTGTTTCAGTAGACAGTTATGTCTGGCAGGGTTTAGAATTAATCTGAACAGAAATCCTAGGACTAATTTTTATCTCAGTCTGGTCCACGGCAAGGATGCCATGTTTAACCTGTTTAAGCTGTTTGTTATTCGCTCTAAAGACTAGTGGTGTAGGGATTTGAGGTTATGTTTCCAGGAGTTAGCCACATCAGTACTGTTTGGTTAAGCAAACTCATTTAAAACTGTGAGAATATAAGCCTCATCTACACCTGATTGCCTGGAGAACTCAGTCATGGAATAGACACAGTGCTGTGCTCTGCATGTTTTAGATGGCACAACATATAACTAAAATCTGACAGTTCTGAGAAAATGAGTCCTTTTGGGAAATGCAGATGTTAAAGATCTGAACACGCACAACCTTTAACTAGGTGAAAAAATGCACTTTAAGTTAATCAATATTTCCTTTTCTTTTTTTTTTTTTTTTAAGGTGGGGAATGTACTGATTGGCTGAATTTCTGTAGAAATTGCTGGCGTTGCTAATGTTAAGGGTAACATTTGCCCACTTAAAAGAAAAGGGAAGAACTGAATCCATCTGCAAAATGTGTGTATATTAGCCCTTTTACTTTTTCCTGGATATGCAATTTCCACCTTCATCTCAGAGTTGGAAAGTTTAAGATATGAAGCAAAACATACCATTACAAAGGATGTTTAAAACTCTTAAGGAATTGATTTTCTTTTTAAGTCCAGAATAACGACATGCAGGTTTTCTTTCATGTGTTTATTTTAAAGGTGGCGAAATATTTAGTACACTGTGTTGCACTTTTCCCCCTTCTAGATTAAGTGTTCTGGATACCCGTTATCTTTAAACTGAAATGGCACATGAGAGTAATAAGGGAGCAAGTCTCCACTATAAGCTTTTTTCTAAACCAAAAATGTGTGAATGTTTGGATTTTGAGGAACTACTTTATGTTTCTCCCAACCGATCCTCTCATCAGGATGGCAGCAAAGACTGGCTGTCTTCTGTAAAACGGTGGTCTCCATGTGGATGTCCTTGGGTTTCAGCTTTCTAGAATTAAAAGATATTAGAGCTCTTAGTAGGGCTGCACTGGAGCAAAAATGAGGGTTTTCCTCTGTCACTGGTGTAGCAGCTCACCAGAGAGATCTGCCTCCCCATTCCTTTAGCTGACATTTGCTGACAATGTGGATTTGTTGACTCTATCCACACTTACTAATATAAAACACCACTGGTCTGCACAATACTGTCTACAACAGGCTTAGAACTTGCTGCAATACTTAGCCTAATCATTAATTTTATTTCATTTTGTGTGCCCTCTCTTTCTACCTGGAAACAGAGATATTGCAACGGTGCCAAAACATCTCTAAGAATCACCACTGCTCCAGACACTTCTAGCACCTGCGTTTTTTGAACTCAGGTGCACATGACATCAATACTTATTTTTGGACTAGAGGCCCACAGGGAGCTCCTGGCATAATATTTTTGCAGTAACTCAGGATTGAACTCCCTGTGGTTAGGATATACAAAGATATTCTAAGGATAGCAGCGATTTGTGCCTTCTGCACAGTGTTTCTCAAACCTCAAAATGTCTTTCCCTCAGCAATTTAAAGGTTGCTGTTGACTGTGAATGCAGGGGAAAAGACGTAATTGTTTCTGTGAAGAAGTTAGTTGTGAACATGAAAAAAGCTTCAGTAATTTCTCTAAGGGGAGGCACCAAACCTCATAAAAATATTGACAGAGCTTATGCATAGCTTTTCTGCACTTTGTTGATTATAAATAAAATAAAGGTACCCAGATTACATTTCATAATAGAAGACAGGTGAGCTGAAAAATGTATAAAGGTGTGAGAGAATTAAGAATGATAATTTTCAGTTAACTTTTGAATGATGTGGCTCTGTTATAAACCATTCAATGCAAGATGCAAATGAACACATTTGAAAAGGGAACTTCACATTTGTGAGTTTACTGTAATCGAGCACAGTATGTATTTGAAGGAGCTGTTGGAGAAATTAAGGTTTAAGGCTAAATATGGCTATTCTGCTGAAAAGCTCAAAATCAAGTAGAGAAAACAGGTCTTTAAACAAATAGGCACCTCAGGGTACTCCTTGGAGCCATGTGAGATCACAAGATCTTGAGAAATCAGGGAGTCCTAAGGCAATGAGAAGAGCCCACCAAAATTGGTTTTGTGCTGTTGATGTTTACTGTAGAAAGTGCCAGTTCGTTCCAGATCTGACATGCTCAACGCTGTCAGAGCAGCAAATTTTCTCCCTCATCATGAGGTTTTGATGAGAAGGTGCCTTGAAAACCATCAGCACTTACGGGAGAGGGCAAGAGACGCCACTGCGTTTCATGTGGCCAACCAAAGGCCAGTGCCAACCACTCAGGTCAGCTTTTCCAGAGGAGGGTGTGCCCAGTGTCTTGTCTGCTGAGATAAATTAGCTCTGTTTGAGGGACGAAAATGGCAGAGATGCAGAGATGGAAAAGCCCAACCCCAAAGCCCCACAAGTGCTGGCATCAGGAGGAGCAGCGGGGTCAGGGGCAGCTGGCAGAGCAGGAGGCAGGAGTGGTGGTAGGAAATTCATTAATTACTGTGACAAGTGGTGCTCAAGGACAGAAACAGTACAGTATCTCCTCCCAGGCGAAGCGGGAAGATTAAATATTGCCTTATAATGAGTAAGTGATGGGAAGGCCTCCACTGGCAGATCTAGTGACAGTGCTTCAAACATAACCATTTGTGGGGAGACCTTTAAATGCTGATGCATTCCTCTTCTCTGAGAAAACACTGAAAATAGCATTTTCTAGCCCAGAGCCACTGAGCAGGAGTAAGCAGTTGCAATCTGTTGACACTGTATGTTAAAAGCCACAGTCTGTATCTGGCAAGTGAGCAGAGGTTTTAAAGTTGGAGTTGAACTAGCTGAGGTAAATAGGCAGGAACGGGTGCTTTGGTCTTTAATTCGTATTCAGTTTTAATAGCATCTAATTGATTTTTCAAGTATTTTTGGAGCTTTCAAATAATTTGTAATGGTTTTTCAGAGCTTTAGGTATAGAGCATCATATTTCCAGTTAAAGATTCATTATTTAATTAATGCAGCTCAGTCAAGTCCTGATAAATACGAGCACCATCAGAGCTATTTTTGTTTCCTAATTCATTTCTCCAACAGGACTGAGGAAACGTGGCCTTGAACCATGTTTCTAATGGTGAACTAATTTCCTGCTGAATAGAAACAAGGAAGAGAATTATCTGCATATATTCTACCAAGGATTCTACCATATGATACAGAGATTAATAATATCATTACATTTCTCACCCTTCCAAACACCTTATTTGACTTTGCTAATTCACACATTCGGAAGTAGAAAGCCAAACACTGAACAGAAATAGTAGCTAGCATATAAAAATAAGATTTAGTAAAGAAAAACAACATTCTTAGCTCTTTTTTGGCTGAACTGTTTTTATAACTGAAGATCAACCTCTGTTTCTAAACAATTTATATGCTGTTTGGCTATTAGAATTGCTGCCATTTAAAGCTCTCTCCTTTTTCTTCCCTCTCCTCTCACCCCTAGTATTTCATTTTTATAGCTGTCATGAAATGGTTGGGGTCGGAAGTCAGCGCAGAGTGCATCATTTGTACATTGTGTCTCTTTTCCTCATGTGCCTCTGCTGCCAGAGAAATTGAACTTTCATCCATTAAAAATCCATTTATTGTGTCTTGACTTCAATGAACTAAAGAACAGGACATTTCATCAAACAGTACAGTTTAAAATCAAATTAAATTGTACCAGTACCAGAAAATGTGACATGATAAAGACCGCAGCCATTTAAAAAATCTTTTTAAAGACCTTCCTGATTTCACTTACTGGTATTTCCACACATCCTTTAAAGTTCAAACTGGTCAGTGACTCAAGGACTTGCCATGGGACACCTAAAAGAACCCCTTTTGTCTTTTTCTTTCCCTTTCCTTCTTTCCATAAAACAGATGCTGAACACTTCTCACAGATTTGAGCTCCCTAAGGTTTGACAGCTGCAAGCTGAGTCTGGGTGAAAGCTGTCCTCAGTTGTGATGTCCCTGTCCTTTCAGGTGATCCTGGATGTTGGACATCACGGGCACTACAGAACAGCCATCTACAGTGATGCTTTGTGTTGGAGCTCCCTGTGTTTGAGTAACTCGGTAGCAAACCCATGAAAATCAGGGGAGGCAGTGCTTGTCCAGCAAACTTACTCAATGGCCTTTCAGCTTGGTCAAGTATATTCCCCCAAAAATGGGGGTTGCATCAAATGTTCATCTGTAACAACCTGGTCTATTTATTGCCATATGTACCCACAGCTTGTAGGGGAGAGCCTCCCTGAATATGGTTCTTATCCCAGTTACAGTTTCCACAATGCTGATGTGATACTGGATTCAGGGAAGCTGGAGTTTCGCAGATGGATTACAGAATTAAATTGTGCAACTTGCAGGGCTACATATGTGCAGAGTTTCTGGGAGTCCAGGAATGAAACCGGGGGCTGAGAAAACACCCGTCTTCCAGACCCCAGTGCACGGGCAACAGCTGGAATTTGCACGGCTCCTTATTCAATTAATATTCAGAAGCCACTAATGCATTTTCCCAAGAGCAAAGAGACAGTAAAAGCAAGCTGCTACGTCTGGCTCTGCTGTTTGTCCTCCCCCTTATGCGGTGCTGGGTGGTTTGGTTGGTCGTTGGTAGTGTTTTGTTTCTATTTTAACCTCTTATAAATATGTGTTACATTTGGCAAAGAGGCAACTGGGGACCAGGAAGAGAGCAGCAAAGTGGTGTTTCAGAAGCCAATAGAGTAGCATGTTTGAAGTGAATTGCACCAGATTTTTCAGATGGGAGATGCTTGATTTGGTTTTTGCTTGACTTGCTTCCGTGTGTAGTGAACTGCTGAGATGCTTGTTTGTAGTTAAGCTCTTTCTAAGGTATGGTTTGAGTTTGCAGTGTAACCAATAACAAGAGGAAGGCTTACTACAGTGATAAATATTTATTTGGATATAATGCTCACAGTGTTTCTAAAATGTAAGCAACAGATTAAATAAGAGTAAGTCATCACTGCCTTTCATTTCTGAAAAATGAGGTATATCTTTCCACTTTTGGACTGTATTGTGTAGTCTGAGTGGGAGCAGATTACAAAATGATATTTAGAAAACATGATTTATAGACCCTTCTTTTGTTTACACATACATAAGAGGTGTCCATTCTGTTTGTGTGCAGAAGGAAAACAGCCACTACAATGTTTTTTCTGGCTCCCAAGCTGCTCAAATAGAAGATCAGGCCAGGGAATGTATTCCCTTATGGTGCTTCCTGGACTGAGGCATGGTCTGGCCCTTAAATTGCATGTAGTACACAGGCTTCAGAAGAGCTGATTCTCTGGCAACATGCTTTTTTTTTCCTGCTCAAGGCCAGCCCTGGAGAAAGAGAGGTGAAAGAGAGTGACTAAATTTCATATTGTGTTACTTACTGTCTTCAATGGATGATTTCAGCCTAGAAATCACTTACCATTTCTTGCGAAGTTTTGACAAGTGGCTGAAAGTTAAAAGAAGGTTGTGGAAGTTGTTTTTAGTTTATGTAATCAAAATCAGAAGCTTGGGGGAATCTTGCTTTCTTCTTTTTCTGACCCACCAATATGAGGGCAGTGACAGTGGGAAACACTACAGTATTTTTTCACATACTTTGTTTGTGGTGAGTCATATCAAATAGAAGCTTTTAATCATTCACTCCAACATAGGCTGAGGAGATGCAGATCAACGGTCGGCTTGAGTGTTTGGCTTTTTTGGATTTCAGGATATCCATTCACATCAGTTGCATCATTTTAATGGCAAACCAGTTCTTTTGGTCTGGTACCTCATCATGGTTTAAAGAATTGATTTTGGTTTCTATTTGTATCCTTTTTCTATTTTGACAAATTACAATTATAGTGTTCAGCTTTATCATTGTCTTATAAATGATATAACAACTGCTTGTGAATACCCATAAGTTTTTATTGTTGTGTGTGAATGTTTATAACAACATTGCAGAATGGCACAGAGAAGGTTCAGCAGAATAATGTTTGCATTTCCTCTAGTAAAACATTGTACCATAGTAAAATTCCTGGCTAATAAAGCCATAAATTCTCTTATCTATCTGTGTCATAGTAATGAATCATGTACAGGGCTTCTAAATAGAAGGTGTGTGTTACACCTGTGATATGGATAGATAGAATCATAACTCTTCTAGATATTGAAGGGTCATGATTCATCCAATGCTTGAGAAAATTAGTGCCATCCCCAGAAATTCCAGCTCTTATTTCCCATGATTGAATGGGTATCACGGGTTTCCCAATCACATTTTGCAATGTGTGTGTACGGAGCAAGCAGCAGGCACAGAGCTGAACTGCAAAGAGTTGGAAGTTTGAAGCATTTTTGAGGTTGGAGGGATCAGTGTCTGTACCACCTTTTCTGTGTGGGAGAGTCAGGCTTCACTTACGCATAACAACACCACTAGAGAATAAATAATATTACGAAGAAAAATTTATATCAAGTGCAATTAAAAGAATATAAAATCTGTTTCCTCCAAGGAAATGCACTTTATTTCCTAAATAATTTCCTCATTCTCCAGGAATTTTTCTGCAGGGTGCTGATAGCTAGACCACCGAGTAATGTAAGTTGGGAACTCTGGGATCACCTGCTCCAAACCCTAAATCAAAGCAGATTCAATGAGATCAGGATGCTCAGGGACTTGTCATGCTGTCACACACAAAAATTCCAGGAGCGAAACACCAGATTAATTATTTTAATTCCCTCTTGTAAGTAGTGTGTTGTCATACTTTGCTTCTTTGTTTTAGTTTGAGCGGGTATTTATGTGTGTCTGAATGGGATTAAACATGTATAAAACTTGCAGTGACTGATGATTTAGGAAATAGTTGTTTTCTTCAGCTGGAAGGTTTTGCTCCTGAAAAATGCTCCTAGTATTTTTCTGAAAACTTAGCCAAAATCTTAGAGATAAAATTAGGTAATATTTTGCTAAAAAATTTATCAAGCATTAATTTCAGTCACTCTTTAGAAGTACACAAAAACGTCAGTGTGACACCTACCAGGTATAAAAGAATTATTTCAGGCACTTTATGTGTTTAAAATTCCTGCTTACTTTGTTTTGGGATGGCAGGAATGTGGGACAAATGAAAAGCCTTGAGTCTGAACCAAACCTGGCAGAGGAGAGAGGCAAGATGGCAAGGCAAGAGTAGGATGAGGCACAGGAAACCATGGCACAGCTCCTGGCCTTTTCCTTCTCTGTTCCCTAGAAAGCCAGACAAAACAACCCAAAAACAGCAAAGCCAAAGGAGGTTGCACCCTGCCTTTCACCTTTTATCTTTCCTGGCCCACCGCAGGCACTGGAGTTCAGTATTTATGTGGTTCTTCTCTCCTAGGAAATCTCAGCAGTCAGGAAAACAATCTTAGCTCTTTTAAGACTAATGAAAGTTGAAGGCAGTAAACAAAATCATGGAGTAAATCATCCAGTGCTGACATGTCTTTTGGAAGCAAAGAGCCTTTCATTCAAAGATGTGAAGTAACATTTCCATCGTGTTTTTGCTCGTCTGATAATTAGAAATGATTTAGGATGGCAGTGATGGTGCCTCTAATGGGCACCTTGTGGGTGTTAATAAAAGGAAGAATACATTAAATGTAGTGATTTGTGATTGGGCTGATGGGGTTAATATTTTCTTAGAATATAGCAAGCCATTTTTCTTCCAAGTAGCAATGTAATGTAATTATAAGTACCTTAGTAGATGGACTCAATTGCTCCTATCATGAAAATTAATTTCAGGAACATGCTGAGGCTTTCTTTCGTTTCTTCTTTATTTCCTGCACTGTGCAGGGGGTAGCAGACACATACAAATGAAATTATGTTTGAGCAGACCTCACAGAGGCCTGGCCAATTCTTGTGAACAACTCAAATTGAAATCTGTGGGAAAGGAGAGCATTTCTTTTTACATTCCTTGACATATTTTGCACCTGTAAAACTCCCCGTTTTCTCAAAGCACTTGACAAAGCTAGACAGATATCTCTAAATTGTGAGAGGGAAAATGAAATATGCTGAGTTTTCTCAAAATGCTTTCTCGGAAGTAACTGAGCTATGATTGCAGCTTTTCCAATAAGTTTAGCCAAGCTTTATAATCAAGCTTCTTCTGCACATGTAAATGCTCTTGCTGTAGTATTTCTAAGCACTGGAATACATAAATAATATTAATAATAATCTCAAGAACAATCTTATATATTTTTCACTTTATTGCATGGCAAAATACAAAAAATATAACTGGAATTGATAGTCTTGGGATATAAATCTCTATAAATTTTTACGCTAAGTGAAAGTCGAATATATAGAACAGTTGCAAAGGTTTGCGAAGAATAAAAGGACAAAAATCTACACTTAGTTGCGTTTTGAGCTTTCCCAAGTAACTTTAGCCTTGAAGAACTTAATGAAATTGAATCAAATAGGAGTCTGAGACATTGCTCTGAAAATATACACAAATACAGAGAGATATCAGCAACATGAAAGTGTTGCATTGCTGCTGTGTGGTTTGAAACCTTAATTACCAATACTCATTAGCAGATATACATCTGACCCATTCAGATTTAAAGTAGCTAAAAATAAGTCTTAAACCCATGGAGGAAAAGGAATGTACAATAGAACAAAGTAGTGAGTCTTGGTGTGTTTGAAGGCAGTTTGTTACATGCTTTTAAACCCAGAGCAGACACCCAAGCTTGGGATTTTAAGAGTGAAAGTGGGTCTCAACTTGAGCTGATGGTATAAATCCATATTTGGGCAGAATTTCAATGGCAGGTTTTGTAATAGTTTTACAGACCTGGTATTCTGCAGAGAATTTGCTGTCTGTTCTTCCTAAGTATGAATATTTCCTGTTACTCTTATTCCGGGCTGTAAAGTGTTAATAAAAGGAAAAGAAAGTCTGAAGATTCCTTTCTGGAGAGTCATTTGCATGGTGAGGGCGGGAGAAACGCAAACACTTGCAAGTCAAGGCAGAAATATGCTGGAGTTCATCATTCCCTTTCCTTTGGTTTTCTGGAGAGGTACTTAATGGTGTTTGAACATGACTGTATAGTGCCATTAATGTAGCAATTTTCATTTGTACAGTGCAACACCAGAAAGATAATCTCTGTGTTAAGTACTTTTCCTTTATAATCCCTGGAGAGTCAGAACTCTGAAAGCAAATATTGTATTTACCATAGACTGTAAAAGGGGAAGAAATGAGGCTGAAATGCAAAGCAGCAGGGATAAAATAGAGTTTCTTTTGGATGTCTGCAGTGGTGCTATGAATATACATATACTCACTGTTATGCTTTTTATATTATCTCTAATTTGAAATAAACAACATGATTACAGATTAGATCAATCATGGCTTCAGTATTTCTGGCCAAAGCAAGAAAAGCCTGAATGTGCTACCTAAGAGTGTAATCGAAGCAGAGATTGTTTCACTGTTGGTGATTTGTTTAAGGATTTTAATTTACAGTAATGAATGTCCTTCTCTGCATTGTAACCTGGCTCCCCATGTCTCCCTTTGGAAAACATTTGCTGCTTGTATATACCAGTGGAATGATGATGCTAAAAGTACTAAACAACAAAATAGAGAAGCTGAATGCTTCTGCCTGGCACCTCTTCCAGAATAGAACTGAGTAGCAAAATTGATGCCTCACTGTCCTTACTTTGATTTGCACAGGAGCTCTTGTGGGAGCTTAGCCACTGCTGGCAGCTGGGGGATATGGAAGCTGAGTGTCTTTCAGAATTCATCAAGTAAACAGATAGCCAGTTCACTCCAGAGGACAGTTCTGCTTTGGCTACTGGAAGAATTCAAGGATAAGATGACTTCTTCTTGTGTATGACTTGTGTGTTCCTTCTTAGGAAGTTAAGCAAAGGAACAACATGCAGTGGCAGCTAGAGAATATTGTAGGTGCTTGAAAGCAATTTGACAAAAACAGTCAAGAGAAAAGAGATCAACAGCTTACAGCATATTTATTTTTGGGTAGTAGTTATTCAGACTGGAAGGGAGCTGTTGGGAATTCAAGCAGTGTTCAAAAATGAGAAAACATGGTGCTAGGAACCTGATGTTCAGATGCTTTGGAGTTGCTGTCACTTAATCTGGTTTCGGAATCCTGCCCAGAAGTGATGCAGTAATAAGGGCCAGCTGCCATGGTTGCCTTTCTTATTGGTGTATTTTTAGTGAAATCATCAGTTTAATGATGAACAAATGCATTAAGTGCAAATAAAAGGTGTGTTAAGGACAATTCAAAAGTGAAGTGATAGGGGAAAAAACCCCCTGTGAATACAAAGGAAAGTAGAGGAATAGGGGAGAAGAAAATCTGTAAAGAAGAAAATCTGTAAAATTTACAGAAAGTTCTTTGAATGTCCAGAAAAATAGGTTTTGTTGCTTGCTTCAGATGGAAAAATGATGGTTTTTCCCTTCAGTTCCCTCCAGGAAATGGAAGCTTTCCATGCTTTCAGTGCACATCTGAGGATCTTGATGGACTTCCTCTTTGAGGTGCCTGGAAGCCTTGGCCATATGTCAGGGTCATCTTTCTTGTGGGCAGCTCACTTGGTATTGAGAGTAAAAGTCTCAATAAAATAATAAATAGTAAAGAGTAAAATAATAGTTATTCAGACTATTATTTCTGCAATCCAAAACTGGAGATTTTTGTCTGAATTCAGGGACTCCTGAAATCAACAGGATTTTATTCTTCTTTTCAGGAGGCTGTTAGACTGCCACTGCTTGAAACCCATGCTTAGTTTGCTGGTTGATAGTTCAACAGTGATTGCATTTACGGTTCATTTTGCTTGGATGCTCGTGACTCTAATCTTTCCACAGTGTCAGTGGTGCAGTTCAGCTCTGATGTACATGTTCATCATCCTACTAAATGGAAAATCCCATTGCAGTTATGATTTCTGTCATCTCTATGAGAGTTAGGAGAAAGGATGCTGTGGATGTTCTGTTGAAAAAGAGTGGGTGGTATGAAGTAGAAATACAGGTTGTGACCAAATCCTCACTCTGCTCCACTGTGTAACTGTAATTTAGATGTGAATCTATGTACATGAAACATTTAATCATATGGTGTACCTCTCTTTGCTAAAGGAATGAGGTATTGGTAATAGAAACATCAAGGTGTTGCACAATCCTACTGGGAAGTGTAATAAATGACACAGAAAGCTGAAACAGTCAGACAAATCCAAGTAGCTGCACTGTTATATACTGTTTAATTTTTCAGTGAGACACTTAGAATGATGTCTTTTCTTTTATGAATGCCAAGGAGAAGGATTTTCATGGAAAGCCCTGTAGAACAATACAGGTCTTCCATTTCACAGGACTTTGCACCAAGTAGGAATATTAGTTGGCTACTCAGAGGGAAGTAGAGCAGATGAATTAAATCTTAATTTGATTTCTGTTGAGCTTCAGCAACTGAACTTTAAAGCTTTTTAATTACATTCCTTACCTGGTTGGTGAGAGGGGCTATATTAAACCACAAATACCTTAACATCTAGGGCTCATTTGTTGCAAAATGAACACCATCTCCTTTAATTCCCTATTTTTCTCTCTCTCTGCTCTTACAATATTTGCCTTGTAGTGATTCCCCTTGCTAATTGCAATCCATCCAGTGCTGTATTGGAAAGAAACATTTCAGTTGCACGATTTAATGCTTTTAACTTGTCTTTGCTGACTCATTGGTCAACCTTGAAAAATCACACCAGTGCAAGCATTGCAATGCCAGCAGAGGACTAGCAGGTTGCACAGGGGACTCTGTTACTGATTAGTGTCATTTTTTTTTCCGAGTTGAAAGAGCTATTGTGTTTAAGGCCATGAGATTTAGAATTAGGAGTAATTAAAAACCAAGGCTGCTGCCTTTATATTTTTTTAAATATGAAAGGCCCCAGGAGTCTCTGTAGTCATTAGAAAATCCTATTCTCGTGCTAAGCCTGTCCTCATAAGCAGTTCTGTTATTGGCTTTCCTGAATGTAAAGCGGGATCTTGTTGAGAGTGGATGATTGGGGGGGGGGGGGGGGGGGGTGGGTGGAATATTCCAAAGGCGGGGAGAAGAAAAGTGTGTGTGTGTGTGTGTGTGTTTATGTGTTTGGGGGGCAGATATTTAGTGGTTGCATGGCTGCTTTGTAATGTGTCCTTAGAAACTGGCTTTCTACTCTAATGGGAAAAATAGATGGTGGGAAAGCATTCAAGGAAAGTGGGTCACATTTGATCCATGACCTAAAAGGAAAAGTGGGGGAAGGGAATAATCAGCTCAGATCATTAATGAGTTGAAAATTTATCCTTATAAAGCTCATTCATTGCACTGGGAAAAATTGCTGTTCTGGTGTCTTGGCTATGTGGTAGAAAATGCATCTCCCACTCTCTGAAAACACAATTGCTCCGCAGCTTTGTATTAAAAGACAGGGGGGAGAAAGAAAAAAGTTGTTTGTTTTAAACACTCCAGCAACACAATGATTAGACATGACAGTTTGGCTGTGGGGCCTTCCTTTCAGTTCAGGAAAATGTAGAACAGAGCTGAGCTGTCCTTTCCTAGTAAAAATGAGGTCATTTGTACAGCTTTGTGTACATTTCTGCAGCACTCGTGGAACAGAGCTCACAAAAACAGCTGTCCTGAAGCCTCACTCCTACCTCCACCAGCGCTCCCATTTTTAAGAAATGCAGGCCCATTGACCACATAAGATGAGGAATCAGAAGCTGTGATTTAGACTAAATGGCTCCTCAAGGATGTATAGTTTTGATTTAACTGTCAGAGCGCTGCCGTTGCTGACTCCGAGCTTTTACAGCTGCGTGTGGCTAGGAGGAAGCTCCTTGTAATCTGTTCCTTCTCCTTGTGAGCTGTGTATGTGCTCTGAAACAAGCAAAAGTACTCTGTCAGGCTTGATTATTCTCTCTGTTACATATACAATGTATTGTATACATTATATTCGCTAATCCCTGTTGTTCATAAAAATGCCCCAGGCAATTAAAATTTATTGAATAATAATTTATTTTATGTAAAAGCTAATACTAATTTTCATACCCAACTATTTTTTTCCTACCAATCAAATGCTATGTAGCTGCTAATATTTCAAGGTAGTTTTAATTAATGTGTCAGCCTAGTGCAACTGTATGGAAGAATGCATCATTGAATTAAATAAGAAAGGATAGCAAGGCATCTACTGGATAAATGCCTAGAAAATATAGAGTAATGAGACGTGAGCTGGCACATTAGAGATGCATTCCCTTCTACCTTGAAACTTCAGGGAATGCATTCCCATTCTGTCCAGGAATCCCCCAGATTCTCTGACCTTCTTAGTAGAGCAGCAACTGTTTCAGCCAGCTGTATTGATACTCAGTCCAAACATGGAAAGATGGAAGCATATTCAATTAAAGAAGCATTAAAGATCTTGGTCTTATTAATGAAGGTGCTTGGTAGAAACCAGTAAATTAAAAAAATCCTCACTTTGTAGGCTAACTGAAATCAGACCTGCTGTGACCTCTTCTCCCCTTTATTTCTTAGCTGTCTATTAAAATAGTCTGTGAGTGTGTCGTGTTTCCTAACATATGAAAATAGTAGGAAAACATCTGGGCTTACTAATAAAATTAGGTCTGCTGCTTAGAAAGCAGGCAGCACTGTTTGAGGCCTCAGAGATGCTCTTGCAATACAAATAGTAATAGTGGCTTTGAAAAGTACTTTACTTCTGCTGTATTTCATAATATTCAAATAGTTACTTTAAAAGAAAAATTAGAATTGCATCAAGTTAAAAGAAAAAGTATATCATTAAAGGATAGGGTTTTTTTTCCTTTAATAACATAATGGTTCATCATTTATGTAGTGGTTTCCTCTGAGTGTTTTAGAATTATTTGTTGGGATGGGATCATAATTCAAAGGTGAGGGAGATAAGCACAGCAAAGAGAAAATACTTATAAAAGAGTGTGGCTGAGAAACAGCTTTTTTGTTGCATAGTTCTCTGCTCTTTACCATTAGACACACTTTCCAGCTTTGTTCTTCTATTAGATTTCGTCTTCTCTGAAGGATGGTTATAGCAAGAAAACTGATGTGCCTTAAAATAATCTGTGAGTAATACCCCTCTCAATGAATTTGAAATTGCTCAAGTGGAGCTCTGCTCGGTGTTCAGAGCTGACCTGCAGCCCAGCTGGTGGCTGCCTATCCTGAGTGATTGTGTGGGCACAGGGCACAGATATCCTTCCTGCCTTGGACCAGAATGAGCAAAAATCTGCAGCTCTCCAGCGGTGGCAGTCAGAATGAAAATTCAGTCTTCATTGTTTCTTTCTCCATATCTCTTACTTACAGTGACAAGCCCAGCAGGTCAACCTTCAAATCATTAAAATAAATGCTCATATTATTAAAATCTCATATTTGATGCTTGGATCCCCCTCGGTTTCTTGTATCAGGTAGCTGAGACATGAGCTTCAAGTCTGTATTCTTCCACTGCCAGCATCCTGGTCCCTCCACCTGCCCTGGGGCAGATTCTTCCCTTTTTCCATCTGTTGAGTAAAGGTGCTGATGACCATACAGAGAGGAGTTATACAGAAAAACAGTTGGAAAAGGGCTAGAGATCTTAAGGAACCACATGGTGTTACTAATCCTCCAGCTTTCCAAAGACTTGTCATCACAAATAAGAGTTTTCCACTTTCAGGGGCAGGAGGGAAAGAGAAAAAAGAAGGAAAGAAATTAACCCTGTGGTGTGATGACAGAGATTTCTATAAATCACACTGTGTTTCACACTGCTGCTGACAGCCAGCCAAACCTGAGCTGGCCAAGTTTCCACAGGTCGAGTATGTTACAGGGAGCTTAAAAATATATCCACAACTGTTTTAACTACTTTTTCTCTTGCTCAAGGGTATTGCAGTTGGGAGTCTTTGTAAATTATGGGGTGGTCAAAATTATGTGGATGGTATTCCTGTTTTTTTCCCATCTCCTCTTTTCCCATTTCTTCTGTAAGAGTGCCAGCAAGTCCCTAAGACCTGGGTCCGTTTTAGCTTGTGAATTAAACCTCCAGAGCAAATAAATATCCACTAGGATAATATTTTATCCAAAAAGTACAGTTTAGCATTTATCTCATAATTTTAAATTTTTCCTACTGCATTGATTTATAATGACCTTAAAAACATGGGTTGTTGGCAACTTTTCAAGCTGTATTTTCCTTTCCATTTGGCAAAACAGTTCCAAATGGCACCCCTCTTTTTTTTTTTTTCCCAAAGCTGCATTTTCACAGTGTCCTTCAAACTCACAATTAAAAGATCTTGGAAATCAGAAATGTCCACATAAATGACTGCCATATGATTTGGGAAGTGTGTGTGCATGTATATGCTAGGGTGTATTTTTTGAAAGGATTTTTCAGGGTATGTTTATTAGGAAAATTTAAACCAGTTCTTCTCATTTTGTTTGTTTGAATGATGTCTTTAAAGGGGATTTGCTCCTTCCCCAATTATGTGTAGTTGTTTCTTTTCTTGTGAGCTTCAAAAGAACAGCGCAGCTGACAGAGCAAAATACCTGATTTGCAATAATAGAGTAAAAATAAGGAACTAAGTAAAATCTTAAGATATAATGAGGGTTTACTTTTAAAACTCAGACTTGTTGTTGACTAGTTGTCTGCCAATGCTACTAC
Source organism: Cinclus cinclus (assembly GCF_963662255.1). Taxonomy (NCBI): domain Eukaryota; kingdom Metazoa; phylum Chordata; class Aves; order Passeriformes; family Cinclidae; genus Cinclus; species Cinclus cinclus. The sequence continues at coordinate 16,446,714 of NC_085049.1, read as the reverse complement.
TGACCTTTTGTATAGCAAGTCTCTCTTTGGATGGAGAACTGTTGGTAATCTAAAATACAAGGGGAAATTAATCCTTTGAAGATGCTGGAAAACACATTGCAATGGAATTCAGAGATTTCAATAAGTGAGAAATTAAGACAACTTGGCCTGTTTTGCAGTGAGGACAATGTGTTCCACACAGTACACATGGGGTTTTTCCATTAAAAAAAAATTGCTCAGTACTCTGCCTTCACATCCAGTTTCTTTTCTTTAATCTGCAAATCATGGTTGCACATCTGGTGGGACCTGCTTCTGCCACCAATTGATCCTGGCAGGAGTGTGTATGTCTTGCCCATCTGAAGTTGAATCCAGACTCAAGTTTTGCTCATTCTCTCTTCCACAAAGCTGGCAGGAGTACTTGTCCTACATAGAATCAACTACCACTAATACTAGGCTTTAGATGGTTTTCCCCTCCCCCTAAAAGCACTAGAGTGAGTTATAAGCATGTGGAAAATTCACTAGGGAAAATCACTTTCTAACTATTGACATTTTAGTAGCAATCTAATGAGGTATTTAGATTTTTCTCATTTGTTATATTGAGGAGCAGTTTGAAAAGAATCAAAAAAGGGAAACTTTTGGAATTTTTTTAAGCTTCCTTGAAACAAAACTTAGGAAAAAGAACCTCTATTGATTTTGTTGTTGTCCAGCAATCTGATCAGAGCTGAGGTGTGCTCTGCAGAAAGATTGGACTCTTTTTCAGGTCCTTTTCTGCTCCCTAAAACCTGTCTGGACAAAGATGGAGAACTAGGAAGTGTTTTCCAGACAGCATTCATGTTTGTCTTTACTAAACAAACAGAATTTAGACAAGATGCGAGGAACGAGGAGAGGAGAGGAGAGGAGAGGAGAGGAGAGGAGAGGAGAGGAGAGGAGAGGAGAGGAGAGGAGAGGAGAGGAGAGGAGAGGAGAGGAGAGGAGAGGAGAGGAGAGGAGAGGAGAGGAAAAAAACTCTGCCCCCAACCCCACTCCCCAGCTATATTTGAGCCAGCTTGTTTCCTGTCTTCCATGCAGACATTTGGTTGAGCTACAGCTTCATAAGATTATACTTCCCAGTAACATTTTAGAGTTCCCCCACAGTTCCTGAGTTTTCCCTGCCCACATGCGTTAACATCAAGCTTTTGGAGGGATAAAGATTTTCATCTTTGTTTGCTTGTATGTTTGAGATTTCACCTTCCTTTCCTGCTGAACCAAGCCTGATCCTGATTTTCCATTTCATCATTTAATCTGTAATCATTTAATCTCTAACACTCTTCTAATACCAGAACTTTGTTTTCAAAGACAGAAGAGGAGATGGGAGGATTGACACTAACTGAAAGAGTTGCGTAGGCAGGCAAGGGACTAAAATTTCCACGTCCAAATATGGGATGAGAAGAGATAGGACCAACCTCTAGCACCTCTTGGTTGTCCAGACAGAGGCAATACTGCTTCCTGAAGAGGCAGTGAATATCTTAGCTTATTTTACCCACCTATAAAATTTTCTGTGTGCTTCTCTGGGGTAGGATTGCCCCACTCCTTCCATACTCCTGGCTTCTGATAAACTGCCAAAATGAACCCTCAAATACAGGTGTAGCCAAACTCTTTCCCCTTCCCCTGGCAGGGTGGAAGTCCACCCTGGCCAAATGAAGAGCTTGACTCGTTGAAATAAAGCAGGATGCACTTCATTGCCCTCTGTTCTGCAGAAATCTGCTTTGTCAGCTCTTTCACCTCCAGTTCACCAAAACCATTCCATCTGTGGGAAGAAAAAAAGTTGGCGACACAGATGACTGTCAGCTTCTCCAGCTTCTGCAGGCTTGGTTAGCACAGAGGCAGGGCAAGACCACACCATGCTGTCATCTAAAGAGCTCACGGCCGTAGCTCCAGCAATATCATGTTACACTCATCGTGTATCAAGATGTGGTGGAGCAGCCACCCCAATCTGAGCACGAGCGACACGCGGCAGCTCTGGAGGCCGTGCTGGTGTGTGTGCCGTTCGTGTTTCCACTGAGGTCGGCATCTTTCTAACAGCCCGCTGCAGCTGTATTTGCGCATTATGAAATCGCAGCTTCAAAGTGCCTGGTGAAGCAGATCCTTCCAGCCCCGCGCTGTGAGGAAAGAAGAGTCACACCATGCAGGAGTGTGTCTGTATGTGTCAGCAAAGTGCCTTCTCAGCCTGGCAGCTGAGTGTAAAAATTTCAAGAGGGATTGGGAAATTAAATTTTGAATCCGCATCTCTTCTGTTTGTTAGGGATTCATCCTTTCACATAGATGCAATGTTCCATTGTGTGTCTTGTATCAACTATATATACAATTTCATTTTAATTTTTAATATTGTCTTTCCATGTTGTTAGGAATGTTTTTTCTCTCTTTTTCTGGACTGGTTACACATATGCTAATAGAAATATGCCTATTATTTGAACCATAGTTCTGCTTGTCAATGAAGCTTCATTAACACCGTTATCACTGCCTGACATTTATCTTATAATTTTCCAGAGTTGACTGTTACATCTCCATGGAAACCCAAATTGCAATTGAAACAAGTGAGATAATAAAGGCATCCACAGAGGATTGACAGTATTCAAGCCCACGGTGTTTGCAGGCTACATTTGTTTATAGTTCCTTAGATAAATCCCTTGCAGTGGAGATTTTTATTACCTGTCTCCTAGCTTTCCATGACTACTGCTTATTGCAAGGTTTAGAGCAATGCTTTTTTTTTTTTTTTAATTAGAACAATAAATTTTATTGGACTCAGCAAGGGAGGCATTGAAGATGTAAATTCTAAAGTGATCTTTCTGGAATGAAATATGAAGATTTTTATATCTGAATTTGGCACTATGTAAACTAAGGCATTCTTATGTTGATTTGGTGGAGGTTTATTTTAGGACCCAAAACTTAGGATCATGGACTCTTTAGATTTGCTACTCTTTCAGTATGCAAGAAGGATCTCTTCTGCACCTAAGGACTTGAGCTCTCTTAAGTTCGTGACTCTAAATCAATTTAGATGGTGCCTCAAAGCAAAGAGTCATGAAACTGGAGTGGGTCCAGAGTGAATTAATCTGAAATTAATTTGATTTTGAAAGGCTCCATCTGGCTGTGTTTGGAAAAGGCATTTAGACGGATATATAAACAAATGATCATCTGTATTCTATATGCCAGATGTGGTGTCAAAAAAATGAAGAAATAGTTTTAAAAAAAGGAATCAGCTGAGGGGGATTTTGCTGTTATGATGCTCAACTTGTTGAAATCACAATTGCATCCCACTTCAGACAATGATCTTTTCTTATATTTGGATTCATAGAAGGGTAGAGCGTGGCTGATCTTGATACGATTTTTTTGGTTTAAGTAAGAAAATTGAATGTCACAGCTTCCTCTAATGGTCTATTTGAGATCTAACCAAAACTGGCTAAACAAAATTGGCTGCACCCTTAAAAATGAGCAGGGCTGTGATCTTCCATTCCCCTGTTGAGGAAGCTATTTAGGCAAAGCAGTCTTGTAAGGTATGAACTTTTGGCCTCCTCTTTGGACATGGCTTTTGGGCCCATGAAAATGATTCCCTGCACTTTGTAGAGCTCAGCTGGGACCAGGCCTGAACATGTGTGTACATACACATGTGGTGCCAGTCTTGAAAAACAATGCACTGTAAATTACTTCTTGCAATAATTGGTTGTTTTTAGCACATAGAAATGGCTGCATTTCAAAACAAATGTTTGGAGAACACCTTTCCCATGCTCTCCATCTCAACTCCAGGACAGAGGTTGCCATAAACTGGATAAGACCTTTCAAACCTAATAAGAGCTTGCAGATAATTGCCAGCCTGGCTACAAAACTTGCTGAAATAGTCATGTCAGTAATTATCAAGTAAAAGAAAAAATTTTGAAGCCTTCATTGCTGTCTTTGAAGTTTTTTGGAGGGTGAAGGAAGAATGGAATTGAGTAAAAACTTTGTAAATTTGGAGCAGTAAATGTTTGTAATGGGGGGAGAGAGACTGAGATTGTTGACAAGAAAACAGATGGTCCTACGTGTCTGGAATTTAAAAAGCCTGGTACTATTCTAATTCATTTGTTGACATGTCACAAATACATAAGCATTTGGGTGTAATCAAATACCGTTGTGCTTTTTTAAAAAAATAATACCGATAAATGTTTCCTGCCACACAGAAAGAAGTGTGCTTCATTGCAAATGTGTGTAATCAGCAAGGCAAGGCATTAATAATCCATACCATTAATACTGAGCAGTCAGCTACTCCAGGTTCAACTTCATGTGAAAAAGTGCATCATTCCGTGCTCCAAAACTGTAATGGAATTGTTCAGGCGCACAAGCTTGCTCTCATGTTGCAGTCCAGTTTACTGTGATGCAGAGAGAAAAATAGCCTTTTTCAACTAAAGTCCCTTTTAGACAGAGCACAGATCTTAATGCCCCAAAGACATTACTAGCAAAAGACTTGTTGAGGAGCACGACAAGGGTGGAACAGTAAGTTGCAGTTCTGTCCATATCAGAGGTTTTTATATACACAGAAATTATAAATTAGAAGCTTTGTTGTTGCTTAACGTCCTAGATCAAAATGAGATGTGCAGATGCCCATCTGGGAGATGGTCAACAGAAAACAGAGATTTACAATTATGACTTAGTATTTGTTGAACTTTTCACAGAATATACAGTGATAGAACAAGAGCAAATGGCCTTAAGCTGGAAGAGGGCAGGTTTAGTTAGGTATCAGGAACTAATCCCTTTTTATGAGGGTGTTGAGGCACTAGCACAGGTTGCCCTGAGACACTGTGTCTGCCCCATCCCAGAAGGTGTTCAAGACAAGGATGAGGATTAGACAACCTGGTCTAGTTAAAGGCTCCCCTGCCCATGGCAGGGGAGTTGGAATGGCTAGTCTTTAAGGTCTCTTCAAACCCAAACCATTCTGTTATTCTGTGTCTTAACTCTCATGGGAATTTCCTTAGAAATGCATCTGCCTTACACCTGATGAAGACAGACCCAATCTTGTTTAAGCATTTAATGTGGAGAACAAATTCTGCCCAGAAAGCAAAAATGACTTATTGGGTGGTTGCCTAAGCTGAGTTTTATGTTGCAGAACATTATTGTTTAACAGACATAATCAAACCTTGAACTAATTATATCCCAAAGCTGACAGCAGCCTGGAAGAACAAGGGTTGGGGCTTACATGGGCTCTCAGTTTATGCCTTCAAGTACTTATTTTCAGTCATTCTTATCATGTATCCCAGAAATTTGTGATTCTTGTCTGTACTTGAATAAGAGGGGAAATGAATTCAAAGAAGTTGGGGAGGCGTAGCTTTGACATTCTTCAACCACTGAAGGGCAGGCAGCTATCACTGGCTGTTGAGCTTCTACTAGTTTCATTTGAGTAAAATCTATAGGCCACTGTGGGTAGATCCTTAAAGATGCTGAACATAGGCCACTGTAGGTTTTACTAGCATAAACAAAAAGATACTGCCCAGTTCAGACTTGCACAGATGCTATGTTTAACTGTTTGCTTCTGCTTATAGATGAACCAGCAGTGATATTTAACTGGTTTCCAAAATAGAAGACTCTAAAATAAACAAGCCTCTTCTTCCCCTCCCTGTTTGCTTTCTCTTCTGCACTTGTTCACTCTTTTTTCCGTGTATTTTAACTTGTATGAATTGCTCCACTCACAGCACATGCACATCATTAAGCACTACTGCATGTTCTAGAAAATAACTTGCTTAATAAAAAAAATGTAAAGGTCCACAGAGCAGCAGTAAGAGTTGAGATCATCTGAAACATGTAGGAATTTATTTTTTTTTTTTAAGATGTGTTTGCATGTAAGGGGGTTTTTTGAAGTTGCGATATAGCAAATGTACGAAGCTTTTGCAGTTAGTTGCTTGACTCTATGCTTCCAGGAAATATTACCAACAGCACAAAATTAGAATAACATCTTTTGGTAGGTTTAAACATGAGCAAAAGGGGTATCCAGGGTTTAAGTTGAAACCCCTGCCTTAAATCAAACTGGTTTGTAATAGAAGTGGTGCAGGAATGCAGAGACTGAACACCTGAAAAGCCAGCCCCCTCTGAAGGTGAATATTTAACTTTGGTGAGCAGAACACTGAGGGCTAATTTTAGGAAGGCAAGAAGCCTTAAAGCACAAAGGACTGTATGTTCTCCAATGTGCACCTCCAGCTGAAAAGGGAACTGCATTTTAATGTAGCTCTTACTATGATTTCCTTTTGTATCCTTGATTTCTTTCTGTGATACTGGTGAGGAATCTGCATCTATACCTCTAAGAAATAATATGTTTTATCTCAGGGAGGATCAGCTCTCTTCTGATGTTTCTCTAGTCTGTATCTTGTTCAGTACTTTTTCCAGTTCATATTGCCCTTAGTATCATGCAGTCTGACCTATCTCCTTGAAAGGCAGCTTTCCTCTGCTGCTCCTTCTTCCAGCCCAAATTTATTACCCATCAAAACATTTTCAAGATAGGAATTTCTCCCCCCCCCCCCATATTTTCAAATATTTTTTTCTTCTGAGATAAAATAATTTCTTACCTTACCTAAAATTTGAAACTGAGGCATTAAAGTGATGTACTAAATTTGGAATGAATCAGAAAATAAGTATTCCCTATACTAATAGTGGTTTACTATGGTTTGTATGATCTACTACATGGAGAAAGTTAGCAAAGCTGAGCTACAAGAAATCTGTGATTTCACCAGAAAAATAACTGTGGATTTTAAATTATCAGGGCAGTAAAAAAGTAACTCATTGTCTTAAGAAAAACCACACTTTTAGAGATAATTTCTGCCAGTGTGGAGGCAACACAAGGAAAAACATCTTTGCATTTACCACTGAGTGCTTACACTTGAGTATTATTAGCTACCGAGAAGAATGAAATCTGAGCATTGTATGTCAGGTATTAAAAGCCATTGGATTTTCATTTAATTCATGTGTGTATGAGAGTGCAAGTGCGGTTGCTCTCTGCTGGGTGGATGAAGAATTGCTCATCTCTTTGTTAAAGTCTTTATGGGGCTGTAAGATGGATTGCAAGTCTTACAGCTGCTCAGTTGTTAGCCCTGCTGATGGGTGCAGGGAAGCCTGGAGATAATTATTTTGTAGACTTTACTGCCTATGTAGGACTGAATGTCCTGCCATATGAGGTTTTTTTCATTGAGCATGATGTCAGGGTCATTTAGCAATTGCTGTTTAGGATATGTGTTACTTAATAATAATTATAAGTGTTATTAGAGTCTAATAGTTCTGCCAAAAACTAAAGCACACTACAGCAGAAAGCAGTTAATGATTTTTGAAACATTGAAACATCATTTTTCCTTTGAGCTGCTTTTGAGCCAGTGTGCTGAGAAAATGCTGATGGGCCAGAAAGCAACTGGAGATGACTTTTTCTCCCCGAAACACAGGGACCTGGTCATTTACAGCTTAAAAATATTGCACAGCTTCTTTTTCTGTTTGTCAGAGGTTCTGGCCCTTGTTTTGCTGGCCAAAATCCAATGAAGGTAATTACCTTCTGTGTCTATAAATTGCAGCCCCCTGCAGTTTTCAATTGGGTACAGTATTGTTCTGCCCTTCCTGGCTGAAATTGTTGTGCGATAATGCTCCATGTCATTAAACAGCTGCCGTCTGTCACCTTACGATGAAGTCATTCCTCTCTAAACAATGAGTTTATAAAGCCCTTTTGGGTCCTTCTAGATAAAATTTGCTCGTAAACCAGCAATTATGATCTTTGGAGTACAGTAAGGTGATGCTTGGCTGTCTCTCTTGACAGCAGTCGGAAGCCTTCAAACGGGTGTTGTCCCTTTTGTCAGTTTGTGTGCTATCCTGAGAGTGATGCCACAGCTCAGATGTAAATGCTTTATTACTGTAAAACCTTGGTGCCTGTAAATACCTCTCCACTGGGTTGGATTTAGTTGTCATTACACTTGGAACTTGTTTGTTGTCATGTTCTGTTGGCTCTTAGAGGGAATTCAAATATTTTATACCATGGAACATGAAAAAGGGAAATCCTCAGCAAAAATGGTAAAACCACAATAATAGGGTGAAGGTTGCAATATGAGTTAACCAAAAAGAACAGTGTGAAGATTCTGGTTAGGTAGAAAAACAGATTTGACAAACAGGTGTCATGTAAATCCATTTGGTCCCCGTTAACAGCTGTTTTTCAGCACCCGACTTGACACTGGGATCATTAATGGCAATGAACGTGGATTAATGCCAAAGCTCTTAACAGTGATGAATTTAAGAGTCTGTTTTGATTCAGACATTGTTTCTGAAGGCTATGTCTCTGTCCTGAGTGGGCAGTTCACTTTTAGCAGTCCTGCAGTAATTAAAGATATGAATGGGGGAGACCAAGAGGGCATCTACTAGGTTTTTCCGGTTCCCCTGCTGAAGCATCAGGGATATTAAAACAATCTCTAGCTCCTCAAGAGTGGCCCTGTCAGCTTGTTGAAATGATGGAATGGTAGTTAGGTTATTAGAAGAAAAATTGGCACAAAATGAGGGAGCGGATGCTCTGGCAGCAACCACAAGCAGCCAGCATCTCAGTGTCTTAATCTCTGCCCTCAGGCTGCTCTCTGTGATACAGATGACACCTTGTCAGTGAAGATGATGTGCTGGGTCACCCCTGATCCAGTGGGCTAAATTGGCCATGGAGGGAAGGATTGCTACGGTGTAGAGCCAGCAAGCCACATAATCTAATGTTGAGGGGATTTTTTGGTTTGGTTTTTTTGGGGGTTGTTTTTTTTGTGTGTGTGTTTTTTGGGGGTTTTTTTTTTGGTTTATTTTTTTATGTATCTCATCATTTGAGTCTTTTTTTTTAACGTATGTCATCATTACTGATAGTAGGTGCCAAGGGATCCCATTCTCATTAGTGTCCCCTAGACTCAGCTATCTCTGTACAATTGTGCTTTCAAGAAATAGTCCTAAGCTTTCACAAGGATTGCTTTGCTTCTTTCTGGAAAGTTTTACATGTAGTTTCTCTTTTGTCTTACTTCTTGAGTACAGGAGAAGGGGAGATGGGGGAAGGAAGAAGGCAGATCCTCTGAGAGCCACTGTGTTGGCAAAGAGAAATTAGTAAAAGCCCTACAGCTGTTAGCAGTCAAGAGGTCTTAGTGCAGAGCAGTAATGTCCATTGGGTGAAGATGAAAGCTGGGAGAAGAAAAGGGAATTTATCTTTAGAAGAGATCATTTGCAAAGGATCAAGCATATTTGGCTGGGTTTTGTATGGGCCCAACAAGCTCTGTGACAACTGAACTATCAGGCAGGTGTGGTATATAATTTTGTTCCTCTGTGGAGCCTTCAACTGCACTGCAGAGATCAGATCCACAGAATCTATAAAATAGGTGTTTTTCCCCATTGTTATCTCTCTGCTGTTCTGTTCACTTGTTCATTTTGTCTGCATTGGCTCTAGTCCTACGCCAGCTGCCAAAGCTGGGTGAGGATACTATTGCAAGTGTCATTGCTGCAACAGTTCATGACTCCTGAAAATCCCAACAGTGAGACTTGGATTCCTGCTCTCAGGTGTCTGAGAGCCTGGGTTTGCACTGAAATCAAAGGAAGTGAATTTTAGGAAGGAGCCCAGCTGTGTTTGAAGAAATTAGTGCTCTCTCTGTGGCCTGAACTTGTCTGTCGAACCGCCAGAATGTTGGCAGCTCAGTCAAGTCCCTATGTTGTGATAGAAGAGTATTTTAAAGAAAAGCCTAAATTATGCTTGGTTTTCCCCTAACTCTGCAGGAGTTAGTAGATTGACAGAGCTGTCAATGGATGGTGGAATTTAGTTTGGAGAAGTTTTAATGACTTACTCAAGTTAATGCAGGCAGTGAGTGACAAAACCTGTCCCCTGGAGCTTTGCATCAGTGTATGGCACCTATGCCTTGAGTGAGAGCTTCTAGCCATCTTCAGCCAATAAAGCATTTAAAGAATATGATCAATGTAATTCAACTTCAGTCCCAACAAAATAAAGAAAGGGCTTAAACATTTTGTGCAATTAGAAGAGAGCTTGGCCTGTGCCTAAACCTTTAGCTAAAAGCAAGAACTTGATGCTAATAGGGCAATTAACCTAAGAAAACAGGTATTAGTGTTTGGCTTTGTGGTTTCCTAAAAAATTGGCTGATTAGCAATGGAAATTGTGGGGCTCTTAGTGGTAAAGGTGGTTTTGGTAAAGGAAAAAGCCAAGGAATAAACTTGTTATTCTTTATTAAACATGACCCTAGCTGTAATTTTCGGCTGAAGTAGCAATTGTGTATGGATTTCTTAAAGAAGGGATCCAACAGAGTGAACAGATGAAGGGCATAATTTAAAACTGAACTCAATACAAACAACACAGAGAATAAATGAAGTGAAAAGTCAAGCCAATTTATGAAAGAAAATAGTTGACCAAGCCCAGGGCAGAGCTGGGAGCTTAACTCAACTTCTACCTTTTCTTTCAAAATAACATGTAAGCATTTTCCCCAGTTATTTTAAGCTCTGGGTCAGGGATTTTTCAACCCCCCTAGTAGGGAGGTTGTTTGACAGATTGGGTTTTACATAAAAGAATGGGAATTGAGAAGAAATAATGCAGTGATTTTCAAGAGGTTTAAGTGTCATGTAGGTGCCTACTGCTCCATGAAAGTCTTGAAAGTTGTTCCCATGAAGTGGGACTCAAGTGAGTCAGTCATGGTTTTTCTGTTTCTTGGCAATGTTAAGGGGGTGGTTGGTTGGATGGTTGGCTTGGTTTGGCTTAAGTGTTGTCTTTGTATGGAAATGCAGTTTCTAAGGCCTGGAGAAGTCACAATTTCTGCAGGTGAACTTGTGACCTGCAGAACTTATACAAAATGGAGAGCGTTTGCAAGACAAGATATTTGTACATGAAATGCAATGTAAAAGTTTGGACCAAATCCTAGAGTCTCTCACTCAGGCAAGATTCCTGCTAAAATAGATAGGAATTTTAGCCATTTATGAGTGTGATAAATGCTCTTGTCTGCTGATCCGTGTTGAAAGCACTTCACAAGGGATAATCAAACTTCTTGCTGGTGGTATAAAATGTGCCTTTAATAGAACTTTCTCCTTCCCTTCCGTAAGTAGGGAAAGTGCTAAAGTTAATACAGGCATATTAATGTGAATTATGCTTTCAAGGAAATGAAACACATGAAACTAAATACTTTGTCTTCACACAGGTTATAGCTGTGAGACAGGGGAATTGCACAGGGCTGTTTTCTTCTCACCATTCTTGGATTTTTTCTTTTTTTCACATGTAAAATATGATTTTCATCTGGTTGTGCAGATTCTGAGCTCTTCCAAGTCCTCCGGTGGGCATTCACTCCTGAACAATCATCAAATGGAGAAATTCTAATTAAAGCCAAGTTTTTTGAAAGTGGCAGGTGGTTCTGAAATGCCTGAATTCTGCCATGATCAGCTTCTGACATTGCTGCATACAGGCCATTTGCCCCCTCTCCCTGGTGGAAAGATGGGGGGATGCTTGAAAATTCATGCATCATTAGTGCTCTTTCTTGAAACTGAAACATCCAAAAATCATCAGCACTTCTGGATTTTCTAGCCAGTAATTAGTTGAAACTACTGTCCTTAATTATCAGTAATGCAAGAGGGAGGAAGGAGGACAGAGTGATGTATTTTTACTTTTGTTCAGTATTTAAAATTATTTCTTTTCTGTGAGTACAAATCCTTCTTAATCGGGATCTGTCATTTGTCTCCCAGATCAGATAATTTTTTGTTCCGAAGTTCTTTTTCCCTGCAAAAGTGTGCTTGTTTTGAACTTGGATGTAGGATGTACATCTGGAGATCAGATACGCTAAGAATTTACAGGGGGTGAAAGTGTTCAAAATTTGATCTCCTTTTGCAGCAGAAAAAAACTTTTTGAAGCAGCATTTTAATTTCCACAACAAAGTAGGCAGTTTTGCCACTGCTGTCTCTTTTTGAATTGTGCTTTTTTTTTCCTTTTCTTTTCTTATGGCAGCAATAAACAATGTGCTTTAAACTGGGTCTCTCCAGACTGCTTTTCCTTTTTAAAGAGCGTAGGCAACTAATCGGCAGCAACCAGCCACATAGCTGGAGTGTTTTCCATTCTAGGCAATATCATACTAATTTGATACACACATGGATGCTTCACACAATCTGCAGATTCATCGCTGGCATCTTGCATTAGTCATCTGACAGATTGCCAAGTGTTTCATACTCCTTTCATGTGACTTTATTACAAAACACACACACACAGACACACGCACTGCCTTGTTTCTGCCAGTAGCCAGTTTAGTGAGAATTCACTGCAGTTCTGTTTACAGCAGCCATGGAGAGAAACCTGCACTTATTTGCCACTATCCTATGTTTTAAAATGCAGAAGTCCCGGGTTGTGTTGTGCCGCTCTCATCTTATATAATGACATTAAGCAGCAACTTGCAGAAAAAAATAGACTCAATGAAGAATGTAATAGCATTGGTTTTTGTTCATTATACTTATGCTATTAATTAAATGCTGATTTTTTTTTCTGCTTTGTGCCAATTGACATCATCCTCTGCATCTAGTGCACATGAAAAATGCGTAGTCTCCTAACTTGTCTTTTCTTTTTAATCTCCTTTTCCACTTTCTAGTAACGGCACAGCTAACAAGATGAATGGAGCTTTGGATCATTCAGACCAACCAGACCCAGATGCCATTAAGATGTTTGTTGGACAGATTCCCCGTTCGTGGTCAGAAAAAGAATTAAAAGAACTTTTTGAGCCTTATGGAGCTGTCTACCAGATTAATGTTCTCCGAGACAGAAGTCAGAATCCTCCCCAAAGTAAAGGTACAGTAGTTATGCTCTCTTTGCTTTCAGTTTGCTTGTTTTCCCGATGATCTCTCTTGCCCTCAGCATTTCCAAAGAGGTTTTCATCTGGGCTCTCTGTTTTGTTGTATGCTGTGTTGAGCTATGCAGCAGTCCTAAGAGGAGAGGACTTCTGAATCCTATTGGATATTGCCTTCCTCCTCTTCTTAAACTGAAGTTTAATTGTCTGTTATCTGGAAGCATTCATTCCAACTTCAAAAAATAAGAATAATTGCTCTCCTTGTTTAAATTATCATTGCCAAAAATGTGGAAACCTGAGCAGTTGCTTCCCAGGATTAGCTCATGAAAAATATAATTTTCTATTTCCTTTCGTTTCCTCTCTCTGCACCCCAGGTGGAAATTATTTTAAGGATGCAAAAGGGAAAAATTATAGTGGTGGGATCTTGCCACATCATTGCTGCAGAAACAATAAAAATTACAAATAGTCTATCCTATCCTTTTTCCAAAATCTGATTTATTTTCTGCAGTCATGTTAAAGGATTGATTTTTGGCACTGATATTGTTCTAAATGAAAGGGTTAGTTTTCCTTCCTGCATTTTTTCTGTGCACGTGTAAAGTATTTGTCCCTGACTGTATTGCTTCCTTTCACTATATATATATCTGGGCTTATTTAAGCATGTGAGAGTTTTGTGCATTATAGCTGTTTAAGTGTGACACGTACTTGTATGTAAACTGAGTACTTTGTTTCACAGAATGTATTTTCCTCCCTACCTAGCTGTATATTGTCATTCAGGTTTGGTACATGAAAGCATTGCTACCATTAAAAATAATTAGGGTTGCTCAGAGGCAGAACTCAATGTGCATGTGTCCCTGGCTGTAAGGTTGCTAGACAGTTATTCCTTCTTACTACACTCCTGCCACTCTAAAAACCTTCAGAGCACACATGCCATGGAGAATATCACAGAATGATTTTGTGGGCTCGCAGCAATGTTAACAGTACAAAAACAGCCCTTGTTGGAGATGAGAGGTGGCTGTTGTTGTGGGAGCACACAGCACAGCCTCAGCTGCTCCTGAGCTTTTGGGCGAAGCACTGCCAAGGCTCAGCATATCTCCCTTGCCCTTGTACTGGGCAGAGGATCCTCTCAGCGCCTCCTTTTTGCTGCCCAGTTTAAGCAGTCAGGTGCTTTGAGTGACCATGGTTTATTTTGGGTTGCTTGCATCTCTCACTTCTGGTTAAAAGACTTGGTGCATTGGTCTCACACCAGTGTCAGGGAGAGGGTCCAGCTCACTGTACCTTCCTGCTAATCAAGTGTCTGTACCAAATAACTCTTTCCCCTTCTCCGTCCCTGGAAGTATTCAAGGCTATGTTGTGTGAACAACCTGCTGTAGTGAAAAGTGTTCTTGTCCATGGCAAGAGGGTTGGAACTAGTTGCTCTTTAAGGTCCATTCCAGCCTAAAGCATTGCATGATTCGGTGATTCAGAAGCAGAAAGTATTTCTGGTTGCAGTGTTACATTGTAGTCCTGCTTCCAGCCCACCCTTCCTCCCCATTTCCCAGGATTGATGTATTGTAGTATGTACCCCTCTACTGTGCTGGCACAGAGCACTCACCAAATATCTTTTTCTTGTAATGCTGGATAGGAGAGCATTAAGAGGTCAAACAGCTGGATTTTCTGCAGTCCAGGCTGCTATGGATGAGCAAACTCCTCCTTAGTTTAAACCACTAAAATGCTTATCTTCAAGACTTATCCATTTGGAAGGAGCTGATTCCTGGGTCACAGCAATGCCTTCCCACTAAGCAGCAAATGAAGTGAGAATGATATTGTGGTTAGACAGAAGAAACCCATTGATACCCATTTCTGGGAATCACTGTACCTGTCCATCAGGCAGCTGGAAGGCATAAGGATGAAGCATAGACCATGCAAATCATTGTAGACTAATTATTAATGTTTGTAGTCCCCATATACAGTATTCTTTTTGCAAGGTGGCTGGGTTTTGGGGATGCTTTTTTGCTTGGACTCTTTTCAGCCATGCAGAGATTATGCTTGCCACTTCAGGCATTATGTGTTAATTAATGAGTAAATGAAATTAATCCTGAAGACAGGCAGAATAACCTTCAGACTTACTTTTCTCTGGCACCAGGAGCAAGCTCCTCTGGTGGTCAGCTTTTCACTCAGAAGCTTTGGAGGAGTGTATCTCCATGCTGTCTCTATCCTTCCTCCTGGCTGAACCTGCCAGCAAGGTTGCTAGAAACCTCTTGAGTTTTTGTGGATATCTCTTGACTAGGAATGATCTTTATTTTTCTTAATCCAGTTGCACAAAGGATTCTGCTAAGAGATTGTTAAGAATGCTAGAAACAAACAAACTGATAAATTGCCCTGAGAAACATCCTACAGTCTCATTTTCATCACAATGCTGAGAAATACTTCACCTATACTAGCTAATTTGCATTTGAAAAAGAAACTTGAGTTTTTACTTTTTGTTTGGACATCACAGAATCACAGAATATCCTGAGCTGGAAGGAACCCACAAGGATCATGAAGTCCAAGTCCTGGCACTGTACAGGACAACACCAAAAATCATGTGTCTGAGGGGGAGTGAAATTCCATGTTCCTCTTCTGTGTAAAGACCCACACAAGAAAAAACCCCATTTTTAATTAATTTGAGCTGGGTGGTTTTACATTGTGCCAGGGTTTTTCTGCCTGCCGACCCTTTGTATCACCTCCAGTTTTGTAGGATTGTCCATCAAGGGGACCTCATGATTGGGTGAGGTAAACAAAGTCCATTTCTCATTTCATTGCTTGGTTGGGATTGTGTGTCAGGCAGAACATTCACAGCCTGGTGTCACACAAAAGTTTTTTTCTGAATATGCTGCAAGCCATGAGTTGCAATAACAGGAATGCAAGTTGGTGTTACTACATCACACAGGGGGAAGCAGTTAGGTTTTGCTCTTTAAAGAAAAGCATTTTGATTTTTGAAAGATTTCTCTCTTCTCAGACAAGGGTTGTGTATTTCTGTGAGCTTGGCCAAAGGGGCTCCTCTAATTTGGACCGAGTTTTTCTCTGATGAACTGTTTATGAAGCTGCAATCTGAGTCTCTCCCAATTCTGTCAAAAATAACCATCGGCTGCTTCTCTCTCTCCTGCTGTTATTCAGACTGTCTTTCATACCCTCCAACGACAGACGGCCTAGTTCATGTCTTTCCTCCTCTTTTATATTGCTTGCCAGCTCTGCAAAGCTGAGGCTGGAAGAGGACAGGTAGAAAGCCAAGTTTACTTCACTCTGGAAAACCAGAGGAAAGCCATCTTAATTCCACAGATATATTGATACTACTGCAAACGTTGAAGCTTGGCTTTATTAATTGGGAGCTTCAAGAATGGCTGCATTCTAGGAAATTCCTCATCCTTTCCAGTGCTTGCATTTCTCTGCTTCTCTTGGATCTGTGAAAAAGCTCAGCCAAGTAATTTGACTTTATTTTTATCTCCTGGGTTTTTTTGGTTTTTGGTGGTGGTTTTTTTTTGTTTGTTTGTTTGTTTGTTTGTTTGTTTGTTTTTCTTTTGGTGAGGCTTTTTCCTCTTTCTGCAGCAAGAGGAATTCAGGGGATTAGGTAAAAATAATAAATAACTTAATTAATTAATTAATTAACACGGCAGGAAAATCTTTACCACTCAAATAAATGGCACTTTTGGCTTCTGGGGGCTAAGGGGATTCAAAGTCTGGGCAGATCAGCCCTCTCTGTTTCCAATCCAGCTTGCTCCCTTTATATGATTTATTCTGGGTGGATAGATTACTTTTTTTCCAGGGTAGTTGTTAAAAAGAGCTTCTCTAATACCTCAAATGCAGCAAACTCTGTGTGAAGGCAACATATACTGCCATCAAGATCTCTCTTCCTCCCTACTGTTTTCCTAAGCTGGAAAGATTTCCTTGGCTACTTTGGTTTTGAAGTCCAAGTGCTGAAGCAAGCAGATGGCACAGAGCTACTTTTACCTTTTGAAATGCAGCAGAAGTGTCTTGGGCCAGATCCACTATGTCCTTTTGGCATCTTGCCTCTGTTTCAATACCTGATAATTTTTGTAGACATCAAGGTCACCTAAACCAGCTTTTTGAGCCTGAATCTCTTTGCACTGCCATGGGAATCCACACTGCAGAAAGCAGGGAGAGGCACCTGACAGTCAGTGTAACAACTGACTCCGTGTTTGGTTGCAGCCTTTTACAGATCCTTTATCAGATTAGAGGGAGGCTGCTGGGTGAACAAGGATGTGCTGCAGTTAAAGGCCACTGTTTATTATTATTATCCTATTTAACATGGTAATTTAAGTCTACTGGGAAGCAAGCAAAGGAATCTGATAATGAGGCATTCATCTGCTGCATACAGGAGAGGCCAGGTGGGCAAGGAGGCATATAGGGATATATAGTTACATATGTATAGAGAGAGATGTATCTAGGAGGCAGAAGTTACCTGGCTTGCTTGAGCAGCATTTCAGCCTCATTTTAGCCCTTCCAAAATAGTCTGGTGCAGGCAGGGAGGATGATTCCTCTGCTCCAGCAGGTCCCTTTCACAGTGCCCAGTACAGTAGGAAAAAAGGGATCTTGGACAGTCCTGCACAGCAGCAGAGCTGTGGCACTCAGTTTGTCACACATGGCCATCCTGAGTGTCCTAACCTGCAGCAAAGACCAGCTGCTCCTTCTTCCTTGACTGCCTCTGTGGCACCACACAGCTAGTTGCATCCTCTGCTCCTTCAGGCAGTTTCAATACATTGTGTTTGGCAAAACTGTTTTAGATACTCTTTAAAAGCTCCCTTCAGACAGAACTCCAGGAGTCAGGGTTTCTCTGTGCTTTGGGTCTTATTCTTTGTTTTTAAAGCTCTCACAGGCCTGTGTGAAGTGTGTTTAGCTTTTGAGATCAGAGGAGTTGCACCATGAGCACATTTGCAGTTGAAATGGCAGGACATGTGCCCACAGCCATCGTGCATGTGTGTGTTAAGACTAAATTTTGGTGATGATGGCTGACAGATATTTTGTTACTATGCAGACTTGAAATCTTTTGCTGCAATGTGTTTAAAAGTGTCTTGCATGTTACTTTTTAGCAGGTGCATTGTCCACTATAAGAAGTTTCACACAACAAAGACTGGTATAAGCCATATGTCATTAAAAACAAGTACAATGGGGTAGAAGAGCGAATGCTGAAATTGAGCTTATAACTTGAAGTTTCTGACTGTAGGGCATTTAAATTTCAACTTTAAGGAATCTTAAATCTATAATTTTAAATAGGTTGTAAATAGCATTATAGAATATATTCCAAATGTGAGCTGATTTTTAGAAAAGGTAATTCTTACTCGACAAATCTGATGGAGTTTTTCAAGAAGTTTCTGTGAAACTGGACAGGTGTGAAATCATCTATATAGTCAAGCTGATTTCCCAGGGGCATTTCACACAGTGTCACACAGGAGACTAATCCATGCAGTTGCTGGTGAAGCAGAGAAGGGCCCATTTCCAAATGGGAAAGAGATCTGGGTAGATGATCGAGGGCAGATTAGAATGGGGAAAGGTCACGGGCCAGGGGAAGATAGGGGATGATGATTGGAGAGCAGCAGGGACTGTTATTGGAGATCAATACTTTTTCACTCTCTATGTAAATGGCTTTGGCAGAATGAACCAACAACTTGTTATCCAACTTTTTGGATCATGCAGAAGGGACTAGATGGGGGAGAAGCCCCCTGATAACCTGGAGAAAACAATCAAACACAAAGAGATTCTACTGGGTAAAATGAACCGTGAGCCAGAAGAGTACATTTTATTTTGAGTGAACACATGTGTTGAATGAGTGTATTTTTCAAAGATTTGAGAGCAGGAGAGGATTCAAAGAGTGCAGATATCATAATAGGACTGAGATGATGTTTTGTATCAGTGTGGTCAAAAAGGCACAGAAAATGCGAAGCTGTATAAATGGAAGCATTGAATAGAGCCTTCAAGGAAATACTGTACCACATCAAGAAGGATTTTTTAAAATCGTGTTTAAACTACAGTTACCAATATTTAGTAACATTCTATAGAAAAGGGCAGAGGTCCAGAGAAGAGCAGCATGATTTTGTATGAAGTCAGGAAGGGTTGAGCCACGGTGAAAGGTCTTTGAAGGTTAACTTGTAAAGGGCTTCAAACATTGGCTTACAAGAAAGCTACAAGGGGAAAATCTGAGGAAGAATACAGGACTGGGCATTGGCCAAAGTTCTAAGGGGATACAATCGAAGTTTCTGCAGTATGTTTAAGTGCATACCAAAGGCAGGAATAGATAAGCTCTTTGAATTAATATTAAACCCAGGGACTGCACAGCATAGACTTAAGACTGAGGAACAGCAGGACAACAGAAAAAAATCATGTCAAACTTTCTTCCTCCACTTTTAGAGCAGAGAATGACTTCCAGAAGAAGCAGTGAGAAGAGTTCCAAAAGAAACTTTCTTTTTGCTTGCTTCTATTTAGTGTTTTGAAATAATCCATCTGTAACAGGACGTGACACGACTGCTCCCTGTGTCCAAGTGTAGTTTCACCCCATAAACAGCAAAAGGTGCCAAGCTGTCAGTGACTTTGCTACGTCCAGCATGAGGAGGGCTTAAGATTGGTGTCCCCTGATATTTTTTTATTGCTTTGAAGAGAGGGAGCAGATCAGGATAACATCTCATTGTGTACTTGACTGCAAACCTGTTGCCCATATAAATCAGTCTCACTTGTATGCTCCCCTCATTGACAATGGCAAGAAAGTCAGCCCCTTTGATAGCAAAAATTATCACAGCAAACCCAACCCAATCAGACCGAGCAGAAGTAGTGAAAGATATTTGTGAAGACACTGTAACAGGAGCAAGGGGCTGTGGTTGCAAAATGGGAAGACTAGAGGACTGGGGGAAGAGTTGGGTAGAGGATTTTTTTAGTTGTGGCATTTAAATATAGAGGCAGCACAGAAATCTGTCTTTAGCCTTGTTTCTAAAATTCCTGTATACAGTGCATGAATGACTGGAGCAGAATGAAGCTATTTTTTTTTTAGGCATCTTTTCCCTCCCCGTTTTTATGGTATTTATCACAGTGGGAGCTTGGTCCAGAAATGAGGACTCTAGGTATTGCTGTAAGAAGTTAATAAAAATAACACATCTCTAAGGGATTAAAGTAGATCACTTTGGGGCTCATTGGTGGCAGTTTCATAGCAGCTTAACTATGATTTACAACTGCATATGAATTTTAAAAATTGAACTAAGACTGTATAAGCACATTATTAATTACATCTATGATGAAAAAATGCAATGAATCTTTTTAAATTGATAGAAAATCCATGTACAGACCAGCCATGAGAAGAGCAGGACTTCATATTCCAGTTGTAGTTCTTTCTAATGTTCATGTCTGATAAACACTTGGGGGAAAGCCAAGTTCAGGAAAGGGGTGTTTGATAAAGGAGTTTTGAACTTACTTCAGGCATGCTATAATGTTGACAGTTTCAGCACATCACCCAGCATTTATTTTTAGAATATTTTAGAACAACTTTAAAAAAGAGTCACAAATGTTCATAAAATATAAATGGATAATCTGTTGTTTGTAATGATATCACTTTGTTGGGGAAAAAAGCCACATAGGCAGGCAGTTAAAACAGCCTGAACTTTCAGTAAAATTGAAAAAAAGCAACTAATCAAATTGCTTTGTTGAATGTGAATAATATGCCAAACCTCAGTTTCTCAAATATATAATCTTAAAGGCAGAAAACTGTAATGCGTGGAAAAATCTAAGTCAAGTCATGCACACACTTGCACGCAGGAATTAATCAATAGATATAATACTCATGTATGAAACACAGGCATGTTTTAAGTATTCTCAAGCTTGCTGCTTACATTTAAAATATATACATCTATAAAAGCGCCAGAAACTGTCAGTTTGATATTTATGGTATCCAGCTTCTTTAGTGGCATATTAAAGCTCACATCAATAAGATTCAACCATTTTATGACATTGTGGTGCTGAAATCTTTCCTCTTCCAATTTTCTATTACATTGATAAACATGCACTATTTATCTGTTAATCACATAAAAAATTATGAGAGTTTTTGTTAGACAATGGCTTCAAAACAAACCACACAACCCTTCTCTTGTTATGTAGTGCTTCTTATTCTGTTCAGTTCTAATATCAAGATCATTTGTTCCTATCACATGAGGAGATTTTGCAAAGGATGTGGGGTGGCCTGAAATCCTAACACACTTTGGCAAAGATCTCAAAGGAAGAAAACATTTGACAACAAAGCAGTACCAAAAATGAAGTGTCATTGGGAAGCAGCCTTGTGAGCATGGATTTTGGGTGTACTGCAGCTTCCAAATCTCTCATTTCCACTGCAAAAACTTTGTTTTATCGCTTTTATCTTCTGTTCCTTTCACCCCACTAAAAAAGGGTTTGTGCACATATATGCACAAATAAATAACAGCCTAAACTTAAAACCCACAGTATAAGAAGAGTCTTCATTAAAAGACAGAAGGAGAGACTCCAAGGCAGTAAGAATTTCTGTCACTGCTGAGATGATGTGAGAGACATAAATATTACAATAAAGGGTCACAATAAAAAGCTAAAGACCACATAAAACATTTTAGCATAAATATGTCATCAATTTTGCTAGTTCTTAACATGAAATTTAATCCCCAGGAGGGCCTTGAAAGGATGTCTGCTATTCTTTATAATTTTGAAATGCATTTAAAGCAGATATGTATAGCATATATAGCAGTGTAAATAAATTACTGTTTCATTGTTTCCATCTTCCCTGCACCAGACCTTGTCACCCTGTTCCCTGTTTTTTTTTTTTTTTTTTTGGTTTTTTTTTCCTTTGTGGGAGCAGGATAGCAAGAGGGCAGATTTGGGCTTGTTTTGGGTCTGGCAGGACCCACAACACCCTCAGTGTCAGACTTCAGTGATACAGATGCTACAAAAGGATGTGCTTTGCCAGCTGTAGTATTACTCTTTTTTTAAGACATTGATTTCACAGTGCACTGTAACCATCAGCATATTTCAAAAGAATAGCAAATAGCTCCCTAAGGATAAAGTCTGGTAGTGGCTTCTAAGCCTGGTTTGAGCTTAACTCAAGCCAGTGAGCTGTGGGTGGAAGGCTGTGTATGCCATATAAATCTCCTGGTCCATCTGTCTTGGGAAAGAATGCATTTTCAGGAATCTGTGTCTTTCTAATTGCTTATAAAAGCACGCTGAGACAAGCCAGTGAATAAATTAGATTTGAATGTTTCCAGTAGATCTTTTCAGTTTCTCACTGAACCTAATTACTGTCTAATCTATGCCCATGAGTATGCAGTTTTAAGTGGGACGTTAAGACTTTCACTCTGCAGATTAAACTCTGTGGTGCATAAATTCATTATTATTTGTGGAAGAGAAAACTTCAGTAGTGTCTACTACCTTGTGGTTTTAATTTAAAATAACTACTGCATCCAATTCAGGCATTCTTTTAGAAGACTAAGAAGAGCTGTAAAGAGGTGGAAGATGTTTTCTAATAAACCGTGTCTCTTATTCACCCAACTGAATTGGGAAAATTTATGTTTCAAACAATAATTAAACTCTCCTCTTAGCTCAAGATGTCATGCCTTCAACTGCAATTTTAGGGAGCTGTACCACAATAGGGAGTAGATTAATATAATGTACTGCAGGAAACTTTTTGCTGCAAGGATGAGCGTGGCACTGTAAGGAGCAGGGCTGCTGCTTCAGCCAGACATCTCCAAGTGTTTTGCAAAGGGAGACAAATAGCATCACTCCATTTTTACCAGCTGGAAGAATTGAGATACAGAGGCCTGGGGGGAATTTTCCCAAAAATTTTGAGTCACTTTGAGCAGGCAGAGAATAATGTCCTCTCTGTGCTGGTGTCATTTTGCCTAAATCAAATCTGCTCCCTTCATTTTCAGTGCATGAATCCCTGAGCTGGTTGACACAAAAATTTTGTTATGTTAACACTGCCCAGGTGAGATCTGCATTAGTTTATTCACATATTAATCGGATCTGATGAGAACTGCAGTTAGAAAACAAGTGTGGAGCAGACCCAAAGGCATCAGCTCTCACTCTTTCTATGCTTCCCCTAATTAATACAATGAGTCTTAAACAACAATCTTCCTTTATTATTTGCAGATCATGGGATATAAAAATCATTGTAGATTTAAAATGGACTATATTAACCCAAGTAATTCCACCAGGACTTGAGTTTCTGTAGTGAAAAGTGTTGTGTTGTCTCTGGCTCAATTAGATTTTTCTCAGTGTCAATTTTAATTCACTTCACCAGAGTGTGGGGGAACTCTCAGTGGAAGGGAAAATGTTGCTTCTGAATGACAGCCTCCTGTAGCCCACATTTTATTTAAGAGTTTTAAAATGCTTTGCAGTCCCACGTTCTCCCTTGAACGTCTCCTATTGTGTGCCATAAGAGCTGAACAAAATCGCTTGAAGTTTCTTAATGTGACAGGCATCTGAGTCTGAGCAGGAGGATGGAAATGGGGAAAGCAGAGTCCTTGGTCCCTCTTTTTGTTTAATACTAAAAAATAAAAAGAAAAAGAAGTCTTGATGAGCCTTGGTGGCCAAATAACCTTTTGTCAAATCTTTCCCACTCTTCCAAACACCTGCCCATGCATAAAGAGAAGAAAAATGTAGACAGCAGGGTATCCTTTTGCAGTGCTGAGCTCAGGACAGAGACTGAGTGGCCTCAGAAGTTCTTTTTTCCCCCTTTATATTTGGTATTTCCCACCTCCCATGGCTGTCAGCACTTCAGTGTGCATTGCTTGGTTATTCTTTGCTTGGTGCAGAGTAACCCAAAATTACTCTCTTCTCTATTTCAAAGGGTAAGGTTGGATAGATCTTTAACTTGAGCATGCTTCCCATCGTGAGAGAAAGACAGGAAGTAGAGCTTATGATAGAACTGTCAAGGAAGGGCTCAAGACAAAGGCCTGCAATATTCACTGTAGATAGGCAGGGCTTTCCAAAATGCTCTTTTCCATCATGTTCAGCAGTTTTCCTATCTCTACAATCGTCCTTCCCATATTTCATTAAACTCTTGAGACTTTCAATTTATGGGTAGTTGTGCACACACACACTGAAGTTTTACTTTGTGTTTGAGTGGGTTTTGAGCTGTTTGCTGGGTTTTTTTTGGCTGACACCTCCCTTTTACCAGTTTTGTAAGCGATTGACAGTGCTTTACAGTAGCTACCTATAGGAAAAGGGCTGGGACTGTCACCAAAACCAGTATATTGGATCAGTGGATGTGAACCTCTTTTCTGATTCAGACAGAAAATTATGCCAATGTGTGGTGCTCAAGTTCCCCATAGTGATTATTATTAATGCAAGCTTGTGTATGAGAGGTAAATATGAAGTTGTCTCCATGGAGAACACCTTCATGTTTTTCAGAAGGACTGTGCAGAACTCTCTATGAAAATTCAGGTTTCCAAATGTGTCATCTCCCAGCCATTTTGTTTCTAACAGTTTTAGCTTTCCTTCCCAGTTAGAATGTGATGCCTTTCTGCGCTGAGTTACTTGCTGGTTCTCACTTGGACATATATTGAGTTGAAAGGTGCTGTGTGGAAGTAGGAAATTATTACTATTACTATGACTATGACTATTATTATTATTATTATTATTATTATTATTATTATTATTATCATCATCATCATCATCATTTAGATGCTGCAGTTTAAGTAGTTAAAAAGAAATCCCAAAACTAAAGGTCACTGTAGCTTGTAGGTTTACACATGCACAGTACAAGTAACCTTCAGAAATTTCCTCATGACAAGATAAATGCAGCAATTATATTTAAATGAGTGCCAGAGAAATTTTCACTGTAAACTGCATTAGCTGGAGAGTGTGCACTGTAAGAGGATTTAATTGAATTAATGTTGCTTACTATCAAAAGCTCCATCTAGTGTATTGCCAGGTCTCCTTATTACTAAGAATAATATTTGGCTCATAAAGACCCCTGCTCAACTAAGCACACAGTCCTGATGACTTCAGCAAGTGATTAAAATTAAGGCATTTCTTTCATTGCTTTGCTGAACAGGAACAGGCTGGAAGCTGAGAACATTGGTTTGTTTACAGAGCATGGAATCTCTGAGCCTTTTAACAAGGCTCTGTATGGAGATTCCTCTTACCAGTGGTTTTCTAAGTGTCTAAGGGAGGTGTGATTTTGGCATGGGTGTCCTTCCCATCTTGAGTGTACCTGGTTTGGGTCATGGCTGCACCAGAGATGGAACTGAGCATTATCTGGGTGTTCACCAGGAGCTCAGGGTGATCTGCTGGAGTTTGGAAACCTTCCACAAACAACAGCAGTGATGGCAGAGGGATTTCATTGAATAATCCTGGTGGTATTTTTAATGCTGTTATTAATGCAAGACTCTCACTCTCACATTATACGGATGTGCCACAATGAGATCCAGAGAGGTATTTTGTGTGACTTCCTACATGAAAGCAGAAATGCAAATGAGCTGCATTTACATATCCATATGATATAAACAGAAAACTCAGATGCGTGGAAACGCAGGGACATAGCCAGAGACATGCTTCAAACCAGGGATAAAAAAAAGCCATAGTTTTCCAACACTTATGTTTTAACCATTAAGGAGAAAATGTGATATATTGGATGTTTTTGCAGAATATTTTTGAATGTCAAAATTCCCATTGAAGCCTGTGTCTCCTTTATGTTTGATATTATTTCATTTTCCTTTCACATGCATTCTCTAAAAATCTAATACATGAAACTAGAAAAAAACCCTTTTATTCTCCATTCATTCAGCAACAAAAGCAACAAAGAAAGAGGGTTTGAACTAATCTTTTATGAAAATTGGGAAACAGTAGAATAGTTTCTACAACAACTTTCTTTATTGTTGGCTGAATCAAATGGCAAAAGTTTTTATTCACCTACGCATCTTATATTTTAACAAGCCACTTGTCACTCCTGAACTTCACCCACCCGTATTTCTGCATGCGGGTGGCATTCTGGTACAGTCAGTGAGGCACATGCCATTCAAAGGAGTTACAATCTCCTCTTTGTTTTTGTGGCGTTGTTTTGGGGAAGAAAGAGTAATTGCCCGTGTTAACTGATGTTCATTACACGGAATTGTTTAGCTCTCTTAAAAAATCATTGATCTGCTTTTTCCCCGTGAAAGTATTCAAGGTCTCAGTTCACAAAAGAGAAATCAGCATGTAAAGCAGCAGTGTGGCAATCTGTGCTGCAAGGAGCAGAGTGCCACGTTCTATTCAGAAATGTGAGCAGAGTTTGCTATCTTCAAAAAAAAAAAAAAAAGACAAATATTTTGTAAGGATAAGAAACATTATTACTGTTGTAGTCAGATATGATTTTGGGGAACAGCCTGTTTAAGAGTAGGCATTTTGTCTCATACATTTGTATGTAGTGTTCATGATTGGACATTCGTTAGGTAACATCTGGAATGAGCTGTTCCTCTTCCTCCTTAAGTTTCATGGTTTTGTTTTGTATTTGAGAAGGATATTACAAAGGTAATTTGTTGTCTCATTCCCATTGGTATGGTCATGGTTTTAACTTTTGAATTACTCCCTGAAAATAGGAGGAAGCGGGGGGAAAACACAATTTGGGTATTTTTAATAAGGAATAGGCAGTATTTAGGTCTCATAGCCAGTGCCCATGGTACGTTGTGTTCATGCAGCAAGTCAAAAGTGCAGCTGCAGACAAGGGTCCATGAGCCACAGATAACAAAGGCACCCAAAATCTGGGGCTCCAGCCTTGTCCACATGCTCTTATTATCATTTACTGTTTGTATTGCAGATGCACGTAACAGATTGTACAATATGCTGTACAAACAGATTGGTAGAATGATCTTTGTCCTGAAACACTGATGGCAGAGCTGAACAAAAAGTATTGACAGTGTGCCTGCACTGAGAGCTGCACGGCCCAGACGCCACTGTTTTGGACTCATGTCCTCAACAAAAGGGCTTTGTGCATCTTTGGTGAAGCAAAGGTCTGTTCTTGCTGATCTTACTGTGAAGGGCTGAAATTTTAAATAAGAATTAAAAGAAAATAGCACAAAGATCATTAGAGAGCGAGTAGGAGAAGGGAATGTGCCTACTTCTCGCTTTTTTTTTCTTTCTTCTCATCTAACAGCATTTCTTCTACACTTGACAGATCAAGTGTGTCAAAGGAGCAAACTTTCAGACTTTTGGCAGTTGCTCCCAGTATTAGAACAAAGCCCAGCAAAAAAAAAAAAAGCTGGGGCATCCAGAGCTGAGGCTTTGGTGGCCTGACTGGGAGGGGCACTGCTCATGGAAACTCTGATGCTTTGGAAATGATAGGGAGAGCAAGCCTGCAAACTCTTGGCTTGCTCTCACAGGGCTACCCAGACAGGAAAAATCCTAATACTTAATGTCTTTTTCATCATCCAGGGCATGCAAAGAGATCATCCACTTATGCCCCGCGTGATTAAGAAAACCAAGAATTGCTCACTTATTTATTGAAGTAGCTAATGTGCATTTCAAAGTGCCTCAGTCTTGGCTTGTGGGGGAAGGAGGAGTGAACATTAAGATTAATTTCAATGAAAATATTTTGTGGGAATAGTTTGTTCAGTGAATCTAGATCATCAGCAGCTGGTAGAATAATTATATAAGCCCATTTATATGCTTTATTAAATCAATAAACCACATGAAAATGGAGGTGGTTTATGTTGTGCACACAGCTTTCAGAGGATCTTTGCTTAGGGGACGAGAAATGATTTTGCCGTTTAGAAACACTTTTGTTAGTCCTTCATGTGAAAGAGCTCTCTCACTAAAATTATTTAAAAAACCATTTTTCAACTCTGAAGTATTGCTGATATTTTGGCAGTGGCTGTGGCCAGTAGTCCAAAGGATGGGAATTTCTGAGCACTAGGTATTTAAACAACTGGTGTTGACTTTGCAGTTAAAGAAGTTTTATGACTGGATCAGACATAACACTTGACCCACGTTTCTGGTTTGTGGTAAGGCTGTACAGGAACATGCCAGGATCCAGGGCTCAGCATCCCTAGCTGCCCATGGTTGAGCCACTGTGGCCTTTGTCAAAAAGAGTTGGTCTCTAGATCAGGTGAGAGATTTTGAGTTCCAGGATGCAAAAGTCTCAGGTTTGTAAACCTAACTTGAATGAAAAAAACCCTGCTGGTTCATCCAGCCTGTTGTCTGCCAAATCTATGCTTGTTCTGTTTAGTGCATTCCTAAAAGTTTTGTCCAAATTTATTTGGAAGTGGATCATAGGATACTCTTTCCAACTCTTACCCCCCTCCCTCCCTCCCAACCCAGAGATTAAATGTTTTATTATTGTACTGTAAACACACAGAGTCCTAACATTTTTTTGGTATTTTGGTCCCCCAATTTTATTTATTTTCTGTTGTATAATCTCTCTTCTGTGCTAATATTGATGAAGTGGAGGGACGCATTTTCTGTCATGTAAAATAGTACTGGGGATAAACTCTGCCTAGGATTTTGGCTGACCCCATCATCAGGCTTAGCTCAAAAATTAATTTGTCATTACCCAGGTGCTACGCACTAAGCTTTATTGGCATAGAGGAGCACCACATCCTGTATGTTCTTTGGAAGGAAAAAAAGTGATCATATAATCACTGAGACAGTAAACAGTCATTTCCAATCTAGTAATATTTTATATGAACTGGCACTGTATGTTGTATATCATCCATCTTGCTAATCCTTGTTCCACATTGCCTCCCACTTGAGGCCAAGAACATTACAGCTGTGCCAGAGAGTGGGTGGAAAAATAGCCTTATTATTAACCTAAGTTGAAAACATAATGGCTTTTTGAATGTCTTCATTCACAGATGCAGTAGTATTAAAATATTAATACCCTTAAGTGTAGAGAAACAGAACTTTAATTTTAAATCCATTGTCCATGTGTGTTGCAAAAGGGAAAGCCTTGAAAGTGTTGTGAATTCCCTGTATCTTTTATGTTTTATCCTTTAAATGTCAATATTCTGTAAGAAAGGAGCCAGAGTATTCAGCGTAGGTTTTGAGCAATCACTAACATTGCCTTACAGTAAAAGAAAAAGAGTTTTTCCAGTTTTCTCTTTGTCTTAAAAGACTGGTAATAACTGAGTGGATATTGAAACACACATAATGACTTTTTAGCACCATGATCAATCAGGGCTGCATTGCCAGTGTCAGTGTTTGTTTAAATCTCATCCCTAGAGGGATCAGAAATATTCAAGATGCATGTGTTTTCTGGGAGGACCCATCACAAAGGGCAGAGGAGAAAACTGCAGTCCTCATCTGATTAATCTCCAGAGCACCCCAGGATACCTGATTTACAACCAGAAATGAGGGACCTGGCAGTGAAAAAGGAGTAAATTTGCAGCACAGCATCACTGAAAAGGCACAGAAAAAGAGATGATGCTCTTCTTTAGTTATAGTCATGGTTTGCCTTTCCTAACTCTGCAATTTACTTCTGTGTATCTCTTCCCAGGTAAAATATGAATCTTCCATGAACCTCTTTAGGAGGTGTAACAATTGCTCTTGAAGAGTATTCAGAGAAAAAAAAACCGAAATAAGTCTTGATTGTACTAATTTATGACTAGCATGAAAAAATGTCCCCTATTTTAAAAAGGAAAATAAAAGGATTAAAACTTCCAGTGTGTCAAACCATGTGTTGTAAATTAGCTTAATTGTTTTAGAATTCAGAAGTGTTTCATCATTTTAAATTGGGCTTGTCTGATACTTAGTTCCACATTTTTTATAACTCTGCAGGACTAATATGTAGCCTGTTGTTGCACATGAAAAGCTTTTTTATCCTAATTTTTAAGACTGATGGAATGAGAGGAGGTTGACAAGTAATCGCTTAGTTATCTCTGTGTCAAAGCTTATGATATGCTTTATAGTGAAAATGTGCAATATGCTGTTCCAGAAATAATTTTGCTCTACATTATAGTTTATCTTTATGGCATACAAAATGCAAAAGTGAGTAATGCAGAAGTCTGATAGACTATTTCAAATTGCTTGGAATTATCTTTAAGTTTTACCTAGTAAATCTTAGCAGGAGACAAAATATCATACAAGATAGGAGCCCCAGTATTAACAGCACTGAGCTCCAAGCACATCCTTATTTCCCCATATCCTATTTCATGTGGGAAAAGAAACTTCACCTTTTTAGGGCATTATTTTGTGGTTTCTCTGTTGATCCGCTGTACTCTGTGGATCAACAGAGAAAGTCATCTATGAGTAGGGCTTTTTGTGAAAAGACCAACTGATGCTTGTTCCCAGTAAGAACTAGTGGTTGCAAGGCTTGTTTGACAATCTAACCTGTAACCCACCATTTCTCAGCTCCCATCCAGGAAAACTTTGCATTGTTTGTGCTCAGCAGAGATATTTTACACAATAACAACACGTTGAATAAACAACGAGGTCACGTTGTAAAGTTAACTAAAGGACCTCTGGTATAAAATACGGTTCCTTAGAGGTTTTATTTTGTATTTTTTTTTAGCTTGCAGTTAAGACTGGGGACTTTGTTCTGAAGCTCTTTGAGTTTTTGGCAGTGAAACTGTGCATCCATGATATTTTGTTGGAAGTTTTCCTGTGGCTGCCATGGTGACCTGCAGAGAACCCCGTGCAGAATCCTGCTTCTCCAAATGTGATTAGATACATTCAGGAGCCACATGCTATTGATGCCAAGGAACACTGAATAGTTTCATCTACTTTGCAGACAAGCTTCAATGTAAGCCCTCCTGCCACTGGCTGCTCAAGGCCACCTTTGACAGCCGCAGGAGCTAACACATCACTGTTTAGGCACTTGTTTTGTTCCTTTTCTCTATTTTGCCTTCTCCCTCTGATTAAGTTGCCAATCATCCAGCTTCTTTCTCTTCTTGTCCTGATAAGTTGCCAATCATGTCATACAGCCTGTACCTCTAGAGTCAAGTATTTCTCTTGTCATAACTTGGAAAAAGGCTGCTGCAGATGTATTTTAAATCTTGGTCTGATTAAATACCACATTTTGAGCTTTGGAGAGCCGCAGGATCTATAGATCATGGTACTCTTGTTTGGACTTCTCTGAACTGGTATTAACTAACAGACTTGCAACATATCCTATGGGTCATCCAACAGTCTCAATATTCCCTTCCCTTAATAGATATAAAATATTTGTGAATAGATTTTTTCATCTTTTCTGGGGCATACATGGTGATAGTTGCAAGAAATAAACAGTCAGTTGTACAAAGGCTTCTGGGGAGAATAACATATTTATTTTTATGGCATGTGGGGTTTTGTGTTTTGGTCTGATTTTCAAATAATTTATACAAAGATAAGTAGTAGCACTATTTCGTAAGGTCTTCAAGACATAAATAGCAATGGGAAATTAAGCAAAACAGAAAGTGTTTACTGTGAAAAGCATATTTAAAATACTTCTTGTGGGATTTTGAAATAGTTTTTTTGGGGAAATTATGGAAAGTCTGATTCTGGGAAATCTGCAGATAGAACAAGATAAAACTTTGGAAGAATTACGTGTGGAAGTGTAATGCTGTCCTCTGTGGGAAAGGAGCTTAGCTGAATTTTCCTGCCTCTAACAGTTGTATAATTCTATTAAAACTGCTTTCCTAGATATACAAGATAAAACTCTCCCCAGTCTTAATACTTTGCTAGTTCACTTTCCAGTCAGAAGGAAAAGTCTGTATGAATCTTCTTAGCTTTTCTCTCTCATTTTGGAAGTACATGTGTTACATGTCTATTCCATATCTCCCTTCATTGATTTTACATTAGTTAATCATCAGACAAAAATTAAGAGGAATAATAACTAGTATAGCAGTCGCTCCCCAGAAGTGCTTTGCTTGCCTCAGTGAGGCTGCTCAAGTAAGGTGAAACATGAGCTATAATTCTTTATCTAGGCACTTTACATTTTTACACTGTTAGTCTGTGCAAAATGAGATTGTGCGCAAGAGGCAAACGAGAGGCAGGTTGGGAAGTGGCTGTGAGATACCTCTCAAATATCTTTGAGCTTAAG
The DNA here is from genome assembly GCF_963662255.1 of Cinclus cinclus. Classification (NCBI taxonomy): domain Eukaryota; kingdom Metazoa; phylum Chordata; class Aves; order Passeriformes; family Cinclidae; genus Cinclus; species Cinclus cinclus. Next base: position 16,414,971 of record NC_085049.1, on the reverse strand, counting down.
CTTTCTGAGCATAGATTCCCCACATGAAGTGTGTTCTTCGTTCTCATTGCTTGTGCTCATTAAGTGCTGCCATTTATTTTTGTGTGCCTGCACAAATATATGGCTTTATTACTAAAGTGGTTTGTTTATCTTTGCTGCTGCTGCATTTATTTTAGCACTCATCTAAACAATTAATTAGGGAAACACTTGAGTACTGAATACACTTCTTCAGATACCACTCAGTTGGGGTTTTTATTTATTTCCAGGAGCATCAAGCATTAAAAAACCCCCATCTTCTGCATTTTTTTCCTAACCACGCCTTTTTCCCTCTTTTTTGAAGTTTCCACAGCAGAGTACATTGCTTTGAAAGATCATGGGCCCTGTTGAGAGTTCAAAGCCAAGTAAAGATGATACTTAAAGTTCAAAGGCTCTGTGGAGCTGCATCTTCATCTGCATAAAATTGTTTCAACTGACTAGAAAGATAGAAAAGTTGGCAGGAATTGCTTCTATTTAGTTTTTATTATTATTATAAAGAAAGCTTAATTGGGGAACAAATGTGTCAGTGCTAACAAGTTCAGGCAAAGTGAAGCTCCTTAGATGAAATACTGCTTGAAGGTGCAATGCAGGAAAGATTTGACATGTTCTGTGACCCTGTGAGAGTGAAGCTGTGAATGCCTAGAAATCAATACAAGATGTGCAAGGGTTCATGATGCTGAAGTTGAGAAAGAGTTGAGAGTGTTTGACTGCATCTTGGGCAAAAGAAGCAGGGACTGTGATGGATTTAGACCCGAGTTCTAAAGATGGGGAAATGTAATTGGGGGGGGGGGGGGGGGGGGGGAAGTGGGAATAAAATAGTTGAAAATTATTTCCATTAAAATAGTGTGTATGTTGTAGCCAAACGTGACTCAGAGTGGAGGCTTTCTTTCCCAGTTCTTCCACCAGCAGAGAATGGAGCCCACAATTTGATGACTTGGCCAAAAGCAGCAAAATACGGGGCAGGGGAGGTGTTAGAGGAAACAGTTTCTTATTGATTCAAATTCAGGGCACTTAGAGGTAATATTTATCCTCGAATTTCTTCCCATGCTACTCAAGCATCGCTTAAGCCATTTCAAACTTCTTGTATTGATTTCTTCCATTTCTTATAAGGTAGCTTTTGGAGGAAGTGTGACAGACGGCAGTGAGTCAGACGGGCGCAGAGCTGGCACGCAGTGCTCCGCTGTTACTCACCGTCACTACGATGGCTGTGCCTTTCTACCTCAATTTTTATTTTTTCATGGTTTCTTCCAAGTAATTCTTTGAGCTCAGAACATTTTATTCTTTCTATTTAACAAGGAAAAGCTAGAGCACAGGGAGATGAAAGGCCAGATTGTTCAAAAGCACATAGGCATCGAAAGATTCAGATGAGCATTGAGTGTTATTTTCAGAAGAACTTCAACACCTCATTCCTAGAAATGAGTTATCCAAGGTCAGATTTTAGATTCTCTCTTGCAAAAATGGTACCAATTCTTCCAAATCCAGCTACATGTTGAAAACAACCAATGCATGATGTTCTTGCCAAGTTTCTGGGTAGGGCTGAGGTTTTGTTGTTATTTTGTAAATGAGTGAAGTGTCAGCAGTAGCAATCTTTCCACTGTGTACCTTCTTTTCAAACTCCTTCTCCCTCTTCTTCTTGTTCTCTCTCTTTCTTTTTTCTCTCTTTCTACTGCTAGTTCTGGCTTTTCCTATGCTGTCCTTAGGAGACACAAACTTAGAGGTTTAGAGCTGTCAGTGGGGTTTAAAAAAGACTTGATGACAGATATAACAGGACTGGACAATCTGCAACTTAAAAAAAAATGCATTGTGTTAAATTCAGAAATGTATTGATATATTTCTAAAAACAAGGTACGACACAAGACATTTTTATTGGCAATATCTGCCATGCTGGGTTGTTGAAAGGATTACCATAGAAACATAAAATGGTTTGGGTTGGAAGGGGCCTTAAAAATCATCTTGTTCCAACCATCCTACTGTGGGCAGGGTCACCTTCTACTAGATCAGATTGCTCAAAACTCCATCCAGCCTGGCCTTGAACACTTCTAAGGATCCACAGCTTCTCTGAGCAACCTGTTCTTCTGTCTCACTGCCCACACAATAAATAATTTCTTCCTTATACCTTACTGAAACTTGCTCTCTTCAGATTGAAGTCATTCTCCCTTTTCCTATCATTACACCCCTTGTCAAAGTTCCTCTCCAGCCATGTCCTTGTCCTCTAGGTGCTAGAAGGTGCTATAATGTCTCTGATTCTGTTTCCTTAAAAAAAAAATAATAATTCCTATGTTCTTGCTATGAAAAAACTCATCTAGTGTGTGAAATTTGCTAGTGAATGAGAGCTGGTTCCCAACTGATGGGTACAACAATAAAACAGTAATTTATCTGATGTTGTCTGCTACAGTTAAATAAACTTGCAATATATTTCTGGAGAAGTTAAGCTGTGTTAGGAGGGAGGTTGTCAGAAGGCAGTTAAATTCCTTCATTGCCATTTCACAGAATCACAACTGGCTGAGGTCAGAAAGGACCTCTGGGATTCATCTTATCCAACCCCAGCTCAAAGCAGGGTCATCTACAGCAGGTTTCTCAGAGCTGTGTCCAGGCAGGATTTTAATATCTCCAGGAATGTGGAGAGTCCACAACCTGTTTGGTCAAACCATGGAAGTGTTTGATCACCCTTAGAATAAAAATGTCATTCCTTATTTTTAAATGGAATTTCCTGTATTTTAATTTGTGTCCATGGCTTCTTGTCCTGTCATTGGGCTGCTTAGAGGGCTCTATCTTCTTTACTTCTCTACTTCCTCCAATGTTTTATTCTCCAGGCTGAGCAGTCCCAGCTCTCTCAGTTGCTTTTCATTCGAGAGATGCTCCAGACTCTTCCTCATCTTCATGTTCCTTCACTGGACAGCCTCCAGTACGACCACATGTCTTTACTAGGGAAAAAGAAGAAGATCCAGAACCCCATATATGTCTCAGCAGAGCTGAGCAGAGGGCAAGGATCACCTCCACTGATCTGCTCTGCCTGATGCAGCCTCGGATGCCTTTGGCATTTAACCAGCGAAGATAATTTCTAGTAAAGAGCATAGGTTTTTCATAGGGAAAGTTTATAAATTGCAAATAGCTCTCAAATATTTGATACTTTTGAAGGGATAATTTTATGATGAAGCTCTTCTATTCTGAGTATTTTTCCCTACAGAGTTGTCCCATAGTTGAATTAGGACTCGAATGGCTTCTCAGGAGTCACAGTGCAATTGGAGGTTTCATCAGAGCAGTGATCTGGAAGTCTTACCAGGAAAAGCCAGTTTTCAGTGATCTTTCTCAAGCATTGAAGTGAAAGAAAAAATGGAAGGAAATCCAGGAGTATACATGTGTGCTGGGAAGTTTGATTTGCTACTAGTGAGTGCCAGAGTTGGAGACAATGGGGCTTTTGAAATGACATCAAGGAGAGATGTGTCTCTGCCTATTTTATTTTATGTAAACATGATCTTTGTACAGTCTTTTTGAACTGAAATCAAGTGTCACTGCAGTTTTCTGCTGCAAGAATGAATTAATAAGGGAGGACATCTTAATTTTGTATTTCCATTTTTTTTAGCATCTGTTTTCTGAACCCTCTTTCTCTACTGCATTCAAAGATCTATTTAACAGATGGTCAGATTTAGGGGTTAACGTGCACAGAGGACATGTTAGTTCATTTTAAAGCCAGTAATTGTTACCTGGCCAAAGAAAAGGGAAACAATAACCATCTGCTACAAAGAAAAGAATAAGAATTTATTTGAGGGAAGAAGAAAGTGAATTAAAGATTAAGGAGCATTAGTGAAAGACTAAGAAGGGAAAGAAGAAAGAAAAGGTAAAGGGAAAATGACAAGAAGGCAGTATAAGAAATTATTTTATTTTCATTTTTTTGTTGTTTCATTTTGATGTCTCCCCAATTTCAAGATTTCTTTCTTGATACAATATAGAACACAGTGACAGGCCTTGTTTAAAACTATTTCTAATTCTAAAAATATTCTTGTATTTTGTGTATATTCTTTCCTGTATTTTACAAGTGGGAAATGCAGTAACACCCCATGGGACACCCCCTCACAGAGCTAGAGGCTGGAATGCCATTTCCCATCCTCTCCCCCTGCTGTCCTTCTTACTTGAGAATTTCTTGTCCAAAAGCTCTGACAAGCAGTTTTTATTGTAACCCATATGAACTGATGTATAAGAACCCAATTTCTCTCCAGCCCTGAGATCTAGAAATGTGAATGGATCAAACATTAACTCAACAGGAGGCACTGAGCTGCTGCTTTGATTTTCCCACTGATGTTTGGTTGCCTGACAGCCATCCCTCCCATGGCTTTCCCTAGGGATTTATACTAGGTGGTTGGACAGGCTGGCAAAGGAGGAGCATTCAGGCCAGGCCACCTGCAGATCAGGGTGCTGATGGAGTGCTGATGTGCAGGTTCAGTGCCACTGACTGCTCAGCTCTGTCTTCACAGCACTTCCTCAGTTTGTGTTGCAATGTCTGTCATCCACTACTCAGCCCAGTCCAGTAAAGTTCAACTTCCATCCCAGCATGCAGGCATGGTTTCTTTAGGGATGAAATGACGTAAAATTGCCTTGATGCTATAAACCTCATTTGTGTGTATTTATTTACCCTGCCACCATGTATACAATCCAATTCTGCATCTGCTTTTTTTTACTCCTTTATCACCATCTAGTGCAGATGTCATGTGAGTGTTGCCAAGCTGCAGGTGTGGAAGAGGGCCCCTTCCTTCAGAAGCAAAACAGAGAGTTACAGCATGCTGGCCATTCACTTCCCAGTCATTACACTGGCAGCAGGAGAGTTCAGGAATTTGCAAAAGCTGTCATTGTCCTATATGAAAAATTGTACATTGAAATTCTTCAGATACTTGTATAGCTATTAGCTATTTAAAACTGTTTAATATAAGTGGCTTATTTCAGAGAGCAAGAAAAGTAGATTCTGGAAAATTTGCCCTTGATATCTTTTCTATCTGTGTCACACTTTAGTCAAAATTTACATAATAATGGGTAGGGAAGTGTTGTGGCACATGAACTGGTGCATATTAGTTCTTAGTTGCTTTCCCAAAAGGCTTGAAAATGAAGCAAATTCAATCTAGGTCAATAAAAAAGAAAAAAATTAAAAGAAGAAGAAAAAAAAAAAAAAAGAAACACTTCCATTCTGTAGGCAGAGGACATTTATAGAGAGCATTTGTATTCACAAGGGTACAGGAATGACAGAGTGCGACTCCTCCAGAAGAGCTCCCTGGTGCAGCTGAAAGCTGACAGCAAACTAGGACTTGTGGCCAATTAACAGAAAGGCCGTCATAACTTGCAAGGCATGGAGAGAAAAAATTGAGCTCCATGGGATCATTTTTCACTGGCCATTTACGGGGCTGTTACTGGCCTGGAGCATTTGTGCTTTAATGCCAGCGGTGCGATGCGGGGCACTCTGGGGCTGGGGCACTGCCACCCTGAATGCTGTTACCAGGAGGAAAAATAGAGCACAGTGTGGAATTTGGCACATCCCAGCTGTGAATCCTTCTCACATGTGAGCCCTTGCCCACATTCAGCTAATGTATTAATATTAGAAGTGGCATCGCTATAATATGTGCTGTCATTAGAGTGGAAATGTGATTTCCTGGCTGGTGACAGGACTGGTAATACGGTTTCCATCAGGGTGCCAATTATATCAAACTATTAGCAAACCTGAGCTAATTGGGAGGCGGCATCATTAAAGGTTGGTTTCTGCTGTATTCGGCAATTCTGTCAGGGATGGCTTCGGGAGTGAATCCTTTCCATCTTACTCTCCCATGTCTCTGTAAACAATAGAGCACGAGGATGGTGCAGGTAGGAATCTAAACACATCCCTGCCTTAGTCACCTTCTTCTTCTGATAAGTAAGAGTTTCAAAAATAGTTGGGTTTTTATTTCTGGGTGTCTTTGTCGGGAATGGCTATATTTGCTATTCAGACAGTTCATGGTTTTCTCTGGTTTTGTATGGAACCACCCATCAAAATCACTAAGACTTGAAACACTTCTTCTAATACTAGACTCATGTCTTCAGGTTAGGTAATTGCACTAACATCTGTAGCACAGAGGAAATACCAGGCAAGGCTCTCATTGCACTGCATAAAATGTAAGCAAAGTGAAAAGTCTCACTGCCCAACCACACACCTGAATTTCTTGTAATAGGTCTTCTCAGTGACTTTAGTGGAAAAGAGATTTTTAAGAGAGTCATTGGCTTTTGGAAAATTATATTACAGATCATGGTGTGTTTGGTTGCAAATTGCACTGTTCAGGAAGCTTTTTGTGATGTGCAGAGCATGTACTCCAGAGCTCGGGTGGATGGCTGGAATGCAAGAGACCTTGTTAAAGGCTGCCATGTATTAGTGTAGTGTTTAGATTTTGGGGGTGGATGAGTGAATGTGGAAATCAGGAGAGAAACATTTGGAGTGGGTTAAAAAATAAGAAAAATAAATCCTCCTTAACTTAAACTACCTTGAACTGTGCTGGATTGACAAGAAGCTACTGTCTCCATTGAGATTCCAGGCTTGTATGAAGCCAGCACCTGTTCTGCTTGCAAATGCACACACAAAAGTGAGCTTCATTCACAGAAAGAAAGAAACATAGCAGGACTTCACTCATTTAGCCTTCCAGGGCCTTCAGTCCCTTGATCTGTCAGCCCCTTAGAATTCAAACGCAGCCTTTAAAGGAATTTTCAATTCACAACATGATGACTTTGTTGATGTCCTGAATGTGAATGTATTTTGAATTGAATTTGTCTGCCAGGATTCCATTACTTGCTAAAAGAATACAGAGTTCAATCATCAGATAATCATTATAGCTGTTTTGAAGTGTTTATTTTATTAGTCTAGAAGGTAAAGCAAATTTCATACTTTTAAGTTGTTGGAGGCTTTGCAGCACCCTGATATGCTCTTGTATTTCTATACCCCATGGTTAGGGTTCAGATACTGGCAGCAGGTGATAATATGCACAACACAGGAGAGATCCAAACTGACAAATTTTGACAGTTGAAAACTAAAGAAACTAATATATGAGACCAATAAATGTGGGTTGGGCCTTTTTTTCCCCCCTCTTATATCTTTTTTCTTTTAATTCCCAAAAGACAAATTTTCAGGCCTGGGAGATTGCAGAATATTTTTCTTCTAAGCAAATCAAAACCTCAGAGCATCTTATGGAGCGTGTTTTAAATCCTGTCCACATCTGAGGGTTATTTTCTCACGTAGCTGCACACATGTAATTCTTGGTAACTTTAACACAGGAATTGTCTATTCAGTTTAGGGAGCTGTAAAAGACTTTTTCTCACCCGAAGCAAGATGGAGGTTGCTGTATTCATTCAGGCATGAAATCCTGGCTGAGAGATTAAGCCTCTTACACAGATCCCAGTGCTGTTAAATGCCAGCAAGGACCACGTAAGCCACGTCCTCAAGTGGAGGAAAGCTTCCGTTTGTTAGCTGTTCAAAATTAGGAGTGTAAACAGCTCTCACAGCATAATTAGTCTGTGTTTGAATTGGGAGAAAGTGACGAAAATAACGGCATGGTGTAGCTCCTGGAGATGTCATAGAGCTGGATCTTGCAGGCTAACAAAGCTGTGGCTGCTCTGCTAGGAGACAAATTTGGGTCACAGAGCAGAAGTCACATGGGAGGAGAAGCCCCATTGCATGGGGTCACTAAGAGCTCTTTGAAAAAATCCTCTAGCTTACAGGAGGAATGGTATGTTTTTTTCATGGTGAAAACTGCAATTTGTCATAATTCCACAAAGTCGTCCACAAAACCAAGTTCACTGTCAGCAGAAAACCATGGCTACTGTGGTGTGAAAGTCCTCACCACTTGTTCTTTTTCCCATTCCTCACTTCTAAATGATGGCTTCAGTGAACCCATGACTTGATTCCCCTGTAATCCATTGTTGCCATCTTTGACAGTGACTCACGTAAAGCTGTTTCTAGCCGTACTGGAGGCTGTTTGTCCCTGTCACTGTCTTGCTAAACAGGTTTCTGTGGAAATTAAATAAATAAAATCTCTACCACTGGTGCTAATTGGTGCCTTTGGCAGCCTGAGCAAGGGCTTGTGAATTGAATGTGTCATGGAGAATTGAATGTGTCAACTCTCTCCCAATGGCTGGGACCTTGAGGTCTTTCTCTGGTACTAAATTTCCTTTGAAAAAAGAAAAAAGGAGAAGGGGGAGAGGGAGAGGGGGGAAAGAGAAAGAGAGTGAAAACAAGCTGAAGTAAGAGATCTTTTCCCTTTTTTTAATGAGGTGTTGAAGTTGAGCATTGTAGTGTCCACACTGCAGGTTTGCTCATCAGATGCCTTGAGAAGTAGGGCTGTTTTCTGCTGTTGTTTCTCAGGCATCCCATTTGTTGCCATTAAACGCCTTGCAGCATGGAGTGGCAGGTTTTATTCAGTCTGTTCAAGCATCTGGCAGGATAGCCATGAAGTTGTTGCCGATGTCCTTAAGGGACTGTAGGGATCTGCATGATTCATTCAGCATTTTTTTTTCAAGGTACAAAGAAGAAATGCCTTACGCTGTAGTAAATACTGTTCCAAGTAGAGCACAACCAGCTTAGCAGAGCGTGGGAGATTTGCTGCTCTGGAGGCACTGACTGGCGGCACAAGCTCCTCTGCCTGTGGGCAAGAATACACTAACCCATGTGTAGTTAAACTGGGCTGTGTCTCAGGCTGCTGAGGACTGGCAGAACCATGTCCACAAACCAATTTACCTTTTAAGTTGTTCTCGCTAGGAGGGGAGAAGGTTATCACTGCCAGGCTCTGAGTTATCTGGATGTCATAGAAGTCTAGTTATGGTTCAAGCTGCTGTTGAGGTTTTTTGTGATGAAACAAAGATTATATGTGCATGGGGCCTAAAGGTGAGGGTTGTGGTTTTTAATTTTCTTTCAGTAGTAAATATACTTTTTCTTTTCCAGCTGGGCCACTTGTTTGTGTCTGGCAATATTACATTTTCTTTAGTAAAATGGAGGAAGGAAGGTTGTTGCATCTTTGCCTTTCAGCAGGGGACAGCTACCAATACTAAGCACAATCAGCCCTGTCCTATTACACAGGCATCTTCCCCTCCAATATTCCTGAAGAAAAAAAAAAAAAAAAGCTGAATTAGGTATTTTTTCTATGTACTGACCCAAAAGGATTTTTCACTGGAGGCATCTTCAATGCAGTTTTTGTAACATGGCTGCAGCACCTCTGGAAAATCTACAGGCTGAGCGACAGCATTTCCTTGGGGAAACACAGACTGTTGCCTTTTCTGTTCCTCTCTGTTGTCTTATTTTCTGTTTCGAGTCCAGCCCTGACCTCTGTAGCAGATACCTTGAAATTCAGGTGTCCATGGGTGGGCGTCCATGCTCCTCTCAAACCACAGCAAACCACCTCTTGTTGTGGGGTTTGTTTTATTTAAGAAGATATGAGCCAAATGTGTCCTGAGAAAAATTGTATCTGCATGCATTTTCAGAGGTGTCATTTTGTGAGCTTAGAAGTCTCTGTTTTTATCAAGGTCCAATGATCTGCCTGAAACATCTGCACGTTTCCCATTAAGCTACTGTTTCTTCCAGCCCTCATTCACAGAAAAATTTTTTCTCTCCTAAGCTATTACTTCCCAAAAATGACCAGTTAAAGGGTATTTCACAGCATATTCATCTTTCAAGTGCAGTTCTTTCAAGTAGTGCCATGAATGATAAACCAATAGATTTCAAATTTCTCCTTATCGGAATGAATCCACGGAGCTGAAATCTAAAATGAAACTCTTTGGGCCCATGGAAAAGGACATGGCAATTGCACAGTTGTGATTACAGCTTGATATATTCCCCCCCCCCCCCGCCCCGAATCTTCTCTCCTGGTTAAAAAGCCTTATATTAAAAAGTTAATAAACCAAATGAACAATAGAAGATACACTTGGAGCTGGCTGACAAGATAGAAAAATATGTCAATATTGTCTCAAAATCGCACTATTAAATGTCACAAACTTAGATTTTCTTCTCATTTTCATCTGGGGTAAAATAATTCAGATTTTCAGAACTTTCCAGTGAAACAGAAGGCTTAGAAACACTTACAGAAGACACAAATCTTAACAGGCTGTGCCTGTCTCTAGCACCCATCCCTGCAAACAGTGTTCCGCTTACTGAAATAATTATTAAACCATCTCCATCGTGAAGTGTGAAATTTTAAAAAACCTGTTGGCAGTATGAAAAATGTTCCTCTCAGCTCTATTAAGTCTGATTACCTGCCTGCCCATGTTTTGCTGTGCCTGCGAGTGATTTTGTGTATTAGGGACAAACTTGCTGTGTTCCAGCTGGGAATACATGGTCACCTTTGCTTGTTACCGAGGTAATGGCTGTCACTGGCCTGCCTGCAGAGCCAGAGGGAGCATTCCCAATGCCATGCATAGATTGAGCCAAGCAAGGAGCAGTGAAGGGACCATACTGGATTCAGCCCTTCCTTCCAAAGTGGTCCACCTCCACATGGTCACTTCCAATGTTTGCTGTGTGCTGCTGTGCACACCTTCTCCTTGTGTCCTTTGCCATTACAGGGATGCTGCAGGGTTGAACACAAGCAGGAATGTCAGGTGGGCTGTGATGTTTCACCTTGGCCAACATTAGGGAGCTGATACAGGCATCATCTTTGCTCACTGCCTGAAGCACAGATTATTTTATCTGTGTCACACTCCAAGGGAGCACCAAGGCTCATGAGCCAGGGTTTCTTTTATTTACTGATTGGTTTTGACATTTCTCTGGAGTTGTGACAAGTCTCTGGCTGTGATTAAGAGAACAGGATTGTTTTCTGATTCTTCAGTAAGACCTGCATCATCCTGTTTCATGTGAAGTAGGCTTTTACTTCAGGAGCCACTTCTGCCCCCCAATCAGTATTGTCCAGAATGTTTTCCCTCTCCCCATAGCAGCTGGGTCACCAAACACCCCATCTGCAGCAAATATCTCATCTGACAAGGAGCAGACTTCATTGCTGTGGGGCATTACGGGCAAAACCCTAGTCCTTTTTTTTTGTCCCCTGCCTGTGACGTTATAGCTCTTCCCTGAGGATCTGCCTGTGAGCCCTGACCTCACCCTGGGGCTGGTGTTGAGCTGCCTGGGTTGTGTGTGCTGCAGAACAAGCTGCTTTACATGTTTGCAGTAGACAAAATGACAGCAACCTGTGTTTGGTCCCACACACCACCTGGACCATGCTGCCAAAAGGGAAACCACAGGATTAAGGACACTAAAACCACCTGCTTTACTGAAAATTTGGTAGATGCAAGGAGAGCAGAGCCTCCCTTAATGCTGTCAACCATCAGCAGCCTCCAGTATCCCAGCAGTAGTGAATTCACCTGTAGCTTGTTTTTCATTCTTGAAACTGAGATGAGTGTTCCACCCCCAGCCCCGCCTGGTTTCAAAGAAATGGGGGAACCAACCTTAGCCCTTTTGTATAAGGTCCTGTAAATAAGGTCCTGCTTTAGCCTGATTTTCTGCTTGGGATGTAACAATGAATTCCTGCTGCTTGAGCGTGCCATGTTGCTTATATTCAAAGTATAATGGGGAGCCTTCAGAAAAATATTGCCTTATTTACAATGTACAAAGCCAACTGGATTTTGGTTAACAATTTCTAAGTGATTACAGTTCACTAACAATGTAGGTGTGCTATAGATGCAATGCACAGGGGGGAATTTTTATTTTAAACCGTACAAGCTTTCTTTTATTCATGTCAATCAGGTGCCTCAGGATAATTCACATTTCCAGCTTTCACAATGTGTTGTTCAACCACTGTTTTTTCTCCCTCCCTATTGTACTCTCACAAATCATACTCACTAATTTCTGAAAGCTTTTCATTTCTCTCTATAGGTTGTTGTTTCGTAACATTTTATACAAGAAAAGCTGCTCTTGAGGCACAGAATGCACTGCACAATATTAAAACTTTACCTGGGGTGAGTACATTTACTTTTTGATCCTAATTATTTTATTGCCAGAAAAATACCCCTTTTGCTCTCGAGGCTGCTTGATGCCCCATATGACCTTGATCTCTGCAAGGAGGGTGGGTAAGCTGATGGTCTGTCCTGTATTGGTGCCAGTCCTGTATTAATGGCAACATGTCCAAAGGCAGTTGCTGTTCTCTAGAAAATCCCTTGGCTGGAAAGGATACTGATTCCTGCTGACTAGAGACAGTGGCCAAGTGCAATGTGGATCTTTTTTTTTAAATTTAAGGGGGAGGGAGGGGAGAAAACTTATGGCAGAAAAACGCTTCATCACTGGAGCTTCATGTTTGAAAAGGGAGAGGAGACGAAAAGACAAAACACAGCCAGATTTTGTTAAATGCAGCCTTTATCCACATGGTTTCTAAACAACCTGAATGCACTGGCCACACATCTCAGGGTGCTGTGGAGTGTGGTACCACATAGCTGCTTGGTCAGAGTCATCCTGCTCCTGACATCACCTCTCCTCACCATCTGTTCCCACTGGCACCAGCATTCAGAACAGTCGTGATTGTGTTGTACAAACTGTATCTTGCATTTTCCTATGGTATTTTATATTTAAATTACAGGGCTAGAGAGAAGTATATCACTGGTAATTGCATGTCTTAACTCTGAAATCTTCTTGCACCAACGTTTTCATTTTTTCTGCTGAATACTTGGAGGATGGAAGAGAAAAAATATACAGGATGGATATATATTTCCTATTGATGTAGAAGTGTTCAAGTGCATGTTTGTAGTGTCTGGTTACAGACATGAAAATAAATAAATACACTGTAAATAAACAGAGCATTACCTGGGCTGACATTTATATGGCCAATATCTCCTTTAGTTCCTATGTGCTGTGTGTGAAATTGGACACACTTGTGTTTGAAAAATTGTATCTGGCCTGCTCACTTCATGCAAGTGATTTCCTATAAGAAAAGCCACCTCATGTGTCATGGAAATGACCAGCACAGAGAGGTGCTGTCATGAGACAGTTACCTATGAGTCCTGCTGCAGGTAAAATAGGAGTCCCTCTGTCAAATGCAATGGAAATGCTGGGAATGGTGGTGAGAAATCTGAAAATGTAGGCCAGTCCCAGGAAATCGGGGGAAAAGTTGTGGCACTTCAAGTCATGTTTTCCAGCAGCTGGCCCTTGCAAGGGACAGTACCAAGACCTTACAAGCCTCCCAGTGGAGTCTCAGAGTTGAGGGTGTAGAGGATGGATGTGCCATCCTCGAGGGAGAAAGGAAGATCTGAGGGACAATTCCCTTTATGACCCCTTCGGAGCTCAGGCTGAATATCAGAACCCTCTGCCTCTGCAGCCCCAGTTGTTGGTTCCCATCCCCACTGCCAGAAAATGCTGAGCCCTTGGATGAGAGCTCTCTAAGCCCATGCAATGTTGCACCTAATCCAACTCACTGAGTAATTGCCCTCAATCATGCTTTGAGTCAAATGGCTTTGTGGACTGGCTCAATAGGATGGAGGTGATCCCAAGCTGCTAGAGCAGCACCCTGCCCAGATAGCATCCCTCAAGCTCTACCACAAGATCTACTCATCACCCCCCTTAGAAGTAGACAAGGTCTGTTTAGAATCATACAATCACAGAGTGCTAAGGGTTGGAAAAGACCTCTCAGATCATGGAGTGCAACCTTTGTCCAAAACCCACAATGTCAATTAAATCACAGCACTAAGTGCCACATCCAGTTGGTTTCTTGAGCACTTCTAAGGATGATGACTCCACTGCTTCCCTAGGCAGCCTGTTCCAATGCTTGACCACCCTTTCAGTGAAGAAGTTCATTCTGATGTCCAACCTGAACCTCCCCTGGTGCAGCTTGAGGACATGTCTTCTCATCCTGTCACTGGTTTCCTGGGGACAGAGCCTGACCCCCACCTGGCTACACCCTCCTGTCAGGGAGTTGGAGGGAGGATAAGGTCACCCCAAGCCTCCTTTTCTCAGGCTAAACAAACCCAGCTCCCTCAGCTCCCTTTTAGTTTTCTCTGCTCTTTCCTGAGTCTCCCAAGCTCCTTGCTGTGTTTTGAGAGATCTTATTTATCCCAGTGGGTGACTTGGAGGGGCAGATTCCCTCTCTGACTTCCCCACGTACAGGTGGCAAAGCTGGCTCAGCTCTGCACTGCAATTTACTTGATCAGGGCATCATTTTCTCCCTGATTTTTGCACAGCTGATGAGCAGGCAACAGTTAAAGATGCTAGTCTACCTTTTGATGTTTTTAAAATAAAGTTCAAAACTACATTTTTTTTTCCTAAAGCCTTCTATAGCTCTTTGTCATTTAAAATTTATCTTTCCAAGCTATTTTTTCCTGTCCTGACTGTGAGGTTACAAAGTTTTCTTTTAAGGAAATGTGGAAATTGCATTCCCTCTGGGCCTTGGCTTTAAAAATGCTCCTGATATAGCCAGAGATAATTAGATTTTACTATGAGATAAGTTATATCTAATTTTTTTGAAGGGAAGGCTCTCATAAAGAGAAGCAACTTGTATACATTTCTACCACTTGTCTTTCAGAATGATTCAGCATATATTATATAAGAGATTCTATATTTTGCACGTGCAGTGTGCTGACATTCAGCATATATGGGGATACTGTTATGCTGCATCTGTGTATTCCCAAAATAACTTCATTTAAGCACACTTTAAAGTTGTGGCACACGTGCTGGAAATGCTTCACGTTAGCAGGGTTCTCCTTATATGAATTGTAGCAATTTCTGTATTGTTCCTCTTGCCTGCTAAGCAGCTTTTCCCAAACAAGCGGGAATCAGTAGTGGATGGTTCCATGTGTGAAATAGTCTCAGAGCAAATGGAAGCAATCTTCTGTCAGAGCTACAACAAGAGATGAATTTGGATCAGGTTCATTTGGGCATCAAGTGTCAGCTTGCTTCCAGTAAGCAAGGTATGGTCAGGAGGGGTTCAGTAATAAGGTGTCTCCTGGAAATAAAAGAATTCATGCCTTCCCCTTTTGCTGTAATTCCCCTATGTATCAGATAAGGCATCCTTAAATAGCCAGGTAAAAAAATGTGAGGCAAAGGCAGGTGATCTATTAGTTTAAGGTAAGGAAAGCTGTCAGAGGCAGGAGCAGGGGGCTGCAGGGATGCTGTGGCTGTTGGAACTTGTCTGTGTTTTACCTGCACTCAGGTATAACCTGCACTGCTGCAGAGGTGTGGAGGAGAATAGCTCCATGTTCATTACTGATGGAGCCCAGACTATTTCTGGGTTTAGTCTCTTCATTTCTTAAATGCAGACTTGCTCCATGTAGCTTGGTGAGCAGGTTTTGTATCAGCATCATTGAAGCCAAAAAAGTGGGGGTTTAGTGTGAGATTTATCCCCCTTCCAAGGCTGCATGTTCTGTTTAATTTAAGTAGGTTTTTGAGCAAAGCCTGCAGTGCTATGTCTCTATCTCTGCTTTTTGCCTCGACCTCATCCTTAAAAGAGACATGAAAACACCAGCGCTTGATGTGCTCCTTTGAGCTGCACCCTTTTAGTGGACATGAAGAAAATAAGACCAGACATAAATGATTAATGCAGAATCTTGGAAGAAAATATTGCAGGGTGCCTTGCTGTTTGATTACAAGCCTTGGAATTAGTCAACATTTCCATAATTCTAAACCAATATACACCTGTTTTCCCACTGTGATGTGAAGGCACATCTTAATTTAACAGAAACCCCGCTGTGCTAAATCTCTCATTAAATACCAAGCTAGTTCTGTAATTTAAAGTTGCAGCACTACTATTTTAACTGAATTGCCTTTGTATTATAAAATTAATAAGAAGTTAATGATGCACTTTGCTGTATTCTCTCGGAATTTTTTTTTTTTCACAGCAACAACAACAAGAAAAGAAAGATAAAGAAGAAAAACATGTCACCAGCTGACATCTCAAGGCTTTTCTGGTTTTAATCATTTTCCTGAGGATAGAAATTAATTTAAAAGATTTTTTTAAAAAATTAAAACTTTCTGCACAAGTAGGATCAAACATCATCTTTTTATTCATGATTAATATAATCTCTCCGTTAGTCATAATATTTCTTGTCATATATTGGAGCTTTTATCTTTCCCAAAATATGTATTTAGAGATCACTTGTTATGTACGATTGCTACTAGGCAGAGAAGCAGATATGCAGTGTTTGAGAAATACAGGCATATTGTTATGATATATGATACAGATCAACAAAACAGGGACAGTTCTGTTTACTTGTTGCTGGCATCACAAGTAGCTTTTATGTCTTGCAAAGGAACAACGTGAATTTTCAGATGTGTCTTCAAACATAGCATGAGAGCAGGTTGCTGATATCCTCATAACTCATAGGGATGTGGTTTATATTATTCAGCTTAGAGTCAGGTTTTCTTGGAGTGTTCATTTGGATTTTGTTTTAAAAGACAGAAGGGAGAAAAGGGAAAACCTCAATTTGAATGCAATAATGATCTTAGAAATGGGCTTCTTTGGGATGAGATGTAGAGCTGAGGCCTTAACTAGTCTCATCTTCATTAAGAATCTCATGGCTTCGTTAGAGGTGTTTGACTTCTATTCCCTAAATAGAGTAACCCAATAAATTCCACCCATCTAAATTTATTCTGTACCTTCAGTTAGATGTAATAATCTTGGTTCCCCCATGCTCTAATTTGCTGCTTAGTGAAAATTGGCTTCTGTACAGAGGGCAAACCTCAAAGAGCTGTATTCAGGGACTGCTTTAGCTGCCTTCATGGCACTGACATTTGTTCTTTGTTTTAGTTTTAACATGCTTTATTTTAAAAGCAGAATGTGCTCTGTTTTGCTGACAAGTGAACCTGGTAGGATTTCCTGGCAAGGGTTAAGTGCAGATAGGTAACACAAGAGCACTATATGTTGGTTGGTTTCTTGAAGCCAAATAGCTGAATAAATGCACCTTTAATGTCATGCAGAGGCTATTTGAAGTCAGAAATCAATGGACATCCATTTGTAAAATCTATGCCTAAAACTCTTTGGAGTCCTTTTTCTGTATTTGAAGTTAGATTTATTGGACATGGTAAAGGTTATTTGTTGTCTTTATGTACATTTTTATATATATCTTCCTACCTAGGGTTATCACAAAAATAATTAACAGCCCATACTCTGCACCCCCATGTTTTTAACAGAATCATGGTTTACGTGGTTCTTGTTTCAAGTGGCATATACATATCCCAAGTAGCAGCCAACCTTTTGTGTTAAAGTTCTGGCATGAAATTAGGACATTAACTGTATGAATTGATTTGATTAAGGGTTTAACAAGGAAGAAATACCATTTTGAGAAAGCTCTTAATATTTTAACAGGTGCAGTTTGTAGGAACTGTTTTTGTAAACTGTTAATGGCTTCCCTTTTTTCCAGATGTTGTCAAGGAAAACATCTTTAACTTTTGCATTGTAAAAATCACTACTGGTTTAATCAAACGTTTTTTACATCATAGGGAAGCAGGACTGGCTAAGAGGGAGCTTTGCCCACAGGTTACATACTGGCTGTAAGGAAACCTCAAAGTCCATTTAGGGGAATAGAATATGCAAAATAATAATCAGAATAATCTGGTCCAAAATGCAGGCACCCATGACAACTTACTGTGAAACCTCATTCACTTTCTGATAAAATACCATTTGTCCAACAAGAAGCAAAAAAACCCAAATATATTTCTGGTTCTCACTTTTCATCATGATCTCCTTGCTAATGACTATCTTGACACTGTCCTTTCTGGAGTTGTGTTTTAATATCCAGTTCCCTTCTCTGTTTTAAGCCTTATGGTTTGCCAGTACTACATGATCATTATGTAAAAATTACCTGTAATAAAAAAAGTAATCATCCAATATGATTTGAATAATAGCCTGAATATATCAGTGACTCTGAGAGATTTTGACAAACAGAAAGGGAATTCAAAGAGCAATTAAGTTAGTTAAAGTTTTGAAGTGATTGATTTATGATGACAAATTAAACTAATTCAGTACCCATATAGTATGGCCAAATGCTGTTTAATGAAGGATGCAAAGAGTATAGAACTGCTTAAATGATAAAAATAACCAGATGGGAAAGAGGAGAATTCCCAAGGAGCATCTGTTCCTAGGAAGTGAGCTATAAGACATTGAATGATGTTGAGAAATTGAATCTGGCCCATTCCTTCCTTTAAAATACTATGCAAAGGAACCCACTTAATGATACACTTTGCCCAGCTCAGAATATACATGGGTGTTTTTTTTAATTCAGAATTACCACTTCTACCCCTGCCCCTCAAAAAACTGTTACACTGACTCTGCCACTTCAGTGAAAATGAATATTTGCGCTAATTTCAGATACCTTAGTAGAAAAGTTGGGTTTGCACCTTGTTGTGAAACACAGAATACATCACCAGCCCCAGATTTATAAAATTACCTAGGAACCCAATGAAATCTCTGTAAGTAGCTGAAGCTTAATGGGGGAATGGTGAGTTTTGTGCAGGTGTAGGGAGAGGGGAATATTGACCAAGTGAAAATGACTTCTCTAAATTGAGAAAAACATTTAGTTCATAATTATTTTGTCCCTTTTTCTCATTGAGAGATGGTGGTCAAATTTGCTGTCACCAAATTCACAGCCTCATCATTAGGATAGCTTTCTGGCATGCAAGAAGAATGCAATTCATATCCTCTTTACCTTGTTTATTGAAAGGATTTAGCTTGGATTGACCTAACAGAGCCTTCACCACTGGACTTAGTTAAGGTTAGGGTCACTGTTTCTTCTCTTGAAGCTGCTCTTGAGGGTGTATGGAAGTATCGAATTCCACTGGGAGTGAGAGAAGGCACGGAACAGAACTTTTTTGCCTGGTACTGAAGGCAGCAACTCAAGTACTGTGATATCTGGATATGACTCCACACTCTAATAGGTATTTTGTTTTTTGGAAAAGCTTCAAACATTGGGAAGAGACTCTCCAAGAACAGGGAAGTGCAGGAAGATCCATTGCTGAGGCACTGAAAGAAGGCGGCTAAACCTTGACCTGCCTTACTTGGGGGGAGTGATGCACATGTGTTGTGTCAGGAGGGTGCAGAGCTGCACAGGGCATGGGCATCAGTGAGCTAGTTTAGATCCTAAACATCCGTATCAGTTTACTGCTTTTCCTGCTGGGAAGCAAGACCACACTGGCCCAGCTGCAAAAGCAGTTAGAGGCATGCTAGCTTTTTAGAGAACTCTTGGAGTAGTTCAGGAATCTTTTTTCTTTTTTATTTTTTTGCACAGCTTTGCAGTATTATAATATTGGGATGGAAATTAAGTAATGCATAATAATGGGTTGACCTCAGAAAAATTCACTAATGTGAAGCTCATCCCCTAAAGGCCAAACCATTCTGGCGTGTGACACTGGGATTTACTTCTGGTTTCCATAACTCTGACCAGTTGAGGTCATCACTTTGCAAAATCCCTCCAGACCTTTTTGTCCAACTTAAAACATCTTAGTCAGTAAGGGTGGAGGATCAGTTCACAGGATATCACTTTTAAGCTGGGTACCTAAAAATCACTGACTTGGAGAACCTTTTGCTGTGCAGTTCAGAAGTCTCTGAAGAAAATCGAGAGGCTGTCACTGGAGTACTCCAGGGTATTGCAAAGCTCACCAAGATTTAGGTGGGGTGCTTAGCTAAGGATAATAGCCCAGGCACTCTCTTAAACAGCTATTTATCCTCCTGCTGGTGTTAGCTGTTTTCTGTTATCTGGAACAGAAAGTACAGGTGCTTCAGTCAGCCTCATTAGCACCACGACACGAGCTATTAAAATTGTCTTAGTAATGAAAAACTAGTTCAGGGAGCCTTCCTAGCTGTCTGACTACTCCTACAGTAGTGAAATTAGAAAGGCAAATCATAAACAGAATTGCAGGCATCAGGAAGCAGCATCATTAGAGGTGCCCTTGGATGCCATTTACCTGCTTTGACAGCAATGTTTGGCACCCGTGGATCTGAGTTATGTTATGACTAAGGAGTCTGGGCCTCATAGAATGTTTAGATCAGAGAGAATGTTTGTTCAGCATCCTCCTGCCATTGTGTCCAGCCCTGTGAGCTGTGCTGCTTCTTTCAAGCACCTCTTCTCTGTGGTCCATTGCTGTTGAAGGGATGCAGTGCTGGCTCATTGTGTGTTTGCACTCCTGTGATAGTGCAGGAAGCTGAGGTAGCCCCAGCCAGACTTCCCCCATCTCAGTCAGGTAATGAATCACCCTGGGCAGGTGCACAGTGCTGCTGAATGGGACAGTGTACATGGTAAGAGAGAAAACAGAAGTTCTATCTTCTCTGTGGTGCTCAAAAAAACCCATAATACTACAAAAACCAGGTGAAACTGGGTGGCCTGATGGAGTCTCCTGCTCTAGTAACACACTTTGGACAATCATATTCTGCCTAATTAAAAATAAACTTAGCAGATCCAGAGAGATAATTTATTCTTTGCGCATTCTCTAGAAGAAATTGTCATATTCATCAGTTTAGTTGGAAGATCCACTTTTTTAGTCTGCTCTTCCCCTGTGTTGTGCAGAGAAATCATTCCTCCTCTGCCCAGCAGGGCCACTGGGGATGCCAGAAGCATATGGGAATTCACTGGGTGCAAGCACCAGTCTGGGGTACAGACTTGCTCATCTGATTGTCTTGGGAGACATCCAAAACCTTTAGCGATGCTCAAATGGGCTGTGAATTCCCACCCTGGAAAGACATGGAGGACACAGCTGCAGAGTTTATCTTTTAGGCTGACAGTGTGTGAAGCAAGTGGTCAGCACCCTCTAAAGCAGAGAGCAAATATTATTGACAAGACACAGGGGAATGGGTTTAAACTGAAAGAGAGTAGGTTTAGATTAGACATTAGGAAGAAATTATTTACTGTGAGGGTGGTGAGGCACTGGCACAGCTTGCCCTGAGAAGTTGTGGATGCCCCATCCCTGGAAGTGTTCAAGGCTGGTTGGACAGACCTGGTGGATGGTGTCCCTGCCCATAGCAGGAACTTGAAACTAAATGGTCCTTAAGGTCTTCTCCAGCCCAAACCTTTCTGTGATTCAATGATTCTATAATTCTATGAGTCTACAATTAAAGTCAAATACCTTTTAACAGGAAAAGTACTAACAGAGGGGGAAAGCTAATATTTGTCTCACTTTTGGAATGGTCCATCCTTTCCCCTTCAGTTTAGCTGAAATCAGTAATGGATTTGCTACCAGACAGTAGCCTGGCTATCTGCAGGAGCAGAGAGAAAGAGCCATTGAAAAAGATGCCACCATAACTCCATTTATTAACAAAAGCCTGTATCTATTTCCTTGTGCCAGGGAAGTTCTAAAGCAAAAACTGCAGAAGAAAAAAAATCACATTGAGCTAAACAGAGTCTTAAGCAGTGGTAAACAAAATGTAGCTTCCTTTGTGGTTGATTTTTATCCAGCTGCAGCCAAATATCAAAGCGATATCAAAGGAAAGCTACCCATTAATTAATTCAGACTGACTTCACAAAGCAAGCTGGAGCTTTTGCTGATATCTGATTCTGACAACTTCCTAATCTTCACAAGTTGTCATTAAGAGTGGCATTAAAGCAGTCTGCAGTCAATCCCAGCTCTCTCCCCATTGTAACTCAGAAATCGTCTATCTGCCATCGCGGGGAGGAGGGATATGCAAGCAGGGCTTAAAATAAGGAACTTTGCTTCTTTGCAAATGGAATTTGTAACATATCAGGGAATCATACTAATACAGTGCCTCAGTCACTCATGCTAGGAACACTCACCCATTCCCACTTGAAACTGTTACAAGTTGGAAATTTTCTCTTCTGAAGGAGAGACACAAGGAAAAAGCAGAGAAAGAAATTAAAAAAGAAACTCGTGTCTGAAAGGAATAATTAGAAGTCTGTAATGATCTCTAAGAAAGTATGAATAGAGGCTTATCACTGATTTCAAGATAGAGAACATAGAATTGTGGGTTGAAGAAAGTAAGATTGGGGAAAATAAGACAGTAATCATAGGATAAGATTAATTTTACACTAAGAACTTGGAGTGACCTAGTGTGGTGGAAGGTGGCCCTGCCCGTGGCAGGGGGTTTGGAATGAGATGAGCCTTAAGGTCCCTTCCAACCCAAACCATTCTGTGATTCTATGAACTGAAAATCTGGTACCTCCACAGCTGAAGCTCCTAATTCCACCATGAAAACACAACACTCATTGTTCCTTAGCACTGCCAGGATCACTCAGAGGGATTGCAGCCTCATGCAGAGATGTGAGGGATATGATGCCTTTATATTTCCATTCAGCTGTGAATGGCTCAAATGATTGAAGGGAGTTTGTTTTCTAGACCATCACTTGAACAAGTATCCACCAGACAGCAACTAATACTATTTTGTGGCAAATTCCTGGCAGTACCTTAGAGGAAAATGTGCCGTGTTATTATACTGTATATTCATTTCAAATATTGCAGAGAATACAGAGGAGGATAAGTGCTGTTGTGGGAGCACCTCACCCAGCATCCACAGCAGCGTCCATGAAGATGCTGTATTTATTTCCTCCAGGGCCAAGTACTGCCCAAATGTCAGTGATAAATGAGAATTATTTTTGGTTGTACACAGAACCAAGGATTTACCATCATAAGAGATTAAATAAAGCTTAGATCAAGTATCAGGAAAAAATACCCAGTATCTGTTCCATTAGTATAATCTTCTAAAGGATACAAAGGGGGTAGGAAAGTATTAGAAAATATGGTATAGGCAGTAATTCTGTATTGGCATTAAGTCATTTGAGATGAGCTGCAAGATTTTATCATCTCTCATTTCTCCGATTGCTAAGAAGTGAAAGAAATTGCTATGCTGGGTAAATATAGAATCCTCCTATTTGTACAAAAATATATGATTAACAAAAAAGAAAGATCTTGCTAAGTAAGAGCTACAGTCAGTCAGTGCTGTGCTTGTACACTTGTGTCTGGAGGGCTCTGGGGGTTGCACAGGCAGGCGTGTCCCTTGCCTCTTGTGACCCTGTTCATTTTGCAAAGAATGACATGGATTTATCCCATTTTAAAAGTGGCCTGATAGCTGGCGGCCCTCATTGTCTGCTACTTGTCTTCCTTCCTGTTGACATGAGAGCCAAAAATAGAGGGTGTGGCATGGAGAAAATTTCTTTTCTGCACCAATTCCTCTTTCCCTGTGCTTTCCTTCTCCTATAGCTTCACTGACACTGCGACAGCCCTCAGGCTGCATTAGCCTCTCAGAAAAAGTAGCATATGCCAAGAAACCAGGAGTTCAAGACTCCCCAGTATATCTAAATGCTACCTGTGGAGCAGGTAGGATGAATGATGTAAGAATTTTTAACTCAGTTGGTTTTATCAGAGGGCCTTCCTGATAGCTCTCTGTGGCCTCCAGCTGTTCCACCTGAAGCCATCCCTGCAAAGAGATTTCCTTGACCTTTAGGCAAGCTGCACATGAAAATGTTACTCATGGGGCATAGATGCAGAAAACTTCTAACTGAGTACAGTACCAGGAAAGAATAAGTAAAAGAGGGCAAGTTTTCACATTTTGATGCTTACAATCACTAAATGAAGCTTTTTATTGCTTTTTTCAATAGAATCAAGGGGTCCGGTCTATGAACACAGGCATTAAGGTTCAGGCTTGGAATCAGATGCTGGTTTGGAGCTTTGCAGATGGGTGGAGGCAGGTTGATTTTGGCTTTACTCTTCCTAGCACTGTCTCTTTTACTAATGAAATCTTAATCATAGCTTGGTCCAAATACCAGAGCCAGCTGGAATTGACTCATTCTTCAAAAATATATGTTTCTGCTAATGTTGTCCATTTATTTTTTGTTTGTTTCACTTCGTGAAATTCCTATTGACAGAAATATGCATTATTATTATTATCAAGTGCACTAGAATTCCTGAAGATTAGCATTATAAAAAATATAGTGCTTGTTTAGTTTGAATACAAACCTCTTTCCTTATCCCAAAGAAAGCACTGGCAGAGTACGTTAGCTAAAGAGATGCTAAAAAATTAAAGAGAATGAGATCATACAAAGTGTGGTTAAAAATAACATGGCTGTGCAACATGACTCTTACTGGAGTTTGTAACTATATGTATACACAACTAGACATTCATATTTTTCTGTGGACATTGTGTGTTTGTGCTTGTGGCTGGAGAGCTGTGGCAGTATTGTTCTGTTCTCACAGACTGATGGAATATCGAGCTCTCTTTTTCACTCTCTCTCCACAGCCAGATTATTTCGCCAGTGCAGACTATTGGCATAACACTGAGTTTGGATGCTGATACTTGATAGTTGTGGAAAATTCCTGTAACTTCAGCTCATGGAGAGCTTAAATAGAATTTATGAGCCATATCCTCATTTGGCATAAAATATTATGGCTCTGCTAGTTCAACAGTAAAACTCTACTACTTACCCCAGCTGATCTCAGTCAGGAGGAGAATAGGATTTCTGACATCTTCATTCAAAACCTTTTTTCTACCTGAATGCTTTGGCTATTCCCTGCAATATTTAGAGGCATGCATGTTGACAAGTAGTTTGGGGCTCACATCTGACCTTTGAAGAAATCTGGATTGGTCTGTGTTTGGTAACAGGGAGGACTTGACTGCTGTCTGCCTTCTGGGGAGAAGGGAATTGTGAATCGAGACGTGTATTTTGGACTCAGAACTTCTCTGTACCTTTCCTAAGTGAAAAGTGTAAACTGCAGAGGCCTCACATCATCAGGGCCAACTTTTTCTATACATTTTGCCATTTGCTCTAATTTAAAAGGTAGAATTTCAGTAGATTTTATAATTTTGATGCTTTGGGAGCTTATTTTAGATTTACCTCAATCACACTTTTTAGCAATAAGATGTTCTTGCTGGTACATTGTAATGCAAATAGGAGAGCTTTCCAACAGAACTTTTAAAAAGCTTTACATTTAAAAAAAATCCCATAGCCTAGAATTTGAGTATAGTACAAAATAATAGACTCTGGTTTCAGTCAGAAGAGGAGCCCAGGAGCGTCACTGAATCAAGGTGACCTTCCATGCTGCAGAAAGAGTCAGACAGGAGATGCATGTAGCAAATGAACAGAAAAAAATATGTGATGTGAAACTGGGGGAATGGCTGGGGCTGGTTTCTCTGCTATTGAATGAAAGCAAAAAAATTAAGAAGATAAATATAGATGAGATAACACTGTGAAAGAAACAGAGGAGCCCCTAACTATGCTTGCTTGCCTTTCTGAAATGTTGTTGTCACTAGTCATTCCTTTTAAAGGGTTATCTCCTGAATTCCAGTTTGGCAAAGGTAGAGGATATTGATGAGCATAATCACATGGTGTTTTCCCAGAGCATAGCTCACAGAAGAGAACAAGCAGGCACAGAACAGCATAAGTCTTAAAATACAGCTCCTGCAAAACAAGCATTTTGTATCCTGGTCGCTTTGGCCTCTCTCTGAACCGAGTTTATGTCTTGCATTACAAAAGCCATTGCATGTTTTTAAAAACTTATAATTTAAACTAAATTTCTTCACAGTCATTGGTAACCTGAAGGAAAAATTACTTTACTTTTGATTGGGACTGGGTTTTTGGGGATCTTCTTCCCCAAAAGGGTAGGAAAGGGTAGAGGATTGTTTTGTTTTCTTAACAGATTTCTAAAAACCATCCTAGAAGTTGATGTTGAATCAGAAGGATTTATGTAAAAAGGGAGGGGTATCCTGTGAACCAGGCTTGATCATTAGCACCCTAAAATGGTGACCACAGACTGAGCTACTTGAATATTTTCATTTGGCAGCAGGAAAGGTCTATTTTTAAATGGGGACTTCTTGAGCTTTCACAGATTCTGAGAAGGGCACAATTCCCTGAATACACTCTCAGGTGTCATGCTCCCTAAGTAGGGAACCTGGGAGAAATGTGAAATCTGCCTTTGCAGACCACTCAAGAAAGAACAAGTCTCTGCTGTTCTGCCTTACCCATTTGAGATGGTTGAGGGACCTCTCTGTCATTCCCATGGGAAGACTTTATGTAGAAGATGACTTAATAGGTAGCATGTTTTGGCTTTGCTCTGGCTCTGTTTTCCAAATACTAATAGGGGAAGAGGGGGTGTTCTTAGATTTGAAGGGAAAGTATTCCCTTCAAAGTCTCAAACTCCTGTTGACTTCTGGAAACAAACACCCAACTGGGGAGATGGAAGAAACTACATCTTCAGAACACTTGAGTCATGTCCAGTGGGACACTGACTGGAAGGCTTGTGTCATGCTGGGAATTGAGCCTGGGCATCTTAGGTCATGCTGGGTAAATCCACCAATGCACAGCGCGGCTGCATTGGTAATTAGCTGACATCCCAAAGCCACAGCAGCTTGGCTGGCATTTGGTCTCTCCAGCAGCCCTGGATCACTGCTTCAGGTTCTTATGTCTCCTCTCAAATAGGGTATCTAGGGAATAATATTGTAAAAATAACCCTGCTTGTGTGGAGTACACCTGCTAAATAATGTCTTACCTATACCTGATGATAAAATGACAAGATTTTGGCTTGATAGACTTGGCTTCAGTTGTGGAATAACTCCAGATGTATCACATGGAGCCTTTATGCCTTTTTCCCATCTTCTTCCTTTCTGCTGCAAAGAGATAGCAGCAGTGAGTACCTCACAGTGGTGTTAGGAGAGGAATCAATTAGAGCGTGAGGAGCTCAGGCTCTGGTGCACTGCGGGCAGCTCAGCTCCTTCCCTCTGGATCATCATTCCACACCATGCCGTGCTTCCCTGTGTGGCACTGGGCAAGTCTCGCTGCGCTCCATTTTCCGCTCACAAACCTGAGCAGCGGATTTTGCCCCTTGCAATCACCTTCAATGGGTGCTAAAACCTAGACAATTAATGTCACAGAGAGATTCAGTTGTCTTCCGTCCCCACCCCGTTGTCACGCAAACTTCAATTGGCAAAATGTCAACAGAAGTTATTGCTGCTGATGATGAGATGGATAACTCTCACTGTTAAAATAATATCTGACATTTTGCTCTGATGTCTAATGGGTTTGCTTTTTAAGCATGGATGATGCAAAATATCCCCAAGGCATTATTCCCAACAATTTATAGAATCCCACTTAATGTCTATTTTTAGGATTGAATAGCTTCTGTAAAGGCTCATTTGTTTGAAGAAAAAATAGTTAATAACTTTGCTTTCCATGTGATTTTGAAGTGACAATTTTTGGCCATACTTCCCCTTCTTTATCTCCACTTCGTTTGGCTCACCTGTGTCCTGGAGTTGTCATTAGTGTGGAAGGTAAGAAATTAAGGAATTAAATAAATGGAGGAGAACCAAAAGAGCAGCAGTAGCTCTTTTTATACTAGGAAGTGGTGTGTCACTTCTAAGATATCCAACTTTTTAATTTCTATAGGAGGGTACAACATTTAAAAGAGACTGAGTGCTACAGCCAAATTCATAAATGTACAGGAGGAACAGCAGGTTGTGGGGGTGACTGTGGAAGGGATAACTAGATGAATTATTATTATTATTATTATTATTATTATTATTATTGTTATTGTTATTGTTATTGTTATTATTAATAATGATATTTTTATTGTTATTTTATCATTATTTTAAAGTGCAACATTGTTTTTAGTCTCCCTGCTTAATGTTTAATTTAACTTGAATTTAAACCACAGAGTGTAGTGGATTGCAAATGACTGAGTTGGAAAGCTTCCAAAGGCCATTGAATTTCAGTGGTTTTAGTGTTCTCCGGTAAAACAACTTGTTTTAAGCAAGCTATAGACTTGTTTCTGTGCTCTAAATAGAAAATAATGATGTTATGCATTACCGCATGAACTATATTTGGCACCCACCAGCAATATTCATTTTCTCTTGCTTCTCTCTCTTCCTCCTTCCCTCCCTCCCTCTCCCTCTTTCTCTCTCCAAAAAAAGCATGTATATATGTCTGACAGTAATCCAGGAGGCCAAGTAACAGATCATATTCTTATACAACTAAAATTGTATGAATTTCTAACACAGCTTAAATCCCTTAAATTGGGATTTACTGAAAGCATGACAGCAAACAATCTTCTAGCTATTCCATTGCTCAGGCAGTTACAGCAACTGCTTTATATTTATTTGTGAGAGTCTAAGTAATAAATGCACATTTGTCCTTTTATCTATGAATACACAAAGGTGACTGACTTCAATCAATGCTGGGGAATCCAAAGCTCTGCCTGTGCTGGTGAAGCCAGCAGGAGCATGGTGCTGGTTAGCACTTTCCTGCCAGGTGTGTGGGCATATTTTGGGGGAATAACATAATGGGCTACACACTGTTCCCACTGGACAGTATGGACAAGGACATACTGTTTTGAGTATTAGAAGGAGTATAGGTGTGTAAATGCAAGCTGTGCTGCACCACTTATTTTAGGATCCAGAGAACAGTCCTTTGCCTCTTTTATTCACTAGTATTTATTTGGCCTTGGAGATTATCCCCAGTTCCCAGAGAATTTCCCGAAGTGCTAGCCAGATATTGACTGCGTAATTCAAGTTAGTTTGACCCTAGAGGAGTCATTCTAAACAGTTCTTTTCGATAGGAAAATACACCTCTTTCACTTCTGGGAAACTCATATTGCTTGTGAGTCACAAGGGTTTAAAAAAGCAAAACCATCTGGCAACGAAATTATGTGAGAAATCAGTGTTCTTTCAGCTCCTCTGAAAAACTGGGGAGCTAAAAGCTGAAATTAGGGGGAGGGTGGAGGGTATAGAGGTATCTGCATATAATAGTCCAGAAAAACAATGGTCTCTAAAGACACTGATAATCATTTAATTCTCTGGTGCTTATGGAGTATTTTCTCTTCTTCCTCCAATCTTTGGGTAGGTCAGTACATTCCCTCCTGACTTCCAGACTCAGAGGTTGTCAGAAACCTGGTTGGTCTTGTTTTTTTCTTTTGACTACTGGTCTAATTAAACTGCACTCACTAACTGGATCAGGAGTTTGGAGAAAGCTTTGAATTAATTTCCAGACCAGAGTTAGGCAAAGATCATAATTTTTTTCTCGCTGGTTTTCATGCTGGTACCTCTTTAGGTGCTTTTCTTCTGAGCCTTTAGCCTGTCTCTGCTGTTTTTTTTAGTATTTCCTTCCTCTTCAGTTTTCCTATTGATTCCAAAATCTCAGAATTTATAATCCTTTACCCAAAAAGAATATTAGTGTTTAATTAAGGTCTAATGTCTCTTCTTCTCTCTCCCACATTCTCTCTTTACATTTTACAGTTCTGAGATGTAAAAAATATGAAAGAAGTCCCCTTTGGCTTCAGCAGTGATTAATGCTAGTAAGCATGTCTCAAAGTGCTAGAAATGACAAGATACATGCAAGCTGTCATGATTTAATCTTACTGCTTTTTTGTTTGGTTTGATTGTTACCCAAGTAATCCAAGTTCTTCAAATTTACCATTTGCCTGGGGGGAGGTTTAGCTCCATTCTGTGTAGTGTTTCTCTGTGATGTGTTCTGCAAGGGTGACACGTAAGGGACAAACTGAGTTGGGTCATGACTAAAAACTTATGGCCAGGGCAGATGACAGGGAAGGGAAGAAGGGGACAGGTCTAAAAAGGGCTAAGAGTTCTAGAAGTCTGCTGGTGGCTTTAAAGGATTATAGAAAGATTATGACAGGAGTGGTAAGGACTAGAGTCATGGATAACGTTGTCCACACACAATCCCTCAACTCTGATGGTGAAAAGTCACATTCTACTTAACTTTAGAGGACTTTCATCAGGTGTTCTTTAGCTGCCATACTGAGCTGGGTGAAGGTGGGGGCAGGTCGGATGTGCATTCAGAGCCCTTTCTTGCCAAGTGGTTTTCCTTCCTTGAGGCACAAGGAATGACAGGAGCAAGGCACGTGCATCTACAGTGACAGGAAAGGACAATAAAAGCTGCTAATAGATGTAGTAATCATGTATGAAGGTGCTTTTGCAATGAACCATGGAAAAGAAAAGATTTTTTCAGTCTAGGTGGTCAGAGTTTCAGAGGCACTGAGGGTATCCAAATTTCACAGCCAACAACACAGCTGCAGCAAAATGAGCCCATCAGCTCCTTCATCTTCACTGAAAGGCATCTCCTGCTTTTAATCACCGAAGTCCTGTGCAAGACTAACATACTTATGTTTCACATCTTAAAGCAGCCAGTACAGACCATTTTGAATGCCAACTGCCTCCTCCTACAAACCTTTCTTCACTCACAGAAATTGCTGCTCACAGGAAGCCTTTAGTCTAACCCCAGTCTACTATTCTCTTCAATTTCTCTTCAGAAAACTGATGGAAAGCAGGTGTCCAAAAGCCTTTCCAGCAAATATATTGACACCTCTGAAATGTGATTTAAGGAGCTGCTGTTGATGCAGTGGTGACTCGGAGTGTGCCAATCGCATGCTCGCCCATGCCTGGAGACAGTTCTTGCCCATTCACCCCTGATACCTCAGGTTTAAGATTACACCTGATTTGAAGCATCCCCTGACTAAACAAAACAAACCATGAGCTGATGCCTTGTGCAATGTGCAACCACACAATAGTAATCACAGTTAATGATTCTGCTAAATGCTAAACTGCACACACCTCCTTGTTTGGTGTTTGTTTTGTATACAGAAGGTAACATCAACTGAATAACGAGGATGCCAAGTTACAGATGGGGTTGTGGAATCGTATTTGACAGCCGATTAGAGTAATCTGACAGAAATGATGACTTAATCACCACGACAGACTCCAAATTCCCAGATAGAATTCCACTCAGGTTAATCTAATTTCCTTGCAATATTTTTGCCAGAAATAGACTCTTAGCCGGCTTGTTTTCTCCCGTGCAGATGTCACATGGCTTTGACAAGAATGTAAATCGGTACTGTTATTATTGTTGAAAAGATGACTTTGAGGCTCTAAAGCTGGAGAGGTTGCATGCCTATGAGATGCATTGGGTTGCTTTCCTGTGTTTTTTTTTCTCTAATGATGTTATGTTTACGTACAACAAGATGTACTCAGGAAAAGGAAGGGGGAAAAAAAGATGTAACTATTCCATTGTAATGCTAGGCCATGGTGTGGTCCTGCTGCTGCCCTGGACATAGCCAGCAGTCAGATTCTCATTAATTTCATGGGGTTTTTCAGGGTTGCATGTTTGATAACTGTTTCTTTGCCTTTTTGATTCCCATGGACTGCCTCAGCACCCCTGCTTGGGATGTGCCCAAGGAGAGGCAGTGACATGCTTGGCCCCAGGCTTTGGGTGGCCTCTGTGAAAACACAGACAGCAGTGAAGCTCCCACTTTGCTGCCAGCAGTGCCACAAGGCACTGGCAACCTTGGGCAACAGGCATTTGCCTGCTGTCAGCTGTAAAACAATGGCATGGTGAGTTGTGAGACCGATGGATGGAGGGCGCCTGTAGGAAAGGCAGGTCTTGCCCTGCTTGCTGCACGAGTGTGTTCAGTAGAACTCTGTAATATTGATGAGGAGATGTTGCTACTCACAGCCCATACTCCAGCCTGGGTTTGACATTCCATACACAGTGCTTGCCAGGGGAAGCTGCCCATGCTCAGAAAGAACTTGCCTGAGAGCTGTGTTGTTCTCTTTTACTGTCTGTGCTGAGCACAGGATGATGTTCAAGTTAATAAATTACTTGCTGAGGTTGTTTTTCTTATTCTTGCCTCTTTATTAATTGTAAGTGTGCATTCATAAATACTGTATTTTCATAAGCAAAGCTTTCTCCAAGAAAAGAAGAAAATGTTTCCTGTTGTTCTGTGTGACAACATGACATACTGAGAAATCACTCACCTTGAGATCCATAAGTGATGTATAGCTACAATAACAGCTTTCTGATAAGATGAGAAATCCTTCATTTCGGTAGATGACATGATTCTAGTGAGTGGCATCTAATTTGAAACAGTTTTATATCATCTATAATATTTTGGAGGTCCTGGGAAAGCACAGCTATTTTATTATTTTATAGCCTGCAGTTATACAAGAAAGATACAAAACATACAGATTATTTTCACTTTTGCTCATTGTAGACTGAAAAGATATTTGGCTTTTTGTCTCTGCCCCTTTAGTTTTCTTATTCACTGCACACTTCTTTGAGAGTAATTCTTTTCTTTTCTTTTCTTTTTTACACCTACCTTTAAATATTTTATGGGTAGAGAGCTTATAATATGTATTGTCACGGCAGTTGTCTCTAGAGGTCAGCAATGAGTTTAATAATGAGATGCGAACCAGTGACTCTGTAAAACCCGTTTCAGGTTATAAATGGCATGTTTTATTGAATCTAGTGTTAAAGGTTGTTAACGCATCAATTGGTGATGGTCAGGGTTAAACAAGCTTCAACATGAGCCCTCTCATGTTAGGAAACTGTCAGTAAAGTATTTTTCCCCTTTCCTCTTCATTGAAACCAGGTTTGTGTATCACATCCTTTTTTCTGGGGGTGTTCTGCAGCTTAAACTCTCCAGGCCTGAGCTGGATCTTTTATTAATTTTGCACTGGTATAATTTTAAGCACAATGGCATCACTCCCAAATTCAGCTTGATGGTGTGAAGAGAATTTGGACCATGAGTTTTTAGCAGGAACTTCTGAAATCAAGTCCAAACACATTTGAAGCTTCATGTTAAATCTTGCCTCTTGCTTTGTGAATGCACCCCATTACTGAGTTAATGAACCTGGGGTAATGATGTGTGACTGAAGAGGATGTCTTTCGATATGCAGTGTCAGGTAACACTGATTTTTGAGTTGTGACCGCAGGCTGCAAAAAAACCTTCTTCACATGAATTTGGTCTAAAGTTGGCTTTTCTGGTTCAAGCAGTTTGAAAAGTGAGAGGTTTTTAACATCGTTAGCATAGCCTTTATTCAAAATATCTCCTCTTAGGGGCACATAAATACATCTGAAAAGAGCAATAGATTGATTCTCTGTCTACAAAAGGCCTAAAATTGGGCTGAGTTTTTCTTGTGTTCTGCATATTCCTGAATTTTCAATATGTGCCTTTCTTTCCTTTATTTTCTCACCACACCATTGCTCCTCAGAGACATCAGTAACGTGCAACGGCCTTATGGAGAAGGTTACACCTATTTTATTCTTTCTGGTTTTGCTTGCTAAGTGGACACGCTGCCTCACATTCCCATGAAATTTAAGTCTCCTGCAGTGCCCAGAATACTGTTGATGTCAGGAAAAATCTTAAGCACTAAAGAAGACAGAGAACGATAGAAGTTCCCTTTTTTTCTGTAAAACTGATCTAATAAGATTGGTGGCAGACAAGTGCTGGGCTATTAAAGTCCATTTAGGAAACAAATTATTCAAAGAGAGCAGAATTTTTAGAACAGAAGAAAATGGATGCATCCTGACAAATGCATCTACCTTGTGGCTTTGCCTTTCCTTAGGACACACTGGGGAGTTGTGCAAGCAGAACAGGGAATACATTGATTTGCAAGGCCAGGGAGCATTCTGGACTTGTAGTAGATCTAACAGAAACATTCTCAGCAATATTTTATATTTTCTAAAGAATCCAGTAACTTTTTCCCTGGTGGTTAAGTTACTTCACCAAAAGCAATGCAGGTGTGGGTTTCTGTGCAGCTTTGAAACCATATTTGATATGAGGGCATGGACGTTCTCTCCTGCTCAGCTGGTTTTGTTTCCCAGAGTTTGTTATAGCAATCTTTTATTTAAAAAATGGAATTGCCACTGACATTTTCAGGCAATACGCAGCTGTGTTGCACTGAAAAATGATACAAAAGTAGAAAGAACATACATTTTTTCACCTGCTCATGTGAATTGGTAAGGAATAGCTGAGAAAAGGCAGAGTCCCTTCTGCTGCCTGAAGGTTTGTGCAGTCAAATCCAAGTAACTGTGCAGAGCCCGAGAAAGAAAATAAAAATTGGGGAGTGGGTTGCAGGCTTAAACATCTCCCACATTGAATCTCAGTGTGAGGTCAGTTCTGGCTGGCTATCACCAATGTCCAGTGGAAAACTGTGGTCGTGAGGGAGCTCCACTGCTGTGGGGTTATTATTCCTGAAAGAACAAAAATACCATTTGTAGAAATTGTATTGGTGTTATCAACAATTCAGTGTGAGAGAAGTATCATTTAGTGGAGAAAGCTGAGGACACACCAGACCAAGTGTGCCAAGGTGGGAAGTTCAGCACAGAATGCTGCACACAGGGGTTGGTTTCCTTTGCAGTAAGAGGGACATGAATGGAGGAAGAGGTTGATAAGGAAAAAGGATTTGGAGTTTTTATGGATGCCAGAATTGTTACATGTTGTGGTGGAAGCTTTATGGATGAATGTGTAATGTATTCTAAAACAAAAAGTTGAGATACCAAACAATTACAAGAAGCTATTTTAGGAAGCAAGATCTCTTCTTCAGTCCTGAAAGAAGCAGCACAGTTTTTTAATTACAAGCAAAATTCGTTTGTCAAACTCAACTCCTCTGAGTGCGTTTGAAATGCTTACTTAAATTACATGTAAATTACATCTTGGTTTTGGCAGTGGTTGAGCTGAAGGAAAAAAAATAGTTGGTAAAAACAGAAACCAAGCATGCCATAAACTAATGAGGGCTGTAACTTTAGAGGTCTTCTGAAACTAGAGACAGCAAATTAAAGATTTATATGAGTCCTATGGGCCCAGTGATTTTTTTTAAACTTCCACATTATAAAATACTCCTTTACCATTTTATTTTTTCTTACAAGCCTATAATACAGTGTTATTTTGAACTTACATAATTTCAACATGGTTAATATTAAATTGTGTCTCTTTTTAGCCCTTCATTAAAAACATTACTCTTGATTTTTTATGACTATCCAACCTGCCTTACTCTCTTTCATTTTTGTTTTTAGATGCATCATCCTATTCAGATGAAACCTGCAGATAGTGAAAAGTCAAATGGTATGTATTCAGTTTATTTTTACTTAATTGTGTCTTTCTCTAAACAAAATTAAGCACAACACTGTGAGAGCTTTTTGCTTTACTCCTTTTGTGGTGAAAATAATAGGCAGTTTCCCTACACCTGACATGTTGCGAAGGCGTTGAGCTGCTCTGAACTCCCTTTTATCATCTGCTTTTAAGGAGGAAGGAAATGTCCTCAAAAAGGGTCTTCCTTGTATGCATGACCTACCTCATGTATGCGTGACCTACCTCACTGCATACATGCTTCCCTTGGGTTCACCTAACAGCAAGGTAATGTGGGAGCACCTGAGATTGATAAAATGGAGATTAAGTGTTAATGCTGAAAATTAAAAATAAAAGAA
This sequence comes from Cinclus cinclus, assembly GCF_963662255.1. Lineage (NCBI taxonomy): Eukaryota > Metazoa > Chordata > Aves > Passeriformes > Cinclidae > Cinclus > Cinclus cinclus. The sequence continues at coordinate 16,379,856 of NC_085049.1, read as the reverse complement.
CCAAAAAGGCATACCTGTGTTAACAAACTATATAAGTACATGATTAGCCTTACATTTGCCAAAACTACCTTTTTTACAGAATGATGCCATTCTGAATCTGAGCCAAATTTAGGTTTTAATCATATGCTTCATTATGAGCTGGGAAGCTCACTTTGGAGCTCTCTGTATACTTATTCCTCAAAACGATTGAAAAATGAGTGCTATAAAGACAGTAATATCCATTTGGAATACTAGGGTACTGCCTAAGTGGATGTATATGACATGCAAAATAGATGGCAAGCTAAATCTATTAAACATGCCAGGTTTATATATTCAGGGAAATAAGATAATCGAATGGTAGTGCAACTTGGCGGCGTGTGATTCTTTAAAAATATATACGTGTATATTTTGCCCCTTGATTTGTTCCTGTAATTTTCTAAAATATATGTTAAAGATATCATCTGCCTTCTTAGATTGCAAGAGCTTCATTTTCCCTTAAGGCCCACATAATCAGAGCTGGTTCCTCCAACAGGCATCTTTGCACCTCATTAATTAGTAATCAGGGCAGAAGCCGCGCACTTAGAGATCTACATACCTGCAAATGTAAATTATGATTGGGCTCTAAATCTCTCCACAAGGCTTTTTTAAGGCTTCTTTTTTTGCTAATTGTAGTGCATCCCTTTTTCAGGCTTCTCCGAGGATTATGAAGTTGGGAAGGAAACTAAAACTTCACATTATGCTAGGTTTTCCATTATGACAACTTTCCAAACAAAAGTGGCCATGAGCACAGGAAATATCAGCCGTCACCCATTTGTACGGGAGGGGGTGTTCTCTCTCTCAGGTTGGAATCATAGAATCATTGAATATTCTGAGTTGGAAAGGATGGATATGCATCCATGAGGATTCTCGAAGTCTAATCTGCACAGGACAATCCCAAAAATCCCACCATGTGCTTAAGAGCATTGTCAAAATGCTCCTTGACCTCTGTCACTCTGGTGCTGTGACCGCTGCTCTGGGGAGCTTGTTCCAGTGCCCAGCCACCCTCTGGGTGAAGAACATTTTCCCAAAGATTTTTAGCAGTGATTTCTTGCTGTCTTTGAGTGATCAGAATAGAGGCCAAGGCACCTGGATGGGCAGGACTGAACTTTTCAGGCCCCACTGCAGTCAAGGAGAACATTGCTGTTGGAATCCAAATTCCCGTCCCTAGTATTTAGTGCTAGCAGTGGGCACAATTATCCCTTAGGAATGCTGGCCTGAACCCTCTGAACTAAGTATGGCCTCTCTGGGTCTTCTTTCAAAGACAAATTTCACCTCAATTTCCTTGGCAAATTAGAAAAATAAGAGGCAATGGGCCAAAATTGACTCCCAGTGAGTAACTTGTTCATTGCCTGAAGTGTTTCTTTCTAAAGGAGATTGAACATATTGGAAAAACACTGTGGGGAATTGTGCAAATTCTGTCTCTCTCTGCAAGTAGTGCCTGCTTGGAAAGCAGGGTAGGTTGGCTCCTGGCTGCTGCTGTTAGTCTGGGGTTATCTGCATGAAACTCCTGTCTGTACTGTGGGAATACTCTCTTATTTCCTGGCATCTATTCCAAGTATAAAAATCACAAGGGATTGAGTTTTTTCACTTTTTTCTTTTTCTTGTCTTTCTTTGTATTTTTGGGGAAAACAAATTGTCAGTTCAGGGGTTCCAACTGTCAAATTAAACACCTTTTTAAATTTAGAGTCCCGAAGGGTATGGGAATTTTTGATAGGCGTGATCAAGGGATGGTGATTTTTTTTTTTTAAATTGACTGGAGAAACAGAAGGCAAACTACTACCACATGATGGTAATAGAAGTACAGCCCCTCAGGAAGGCAGAGTGTAGGCATGGGGTTCATGGAGTGGGTGGCAGTTTGTGAGCAGCTTCGAGATCAAGAAAGAGAAAAAGTAGCAGCATGGGGGATGTGGTGGTTTGTTTGGCACATGGTTCCCATATGCTCCAGGCTATCCATCTGAGGAGGTATGTTATCCATGCCAACAGCAAATTGTAAACTGTACTTCTTCAACCAGATTGGTGAGTTCAAAGGGGAAAAGAAAAAAGACATGCCAAGGCATCTTGGTTTTCATGATTCGCGGTGGTTGAGCTTTTGAGGAATACTCAAATCTCTTTGATTTCTGAGTCATGGGAGGATCCCAGTGGATTTTATGGGTAAAGTGGTGTTTCTCAGCTTGCAGAGAGGTTTAAGAAATTTTCTCAGTCAAAAATTTATTGTGGAAACATGTGTAGGACAAGTTGAACACTCTACAATTCTTCTGAGCTTTTACATGCTTGTGAAGGATTGATAGACCTGTTCAAGTTTCATAGGGAGGAAGGAGAGGTCCTCTCATTCAGCTGACAGAGGCTGTCAAAGAACAGTATTTGCTGTGTGAATAAATGCTCCCTCCCCATACTGAGTCCCTTGTAAAAAAGCTTTGAATGAGCATCCAAGCCAGAGACTACCAGGATGAAATGCTCCTCCTTTTCCGTCACTGTTCCTGCCCTTAGATGTCTGCATCACCTGAGGAATCTGTCCCTTGACACCAGAGGCCAAGTTCACCTCATGGAAATCAGGAGATGGTTATGGAATGGACACCTCCAGCACACCTGGACCAGATTGCTCAGAGCCCCATCCAACTGTCCATGAACACTTCCAGGGCTGGGGCATCCACAGCTCCTCTGGGCAACCTGTACCAGTGCTTCCTTCCCTGCCTACAATGTGTCTAAGTCATTTCTTTGCTCATGCAGATGAAGCAAATCTTGATCTCTCCCACCAAGCTTTTAGCACCTAGGAGTTGATGGGGCAGGACTTGCCTTCAGTTTTAATTAATTTGTCTATCCAGGGGGGTTCTGAAAAGCTGCTTGCTGTTGAAAAACACAATATCTCTTGAAGATTTGCAGATGATGAATTTTGTAGTGTGTCCTGGTCTGATCACCTTTGTGCAGGTTCTTTTAACCTATATAGAAAGATTTGATTAAGGATTTTCTGCCCAAAAAAGCCTGGTTTTTTTGGCAGAACTTTGAAGGCTCCACCATTACTAGATTCATTCACAGTATTTATCCTCTTAATAATTCTTATTTTCCCTTTTTCAAACAAAGGAGGTTCCTCCAGTCTAATGCTGAAAAACTTGTAAACACCTGCTTGACTCTAAATTGTCTGTGCCCATTAACATCCTACAATTTGCAAATGCTTGAATGTCTTGGATCTGATTTGAGCACAGTCAATACTTTCAGGCTTATATCCTGCAGATTATGCTCTTAAATGGATCAAAGCATCACTGCTTCAGGGAAAATGACAAAATTCTCTAGTTAAAAAAAAAATAAAGTAGGGAGGAGGGTAGCTGAGTAGTCTTATAATTTATTTTTATTGATTTTACTAGTGGAAAATTTTAAAAATAATTTTGAAATTCTAAGTGGCACAACTTTGCCGATTTGGAGGTAGTAATTAGATGCCATATGTTAGCAATAACACATAGAAAAGTTGATAATTAATGCAGGCAGCTCTGGATTCAGGTGTGACTTTGACAGATTGTATGCAAGGGGTTTTCACAAGCTTACAGCTAGGGATAAAAAATCTGATTTCACCCCTTCCTTTCTATATGGGAGTAAAAAACCAAACCAAAACAAAACAAAACAAAAAAACTTCCACACCATTTATACATAATTAACTATTTATCTGTTTGCTCAAAGGAGAAGGCATCTTCTGGGGAGAAAATGCATTCTTTATCTGACTAGACTCCTCAGAAATGTACAGTAAAGGGTTATAATTTTGATCTTTCAGAATTCTGGGGGTTTAGAAGAGTGATAAGAAAAGTTATGTTGAATCTTCAGAGAGATTTCCCACGATTATTACAGGGTTTAATTCTTTTGTAGAATTCAGAAAATAATCTCTACTCCTTTATCCTCCTGGGTTAGCACAGGCAATCTAATACAGCCTGCAAGAAATGCTCGTTACTGAAGCAAATTGAGTAAAGTTAAAAAATTAGACCCTTCAGGATGCTATTCTGCACACTGGATGTAATGCTGTCAGAAGACAGGAGGCTCAGTTTGAAAAGTTCCCCACCAGCAGAGACAGATTTCATCTCAGATAACCTTTGACGGCTAAGGCAGAGTTCTTGGGTTCAAACACAAGGCCCAGGCATGTGTGCTAGTGATGGCAGTGATAGCCTTGACAGGGTTACAAGAGCAACTCACCTCATTTTAAAGCATATATCTGTACCTCTTCATGCAGTGTTCCTGCATTCTGGCAAACCCCACCCCACTGTACTGCCCTGGCAGCACAGCCAACCTGTGTTTGTAATGTGTTGGGATGGATTAAAGGTGAACCCCATCATGTGTTAATCAAGAAGCTGTGCAGTTTCACACTTTCCTTCCTATAAATAGAACTTCAGGCCTTGTTTACTGTGACCTTCTGGTTGCTTCTGCTCCATTAAGGAGGGGCACTCAGCCACCCCATCCTACCTACTGCTTCCAAACAGTTCTATCTACTTCATTCCCCCAGAGTGGTGTAGAATAATCAGAAAGTTCAACTAAGCCCATGAGCTAGTTTCAGAAATAGTGATGTCAAACACATGCTAAAAACTTCTGATTTTTCTGGATTTTGAATTGTTGAAACCTACCCCAAGGGTGAGAGAGAGAGAGTTATCAAGCAGCAGTGAAATGCATTTGAGATATGTGTACACAAGTGCTGGCCCTTGCACACTGTTGTCCTTCCTCCAGCCTCTTTCTTTGCGTGGTCTCATTGCCCAAAGCACTCACAATTCCCAAGCTTTGTCAGTCCTCAGAGCTCATTTATTCCTGATGTCCCAGCAGCTGGAGCTCAGGACATCTAGATGTTATCATGATGCCCAAGATCTGGGAGTTGCCTGGAAGGAAACAGTGTCTGTCAATCTACTCAGTCAATGTAAAAAAATCTGTGATCTGCTGTCCATAGAAGGGGAGAGACTCCCATGACAAAGGCTATCCCACCATGCTGGGAGAGGTGAGATCTGGCACTCTTGGAGGAAGCTGACCTCTTGGCATTGCCAGCGGCCAGTTGGGCTGAGACCAAACCTGTAGGTCACTGAAGTTAAGCCAGATGGGTTAAGGCTGGCATCCTTTCCCTAAGCAGCAGCACCTGTCCCAGCCTCAGCGCTTTGCTGGGTCATGTGTGTTTAATGCTGGGCTCCTCAGTTTACAGTCCATGGGAGAAATCCAACAGACATGGGAAAATCTACAGGCTTGGCACATCCAGAGAGGGGTTTTCTAACCTCTAAGTACATTTGACCCACACTTCTTGCACTCTGTTGTCTAATTCTCAAACCTTGCCTGTGTGGCTGGTAAGAACTTATTTTAGAAAGAAAGAAGTGGCAGACCAAAAATGCAGAAATAACTCCTGAAAATCAGTCTTATCGAGGTGGAAAAGTATTCCTTTCTGTCTGTGGGGATATATTGTTAAAAACTCTTTCAGCCTAATAATATCAGATGTTCTATCAGATGGAGTGAAAACATGTCATTTTGATCTTGACAATTGTCACCTTAAATGTTTTTTATGCTGGGCCCCTAGCCAGAAAAAGAATAACAATTTTCTTAAGCTTCAACACTGATCAGCACTGACTAATGGCACTGAATGCAGAGCACGTAATCATATCAATATGTTTACTGTACTCTGAGCATTCTTCATGAAATCTGCATTTTGAAGATGTACAGTACACAGGAGCTGGATGTTTAATTTACTATAAAATCACCCTCTAGCTGCAAACCTGCAAATCATGTTAGTTAAATGGCATATTTATAGGTTTACTAGCAAAACCAAAGGAGGCCGATGGGGAGTTTGTCGCCTGCTACTCTTTGGAAAATTAAAACAAAGCCTTCTGTTCACATCTCATTTCTTTTGAGTCTCCATGTGAATCTCTCTGGTTTGAGGCTTTGTCCTGGCACCAAAGCAGGACCCATGGGACCGCCTTTGAGATGCTGTGGCAGTAATTTGTCCAATTTAGCCAGCAGCTATTTTTAAAAGAGGGTTGGAGCCTAGTCACCCTTAGGGTAGACCTGCACACTGTATTTCAAGCCTAAGACCAACCCAAATTTAAACTGGCTGGTACTTGCTGACACAGAGACACTGAGCTTCAGCTCAGTCTGTGGTGAGGAGAAATCCAGGCCTGGCAGCCCAGCCAGGTACCTTGTCCCAAAACCCTTCCTGCACTGGGGCCATAGTCTGTGGCTGCTGTTGAGGGGACAGGCTGGCCAGAGAGCTTCCTCAAAAAGATTGCTTAAGGTAATATAGGAATTGTCTGCAGCCAGGTTACAGACGTCCTTCCACCAGCAGAAGTGGCTGCCTGCCCTCCTCTTGTAGCTGTGAGCAAGGCAGTTCAGCTTTCCCACCCTTAAAATAATAATTAGCAGCATCAAGGTCAGCTATATATTATGAATCAGGTGTAAAGTTTCATAATAAGACCTATATATATGTGTGTGTGTGTGTATGTATGTATATATATATATATATATATATATATATGTATTTATGTATATATAAATATCCCAGCTTGCAGGTCTTATTTGCAATCACGCATATTCAGCTCCTGATCTGTATATAACTGACTCATCCCATGCATTCATAATTTCTTAACCCTTTCTGGAGGGTTCACCTGTGTGTGGAACCTCAATATAAAGTGTGAATGAAAATGTTCAGTCTTGAGGAATCTCTGCTGAAGAAAACATCTTCCCCTGGGCGTTAAATTCACACCAATTTTCTTGCAAGCTTGTCGAGTGAGAAGCTGGGATTGCAGGGGCTGGTCTCTGTTTTGGGTTCTGAAAAATGCATGGGTTGGTGCTTGCTTGTATAAAAGCTACAAATACTTTTTAAAGTCAGCAATTTAAGGAGAAAATTACTTCAAACACTTCTTGTGATCAATAAACATGAACCTCTTCTTGTTATCCTTGAGATTATTAAATGCACTGAAAATGTTGAAGTATAACACAAATAAAATCCTTGAAAAATGGATGCAGTTCCTTCCTCCTCAGCTGCAATTTTTTCCATATGACAAACTCGTACTAATACAGGAGACAGAGTTAGAGAGAAAAGCAAGGGAGGAATTTTTTTTTTTTTTTTTTGGTAAGCCCAGAAATGAAAATACTTCATTACAAAATAATTTGCACAATAATAGAAATAAGTAAGTGCAGTGTAGGCTCTCTGGAGTAAAGCTTTCCTTCCTTCTTTGCTTCCCCACAAACCCTGACAGTCTGCTCATTAACAGGGAATTGGATTTACATGCCATTTCCAGAGAAGAAGAAAGCACTGGTGTATGTACTGTGTAATAAGCACTTAGATTTTTGGTTTAATATAGATGGGTGGGTGCGTTAACATTTTTAAGTTTTTCCAGAGTGAATTAAGTTTTGATGACCTCTTTCATTTTTGACAAGAGTCCCCAGTTTTAGACCAGTAAATTTGAGTTTGATTAATAGAACTGTGTGCATCCTGCTGCCGCAGTCCAGCTTGTGCTGCTGTTGGTGACAGCACAGGCAGGAAATATTCTACCAATAATTCAGGTAAAACACATTTTTCAGCGTGATTTTTTTTGGAAACTCGGCATCATTGCACATCAAAGGGTGTTCAAGTGATGTCCTGAAATATGTCTTGTGTCCTCCTGAAGAGGAGAGGGTTGTGGCACTGAAAAAAAAACAGCAGAAAAATTTAATGCATTATTTTTGCAGAGCAGTCATTGCACATCTGCCTTTCCAGTGCCGTGCATTAAGTTGGCTGAAATTGAAAGCTCAGATAGGAGCTGCTCTCAAAACATTTCTCAGGAATATTTTTCATTAGCTTGTATCATTATATGCACAATCCCTTCTTCACCCTCACCCCATCATGATTTCTTTCACACATGAGGGGGTGAGGGAATTTATCTGAATTAGAATCTATGCAAAGATACCCTTAAAAGCGTCTCTAACAGAGGAGACTTTCCTTTTAGAAGCCATGAAGGGGAGGTGTATGCAGAGTGACTAAAACAGCCAATTAATATGTTATATACACAGCAAGCACCACTAGAAGAAGGACAGAGTGAAAAACGAGATATTTGGGGTGGGGGAGGAAGGGGGGAAGGGAGGTTGTAAGTATAAAGTGTTTGCCTTAGGACTTGTCTTCAGTTACAGAGCCAGACTCACATGACTGGAGCTTGGTTTGATGTGGTAATGAAGCATTGATCACAGCAAAAAGATGAAATGGCCTTTGCTCATTCATTATTTTTATCTTCTAGCTGTGGAAGACAGAAAATTGTTCATAGGAATGGTTTCGAAGAAGTGTAATGAGAATGATATCAGGGTGATGTTTTCTCCGTTCGGCCAGATAGAAGAATGCCGAATCCTTCGGGGACCAGATGGGCTGAGCCGAGGTGAGTGTGCAGTCTGGAAAGTCTCCTTCCTTAAGTGCTAATTGGGAGCTTTATGTCACAGCCAAGGTAGGCAGAGCTACTGTCTGCAGCAAGAGGTTATGCTGTAATACATCCCACGTGATGAAGGTGTCCACGTGAACTTTTCACAGTGACTGAAATTACCACCTTTTATTTCCAGTGTCAGAAAGGTCTCGGTGCCAACATATTAACTGGTGTTATCACCCTGTTTGTCAGCTGGAAAGGTTCCTTTGCACCCTGAGAAAACACCCTCAGTTTTCTTCTCTCACAAAATCCAAGTTGTTCCCCTGACCCCATTTCTGCTTTGTAGCACAAGGCCAAAAAAAAAAAAAATTAAAAAGGATAAGACTGTAAATGACTGCTTAAAGGCATGAAGGGTGATGGGAACTGGCCCTCGTTGTAGCACTATCTCCTCCATTCCTGTGTTTTATGTAACTATATGTAAAACATAGGTCTGCTGTAACTGAAAAACAAAGAGGTTAGCTTGGACCTGAGAGCTTTGCCTGGACAAAAGTTTATAAAAACAGTTTTTAAATCTTGTGCCTCTCCCACAAACCAAAAACCAGGGCAGAGATGTTAAGCATCACCATCAAGAGTGATCAAGTGTCCCACCCGGACTTGGAAATGAAATGCTGCACAGATTTCAATAGCCAGTGGTCCCTTTTGAGTACAAAAGTATCTTTTAGGGAAAGGCTTTCTGAAAACCTATTGAAAAGAAAGATAAATGTATATTGATGACACAGACTGCATGTTAACTCCATGGTATATGGACCTGAATTTATTCTCAGAGCATGAACCTTCTCAAAACATCAGTGCCAGGGATTGCTGAGTGGAAAAGGAAATAGGGATAGTCCCATCTCTCAGTGCAGGATTATGCTGTTGTACCTGCCACAGTCATTTAATGGCACAGGGAGTAAAGTAGTTTTAATTTTGGAGCTGTGAAAAATATCACATCCACAGGAAAAACAAATACCTAGAAAGTACACAGTTTATGCATTTTATTACATTTTCAAAAGGCATAGAAAAAGGTAATAGCACACACTTTTCATACAGATATGGGTAGAGATTTAGATTTTTTTTTTCTTTACTTTTGGATCTATTTGTTTCTAGTAGGCAGTAGGATCCACAGAATTTTGTGCAACAATTTGTGCATGGGGTTTTTTTGTTTTGTGGACGTCCCAGTTTCTATAAAACAACTATAAATTTCAGGAAAGGAAGTGCAGGTATTCCTGTATATCATGGCACTGCTTGAAAGCACATATTGTACTGCTTCTGAACAATAAGGACTTGTTGAAAAGCCGCTCTGACAATAAATAGGGAAAATTATGCACTTACATTTATGCTTTGTGATTCCCCAAATTTTTTGGTCTGGGATGCAGAGGTCCCTTCATGCAAGGGGAGCCTCATGGCTTTCACCTTGGGGAAGATTAGGGCATAGGTCTAAAGCTGGTTCCTTCAGCTCAATAAGGAATGTTTACTGATGGAGTCGAGTGTTGCCATTATCTTTCCAGACCCAACACTGAGGCAAAATAAGTATTTCTGATTTTCACTGATTTCATTGTGTGAGCAGCACAAGGAAGGGATGATGGAAGACACAAGTGGGAAAGGAGCTAATTAACTGCTGAAATAACAAGTTCTGCACATCAGATGTTTTGAGCCCCAAAAAAAGATTTAATTGACTTGTCAGCATCACCCAACAAAGAAACGGATCTTTCCTAGGATCCATAAAAATCCCACTGCATATTTGCTTTAATTCAACAGACTCAGTATAGTAGGAGCATAGAAAAGCTAATTATGAAATCCAACAGAGTAAGTGAGGTTGGTGGGGTAGTTTTGTTTTGCTGTGAACAGCAATCTCAGGACAATCAGGAGCTGAGATTCCTTAGCCACGTCTGCGGTGCATCATGCAGGGCTGTGTTGTGTGCTGGCCAGCACAGCTGTAGAGTTAATGTGCTGTTCTCTCCTGCTGGAGACTGAAGATGTCAGCCCAGGCAGGTCACACTCCAGTAACCACAGCAGAGCTGCATCCTCCGTGCCGCTGGGGTTCATTTCGGTCACAATCACGACTGATATTCTATCATGCCCTCATGCCTCATGCCTTGTTAAACTCGAATTGCTTTCTACACACCCATGTTCACACTTCAAAATGGATTCAGCTGCACCAACCAGGTTTTCAGGCAGATTTTTATCAGCTTCACAAAACCACCACTCCACGAGAGAAGGCAAAGTGCTGGGAAAATGGTTGGTATTGCAGTTGAAATGAAAAGTGCTGAGGGACATCTGCAGAGGAGGGAGCTTGAATGAAAAAGCACAAGGTGAAAAACTGCTTCAGGAGGGAGAATTTACACTGTTGAATCTTTGTAAAGAGTTCCAATCCTTAATGAGTTTTAATTCATGTTACCATTTCCAAGATGTCAATTCCCTTTGCCACAAACATTATTTATTTTCTCAGCACCCATCCAGATGTTCTTTCCTCCTAGACGCAGAGGGGTGAATGAAAAATAGTCACTGTTTGAGGAAAACACTGACCTTGCCATGCCAGAACTTCAGGAGCTCAGTTCAATGCTCAAAGCAGTGAGATGGAAATGTGGTCCAGTGAACTCTGTTTGGTATCTCTTTTCAATTGCACAACAAGTGCACCTCATGGTATCTCAGATGAAAAAAGCTTGAACAGTATCATCCTTTATATTTATGCCATCTTTTGAGCTTTCTTAAAGGGTTCAGGCAAATAATCTGTATTACCAGCAGATAGATGCAATTAATAACTCCAGGTTTATATTGCTCAGTAGAACAGATTTGGTTTGGACTGGGTTTGGGTTTGGGTTTTTTTACTTAGTAAAGGCTAAAAAGACAAGTCAGTTGACTTTTAGCCCATGTCTATACTACATCAGCAACTTTACCACTGGGAGGGTAACAGTCTGCTGTCAACTCATAGGCAGGATTTAGGGCTGTATTGTACCACATGGGCTCCAGTAGCAAGGAGAAATCCAGTCCTGTGGCATCAAGGGAAAATGTAACACTTTGTAATGAGTGAGATATAAGTGCTGAGAAAAAGGGAGAGGGGGAGAGAGAAGTGGAACTCATTGTTTCTATTGTAGTTCCTAACCAAGAGTTGACAGAACTTTATTAAAGTCACACCCATTGCTGTCACTACTGATAATGGACCATCACTTATTCCACTCCAAATTCCTATTGTCAGCTGTTTGAAACTCGGCTCTAAAATGGGACTAAAGTAATGATACAGAGCTCCAATGGTGGAGCAGTGTATTTTAAAGAAACTGAGATTTTTCTTTCAGCTTGAGTCACATTTTCCCCCATTGTTACTCACTCCTGCATCTAAGAAATAACCATTTTTTATACCTGTAAATTGTTATATTTCAATCAGCTACAAGAATAGGCAGCAACCAAAAGGCATTGCCTTCCAAAGGCTCCGGGATAGTCCCTGTGAAATTAGCTGGCTGGCAGCGAGTAATTCCTAGCTGTGAAAGGTATTAAAAAAAAAACCCAAACAAACCCTGTTGGCTGTAGAGATAAAGAAACCAGGGACCCAACAGCCACAGAGGCTGGCCACCTCTTGAGCAGGGTTCATGGGACTGTCTAAAGAAGCTTGCCACTGCCTGTATGATATTCATTATTCAGAGAGAAGGATTCAGCCTGCAGGGTTGTTTAATCCAGCACTTCTTCTGAAGAGCTAAGTATGCTTTACAAAAATTCATGATTGTGGTATCATGTGCTAAGCTTCATTATCATGAAAAAGTAGAAGTGAACTGCCTCAGATGATTAAGATTTTAAATCACTTATTGTAAACAGCTTAAGGAAAGTTTCAGACCTCCTGACTCCCAGCACTATGTAATGTCTACGTGACCACAGATGCCAACACAGCCAGGCAATGAGAGCTGGAGTGTGCAAAAACAGCCAGAAATACCCAAGTTTGTTTTGTAGCTGTGTAGCTGTGCCACTGATGTGCTGTATTGACCATAGGTGAGTTGTCACTCATCATCTCTGTTGCTTAAAATAAGGGTAGTGATGCTCCTCTGCCTTTGTAAAATGCTTTTTTTAGATCAGTGGATCAATATCTCTGTATCACTCTAGGAATTATTGCTCTCCGTAATGATGATAAAAAAAATCCTCTTATCCTTATCACAGGAGCACCACATAGCAAATTATTCTGCTGTATTGCTAAGTGCAGATTTATATATCAGATACCAGAAAGAAGTCAAATGGGTTAATAGCATGCACTGAAAAAATCTGCTAATAACATGTAGAGAGAGTTGGATATATACCATGAAAATTGTGGAAAAGCTCAAAATGCATTTTTCTGCATCTTCTAGGCTCCTAATTGTTTTTTTAACAAAACATCACCAGTCACATGGGACAAGTGAACATTTCTGCAGACATTGATTACAAGGATTGTTTTTTTCATTCTTTCTTTGCCTTAAGAGCAGGTTAGAAAGGGAATAACTAGTTACACCATGGTGAGGCAATTTAATTGCTTGAAAATCCATTCAGAACTTTCAGATTCAAGGGTTTTCTTGATGAATTAGTAAAAGAAAATTAGTATTTGCATCACAATTAATTGCAGGGAAGGATAGGTGAGGAGACTTTTATGCTGGGGCTTTCTTCCCTGTGGATATTTACTTCTCCTTTCTGAGCTAAAGTAACACGAAATGCCAGCTGTGGGAACATCCTAGATTAGGGGTCACCTTCTGAACTGTGTATCAATAAGTGGTGGGAAGCAAGGACAGTGGAAGTGCTGTGTGCAGCTCTTCAGAAGCACCTCCATGCCTTATTCCTTTTGCTGCAATGTGGTAACATTTCATTTTTTCCAATCATTATGGCACATTTAATTTTGTTTTCCCTTGCTGAAACTCTTTTGCAGCTGGGAGGGAAGAAGCTCATCCAACTGACCAATGTCTCTGCTGGCCTTTGGCCAGTAACTACATCTCAGATTTCCATTACTGCAGTTTTGCAGCAGTCCCTCCCAAGAGGCAATCCTGAAATGAAATAATTTTCAAGAGGCTTTATTCCAACAAGAGGATCATTGAGGCACAGTTAGAGAATATGGTCTTTGGTACCCATTTAATTCTGTCTTTGTGTAAATTCCACTTATTGAAGTCTGTACTTTGCAGGGTGGGTAATTGAATGTCCAATTAGAAATGCTTCGAGGGAACCATGAACTTCAGGAAATTTCAAATCTACAAGCTGTCATCCAGTCAATAGTCAAGAGCTGAACAGCTAAGGCAGGGTTACAGGATGTGCCTCTTGTTACCTCTATGTGCCTGATGTGCATAAACTGAAGAGCTTCACTGTGGCTTTTTCAAATTATTTTCTTTAGACTGAATTGTTGCACTTGGTCTCAGACCTGTCTTTATGTGTTTTAGGTAATAACAACCAAATATCACTATGATAAACAATTTGATGTACAATTTAGTTTGCAGATTAAATGTATTTTAGCCACCAAGGCAGATTTTTGTGTGATGTCTTTATTAGAAGGCTCTTTTCCAGGATGTTCCTTCCTTTAGACTGGGATGTATTAGCAAGGAAAAGGAAAAGGAAAAGGAAAAGGAAAAGGAAAAGGAAAAGGAAAAGGAAAAGGAAAAGGAAAAGGAAAAGTCTACTTTGCAATCTCAGCTAGAAACATTTTAACCCAACTAGAGCTTATTTTTACCACACTTCAATTTCCATAGCTTTTTATTCAAGCCTTATCTTTTCTTTAAATAGAAGATTTCATCTCAGAGGATCCCAACTACTCCTTGCAGGAGTATTTGAAAGCTTTTCACTTTTGTTTCTTCACAGAAACTGAAGAAAAACTTGTTTACAGCGTACTAGGAAGCTGTGGTGCAACCATTACAGCACCAGCTGCGCAGCCACCACTCGCAGCACTGCGGTTGCTTGGGTGGCTTTGAAAATCTCTTCGGTCTTCTTCTGTGTCAAAACTATGTTTTTAGACTTCCAAGCAGCATCTCTACATTCTGCATCTCCCTTTGGCTTCACTTTAAAACCTCTGGTAGACCATGGTGGTTTCATGAGGGAGGTTCCTTGTCTAGGTGTGAACCTTACCTGAGACTTCCCTACATAGAAATGTTCTAATTCACTTGCAGCTCACAGGTGTTGATACTGTGTTAGGCTGTGCAGGAACTGCTGAATGAATGTTTCTCAACACTTCTAAGAAAGCCTGAGATGAGAAGAATCACATGAAGCAGGAGCTGAAATGGGGCCGAGCTGAGCTTTCTTAAATATTTCAGATATTCAGTCACTCAAGCAGCAAGCCCTAGGTTTGGGATGGCCAGGATCAAGGAGGAGGCCTATCACATTTAACTGGTTTTTCAGAATTCTCTTTCAGTTTGTGGTGGGAGAGGAGTAAGGAGAGACCCTCTGAGTTTAGATGCTCTCTCAGCCAATGTGGCAGATGTGATAATGGGCTCCAGAATTTCTCCCATGCCAGGGCTGGGTGCCTTACTCCAGTTCTGCCTGCAGATGAAAATTACTTCCAGCAGCCTTTCCCCAGTCACTCATTTATCTGCTCTAGGGGTTGAGAAGGCAGCCTTGGATAAGCAGCTAAAATTCTTACATCTTCTTTCTCCCTCCCCTTTTCTTTCTGTCAGTGATCCCTGATGTTTTGAAATCACAGCTGATAAGTGCAGGATGTCTTGTAAGTTGGCTGTTTTTACAAAACAATCTATTTTTTGGTGTAGCTAGATAGCTGGTTATAGAAAATGAAGTTATTTCAAAGCATTAGTTATAGAAATATCCCCCTCTCCATATTTTCCCTCCCGGAGAGCACCACAGCTCCAGTAAGAAGGGAATAATTGAATATAAGGACTCGGTGGGGTAGAACAGAAATAGTTTGCTTGTAGCTGTGGGTGTGGAAGACCTCGTTCTGTGGCATGCCAATCAATGCCATGTTTCATAGGATGAGGTAGGAGGCCACGGAAATCTTTCTTGTTTCTTGCACCACGAGGCATGAAATCTGATTAGTCCTGTCCTCTTATAATTGTGATTTACAATCCTAAGGCTGGCAGTGTGCTCCCAAAAGACCACCTGCACCCATGTGACATACTGAGAGTGTGCTGGAAAGGGTTTTTCTAACCCTTCAGAAACAGAAATAAATGAAATCCAGTGTCCTTGGACACCAACTTCTGATTAAATTCTAGGTGCTCAACTAAACCATCCTCCTTGAGCACATGTGTCCCCCATGGAGAAAAATCAAGGTCCTGCCATTGACCATGGCAGTAAATACAAGCATTTCAGAAGAACAGCTTTTCTGAACACCTAAATTGTAAATGTAAAGTGATTGAGTTAAATAGACCAAATCCTATGACATAGGCTTAACTCCCATCCAGTGTGGCAGTCTGGTCATGACAGTTCACACATAATAAAATATATATGATCCCATATTCCACGCATAATAAAATATATATGCACACATAATAAATATACAAATGTTGTGTGTGTGAGTGTCCAGATTTGATAGCTGAAAAATAACCCTCGAATGTGATTACGTGTACCAATGTCTGGAAGGATGATTAAATTAACAAATGTTTAATTGGGGCACTTAATGGCAACCTCTTAAAGTCTGGATTTTAAGATAATTTAGAAATAACATTGTCTACTGAATTTTTGCCAGGTTATTGAGGTAAATTGGAAATTTACTGTGGAAATGGCCACTGTCCATCGGTGGGAAATGGCCTGCTGAATGGAGATAACAAGGGGACTTAACCTTGTAGCCTCTGGCTGGCAAACCCTAATTAAAATGCAACCCCATCCTCTCTGTGGAATGCTGCTTCCAAATGCTCAAATTCAAGCTGCATAACCTCATTCATCAGGCATTCCCTTTGCCCAAAGAACAAGTTTCTTTCAAATTAGTACAGAGATCTGCTCCAAAGTCTTTTTGCTCCATGACAAAGGCAACAAGACCCATGCAAATGGTTTTGGGCTGAGGAGTGAGGAGGAAGGCTTTGCAGTGGTGTTGGCTGCTGAAAATACCCAACAGCTGAGCCCTGTGGTTAAAAAGAGAGAAAGCTTAAGGGAGGGAAGGGGAGTTTGCTTTATCTTGAGAGGCATGCAGCCTTATTTCTCTGCTGATTCACATTTCGAGACCTTCTAATTGCAACATCTCAGTAAGTTACTTACAGCAGAACTGCTGGGGAGAAATTGTGATAAATGCATAAACTGTGTCTTTACTGATTTTTGTTGACATTTTACATACTTCTCGTGCATTTGAAACCTCCATTCAGTAATTGTCACTATAGTACACACTCCTGGATAGTGAGAGCCAAAGAAGTGAATGAAGCAGTTTCTTGACCATTATCAACAATATTATTCAAGGCTCTGTATGGGGTTCCTTGCCTGCCCTCCAGTACATCTCTTAATTGTGCTCATCCCCCACTGAATTTGCAAGACAAGAAAAAAATAATGCTAATAACAGAAATGGTGTTAAGAAAGATTACTCTGAGACTGATGGTAAATTTGGGCCTCTTCAATTTTAGTGCACAGCAGCAATATGGAATCTAGGAGGAGTACTGTAGATTATTTACCCTTCTACTGCACATTTTGTCTAAATTTCTGTACAGAAAGCTGGTTTGTTGCATCATATTTGACAGAATTTTGTTGCTGAACAAGACTAGTATAGCATTATGTAGTGTGGCTAAACAGTAGTGAGATATCATCAGTTGTTTTGTTACCTAAGAAGTACAGAGAGTCACAATGCTGTGGTGAAGTTTGGATGAAAGAATTCTGATTTCTGATTTTATGATGCTCATCTATCAGCCAGAGCTACATAACCCAGCTTAGGTTCTCTTAAATCAAGGGCCTTTACATTAAAGAGAAAACAAAATACCGCATGATGCAAAAATGCATTGACTTTATTTTCATGACTAGATGTAGTGCTTTTGGGTAATGATCAGGCATTGCTTTCTCTTACTGTTGTTTGATTAAAATGTGAATACAGTCTTGACTTGATAATCTTACCAGGTACACACAGAGCTAAAAAGAAAAGGTATTCTATGCCTCAAATTGATTTGCATAAACCAAACAATCTGTTGCTTGCTGGATTGCAAAGTGGTTTATTTTGCCCATTGGCCACAGGGGCAACAATATTGTGTTTTTGATGCCAGAATGCAGCTTTCATGCATTAGCTCTAAAATGACAATATGCTTTAGCCTCTCAGTGCTTAGATCTGCTTCATTTGGAAATCTTTTAAGTAGTAATAATAATAATGTTTTGAGGAAATTGAGTGGAACACTAAATTATTCTCTGAAACCTAAGTTCAAACTGTGCAAGGCTAAGGGAGCTGAAAATCAATGCACTTTTAAAGTCATTAGAGATCACAAGTGAAATAAGTCTGTGTTGCTTTAGCTAAGCTTTTAGTGTGCCATGGTATTATTACAAAATCAGCCTGAATCTGCATTAATTTCACAGTCTTTTTCTTTAAGATGCCCAAGGGTGCATGAAGAATAAAATGTAAATCTCAGGAGGCAATGTTTTTTATTAGCCAAAAGGGCAGTGAGTCATGCACAGAAAAAGTTGACCTGCACCATGCCCAGTGTAGGTATGGCTAACAATAGTAAAAGGGTGGAAAAATAGCGCAGGCATTAGCCTACTGGCTTTTCATTATGATTTTAAAGGCTGAAGAGGGGAAAAAAGAGTGATTTTTTTTTCCAGTTATTCATGCACATAGCTTCAGAATTGTTCAAGCTGGCAGTAGCTTTCACAGATCAAAGAATTATACTTGTACCTAGAACTCAGAGAGACAAATACCATAAGGATTTTTATTTTTAAAATGCTATTTTCTTTAATGTTGAGATTCCACCTACATAACTGAATTTTGTCTGAGTCTTTTCACAAATAGTCACAGGATACACAGTGGAGTTTTTCTCATTCTTATTTGTATGATCCTTCTTGGTGCATCACAATAATTTGTGATGTTATGGACCCCTTTATTAAATTCTCAGTTCAGCTGTCAGTGATGCTGACATTTATTCACTATCCACAGTTTACCTACACAAAAGCCAGAGCAAGCAATTGTTAATGCATGGTCTGAATAGATTCAACTATGCAATCCAAAGGCTACATAAAAGCCTTATTTATTTCAAACCCTGTGGCTAAAGAACAAAAACAGTAACAAAACAGAACAAACAAACAAACAAAAAAAAAAGAAGAATGAAGCAAAATAAGCAAAAAAATTAAACAAAAAACCCTTCTTGTCACCCATCCCCACCTAATTTTTTTTCTTTCATCTATGGTCAGATTAGCAAGTCAGCACTGTCAATAAATAAACTAGAGAAGCTGTTTATTTTTATGTACTACTGAGAACAGTGTCGTCTTGTGGCCGTTCTCGTAGACTGTGTTGGTTTAACAAGCGTCCAACCCTTTTGTCTTGTTGTTTTTTGTCTTTCCTGCTCCCTGTCCCCTTGTTCCCACAGGCTGTGCGTTTGTCACATTTTCTACAAGGGCAATGGCACAGAATGCAATCAAAGCCATGCACCAGTCTCAGACCATGGAGGTACAGTACTGTATCATTTGCCCTTTCTTTGTTTTCTTTGTGCAAATGATTGCGAATGGTAAAGCCATGCTCTCCTGGATCAGATCAGACACATGACAATCACAGATTTAATTTTTTTACCAGTTCACTCTGTCTTTGTGAAGCTTTATTTTTCTTCGTCACCTGAAAGAGCACAATAAGGCTGCTGTGTGGTGTCCAAACACAGCTCTCAATTCTGTTTTCAGTGGCATTCAGCAGAAAATATAAATACTGTGAATACCACTCCTCAGTTGTACTCAGAGTATCTCTGAGTAAATTACCTCTATTTTTAACACACGTTCCCCCAAAGAAAAATCTTAGTTTCTTTTAAATAGATTTCTAAATGTTGTGGTTTGCACTGCTCTGAGAAGAAGCTCAAGATATTTAACGTGGCCACGCTGAGTTACTAGTGCATGTGTTTTTCTGCAAATAGGATCTCTTTTTAAGTTAATATTATTTTGCCTTCTTCATGTAGCCAATAAAAATGCTAATGATGACAGAGCATATCGGAGTGTGGCACTTCCTGCAGAGCACCATTGTGGCTGGCCCCTCACAAGCAACACTCTTCATTCCCTTCCAAACTGCCTCTATGGCCTCATATTTTATCATGATGAGCAACTCAAAACTTTAAACTGGTTCACTTAATGTGGCTTTTGCTGCTGGCTAACGATCTGGTCATTGGAGTGGTTATTGAATGCCACAGCTTGTCTGCCAATCTCAAAAACATTTTCCAGTCTGTGATTTTTGTCATGGTCTTTCAGAACTTTGCAGAAAAAAAACTGCACAAGTATGAAATCTTTACTTACTCTGGATCTTCTAGCTTATCATTGGAGAGTGCATGTTATACTGTATTATGTATACTGTATCTTCGTGTAGTGATGATTTTTCTCAGAGGTGGCATTGATGTTATGTGCACTTGTTTCTTTTTTTTTATTATTATTATTATTTCTTTTTCCATCAGGACCTTTCAATTTTTTTTTTTTCTCTCAGTGATTTTCCTTTGCAATGCTCTAGTCTCCCAAAGCATGCTGGGTGCTAAACAATCATTATTGCGTCATGTCGTTGAGCTGCTTTGTGTAACAAGCAAAGGGGGGAGACCAGGGGTGGGAGGGTGGACAGAGGACAAGGAGGAGAAGATAAAATTCAAGCCAGTGCATGAAAATGTCACTAACTGTTTCCTGTATAGTACAAGTAATGATATCAGCATTGCAAAGCTACTGTCTTTCCAAACATCACGTTTGAATTTGGTTGAGCTTCTTTTATAATCAATGTGTTTTCTTTTCAGTGCAATGCATTTTTAGACCCTGGGTATACAGTTTTAGTTGAGAATCTGCCAATGAGATGAGAATAAATGAAATTATCTTTACTAGAAAGCTACTGTTATACACTCTGTGCAGTCTGACAGTATATTGTGAAAAAACTGCCACTTTGAGTCTCTGGAATAATATCTGTAGTAATTTGTCTGCCGTGCACTGCTCCATTAATTCAGATCTGTATGTTTTGCTGGGTTTGATTCCAAGTAAAAATGAAATGTTTATTGGTAATAATGTGTTTTACCTATATTTTCCATGTGTTTAAATGTATTTTTCCATCTAGAAAAATGAATTTTACACAGCTCTACTTCCGAAGACAGTAAAATAAAGACATAACACCTCCCAGACAAATTCCCCCACTCCTCTGTTGTATGCAGCACTCCATAGGGGGCTGCATTTTCATGGGATACTCTTAATGAGATTAGTTCTGTAGAATACTTTCTTCTCAACACCTTTAGAGACATCATCAATGAGATCCCCAAATTGGTAAGGCAATTCCAAATATTCTGCCCTTTGAACACCTGGGTCTTTGTGTCAATTGAGCCTAGGCTGAGTCCCTTCTTGCAAAGAATCCGTGCACCCTCCCTCTACATGGAGGAGGGACTCAACCTGACAACAGAAAAGATATGAAGGTAGCATCAGCTGTTGGGAAGAAAATGGCACTGAATGGCATGGAAATATGAAGCCATTGAATGTGGAAGGCAGATGCACCTTGTGTGTGTGCTGGAAACTTCCCCTTAAGCTGGAAAATAGAACTGCATCAAATAGGAATCACCCTGTAGGCAAAAAAAAAATATTTGCTCACTTTAGCCAATACTCTTCTAGTGAAAAGTTAAATTGGGCTGACTGGTGTTACTTGTCAACCCTCAGCCTGAAACAGTCATCCTTGGGCACTTTGGTTTCATGTTCTTTTGCAAACAAAAGTGGGCTTAGGGGAAGATATGTAGTACACAATTGCATTTCAACCCAATTACTACAGAATTTTTTTTCCCTTTTTTACTGTTTTCAGTTCCTCAGCACACATCATTGACCAAGATGGATTTTCAAAGAGGGCTAAGAAAGAACAATGGGGTTGTTAATTCCAGATGACCTCATCTCATAGAATAATGCATTCTCCTACTGCTCTTTCCACCTGACTTACTAGCCCGGTTAAATCAACTGATTTTTAAAATATAATTGCTGCTTTAAAGTGTTTGCTCTTCTATTTCTTTTCTATTGAGTTTTTCTTGTTTGTTTAAGTCATTCAAACACAGCACCAGTAGAAGACACTAATTTGTTATCATGGAGTAAATTTGATACAACAATAACAACCCTTTTCTCATCTAGAGCCCCTTGCTAGATATAATCTCAGTCTTCAGAATGTTTGCTTTCTTGAAAATGATGAAGTGATGAAATACAGAGCAGACAGTGAAAAAATGAATTATAGATTCATAAATTGCAGAGATATTGTTTTTATTCCATTTACTGACATTTAAGCATTCATAAATATGTCAACTGTAGTGTTGAATGCTGAACTACTGAACTGAAAACTGAAATAACCATATAATATTTCTTCCTTTGATACTCATTTCTATTTCTTTGGAAATATACTTGCTTCTCCTGTACATCCAGGCAGAAGGCAGTAAGTTCCAGTTGTCCTTAGCCCAGTGTTACCAAACCTCATATAAGATAGAAACAGCTTGCTTTTTTTTATTAGCAAAGCTAGAAAAATATCTCTCACATCCCCTACCCCCTGGCTCCTTTTTCTTTCTTTTTTTTTCTAAATTATCTTATTTTTAATATTAGTATAAAAATCGCTAGAGAGAGGTAATTGTGTAACAAGCGGACTCCTTCATAATCTTTATTTGATTGCTGGAGTGTTATGTATCTCCTTTCTTCCTCACTGAAACACTGAAAGACATTTTTACAAGGAAACACACAGGAAAAGAATTGGAGGTGGAATAATAAACCACAAGCGATGATTTTCCAAGATAATTCTAAAGGAACAGTGTTCATGGGGGATCTTTATATGAGAGATTGTTATTATTATTTATTATTATAATAATAATAATATTATTATTGTGGTTTATTTCAGCATTTTATTTTATCTCTTGTCCTGGTGTGAGGTTTTTCAGAGAAAAGGTATATGGCTGCTTTTTGTAAGTAGTTGAGAACAGGAACTTTTTTGGAGATGTTCACAGTGTTGTCAGAGCAGCCATGGGAAGAGTAGGTGAAGTACAACCCTGTTCTGCATCCCACGCTATACACTTTGGCAGAAGCACTGCTGTGTTTCTTGACTTGAGTCACTGTCCTAGTTTGAAAGACAGGTATTTGTTAAGAAAGGCAGAAGCCTCCCTTTGAACTGAAAAACGTGATCTCTTCTCCCTACAAATTATTATAATTTTGGAATTAAGGGAGGTGTCAGGCAAAAATATGGGGGTAGGAATAACAGTTCTTTACTAGTATATCTAACAAGACAAACAAGAACAACAACAGCTATGAAATTACCCACAAACAGAACAGTAACTCAGTCCCAGTGTTTTTTGGCTGCAGGCACCTTTTCCCTGAGCTGCAGTTCCCGGTGCTGGGGGCGGGCGGGTCCCGCAGAGCCGCAGGAGGGCTGGGGGTGATGGCAGTGCTGTCCCAGGGGGAGAGAGAGAGATGGAGAGAGAGCCCTCCGCTCACGGTGTGGGTCCCAGTGCTCAGTAGAGTGCTGGATGGTGGTAGTTCACAGCGAGAAGACAGCCGGGCAGGGTCCCACAGCAATGAGGATGGCTCCTGGTGCTGGGATGGCAGGGATGGGACTGAGGCGGCGATCGTCCTTCTCGTCCGATCTCCGCGGGGGGAAATGGGGAGAGCCAGAGCCTTCCATTTCCTCTTCTGGCTGTTTGGATGTCGAGGGGTTTCCCTCTTCTCTCCCCTCCCCCTTGTCACCAGGGCCCAGTCAACAGGTATCTTAGCATGACAATGGGGAAAATTCCACAGAGGGAAAAGGGAAAGAACCAACCCCCAACAGTCCCTTATCACTCCTGCCATTGTGTTCACATTGAAGTTAGACAAGAAATTAGTATAACAAAGCATGGCAAGAGAAGTTATTCATTGGATGCTGTGAAGTTGCAAAGCAGTATGAAATTAATTTACAGTTTTGATGACTCATAAAATGCTTGAATTAATTTGAAGAACTGAATCATTGCAGTATATAGTTTGCTTTCTTGATCTGAAAAAAAAATTAGGACTTGAAAGGTTAAAATATGAAACATTTCTTAGCAGGGAAAAAAATGGAGAAATCAACAGAGACATCTTTCATAATCACGTCTCATTGTCAGTGACTTTGCTCAGGAATGCCTAATTTGGAGTCCAAGCAAAACTCCAGTTTACCTCAAAAGTCCATTTGGTCTGTGACCTCCAATTTCTTCCCAAGGTTCCCTCAGCCGTGGGTGAGGAACAGGCTGCAGACCAGACCTCTAGCTTTTTCTTACAGCTTCCCTATTTCCTAAGGCATCTTACAGCCTTGCCATACCATGTAACAAGAGGCTGATAGAAGCAATAGAAGAAATGGTGGCATTCAGGAATGGGCTGCTATCACCAGAACTAGTCCCTTTTGGTCTGCATCCTGCCCTTTGTTCACATCTCAAGGGTGCTTGATACAAAGCGTGCCTGGGAGCGGACTGCAGGTGGGTGAATTGACTGGGGGTCCTTGGTGTGAACAGCGCCAGTGCCTCGCTGAGGTAAATCTGCTGCTCCCAGTCTCTTCAGGGTGCCCACGCCAGCTGCAACGACCGTGATGGCACAGCCAGACCATGATGGCACAGCCAGACCACAGTGGCACAGCCAGACCGTGATGGCACAGCCAGACCGTGGTGGCAGGGTGGTGTTGGCTGTGTGATCCCTGAAAGAACAGAGGTTGGACACCTCTCCCTTTGGCGTTTCCCTGAAAACAGACTGCAGACAAAGCATCATGTCCATCTCATCAGCTGTGAAGCTTAATTAAAGAGGACTGGTACACTTTACTGTCTCTGGCAGCAATTTTGATAGCTGGAAGGAAAAGAGAGCCTGAGGAAAGGTGCTTTATAAAAGTAGCTGGGGAATCAATAATTTCTCCATAGCCTCTGTTCCTAAGAACCTGAAAATCTTAGTCCTTGTGGTCTTGCACGTGCCAGTCACAAATAGAGGATGAACGATCTGGTTGTGCCAGTGCCAGTGGCCCTACAGGACATGGCTGAGCTCACAGGGCAAGGGTGACCTGGTGTGATTTAACCCTTCTGTCTCTTCCGATCTGTCCAACCACAGGGCTGCTCTTCGCCAATCGTGGTGAAGTTTGCTGACACCCAAAAGGACAAGGAGCAGCGGCGTTTGCAGCAGCAGTTGGCTCAGCAGATGCAACAGCTCAATACTGCCACTTGGGGAAACCTCACAGGTCTCGGAGGACTCACACCACAATATCTAGCTGTAAGTTCATTTCAAAGGTGGTGGCTGTTCTATACTCTATTTATTTTAGGACCATGGTAAATCACTTCTATGAAACTCCCTGCAGTAAATTGCTAAATTGTCCAGGATACATAGTGTGTTTTTTTCTGGGTGTGTTTATCTGGAAAACAAATCACAGGTTCCTAGAAAGGCTTGGGTTGGAAAAGACCCTAAATATCATCTAGTTCCAACCCCTCCACTGTAAATAAAATTTTATTCCATTAGTTTTATTAGGGGTTTTGAATGTTAGAGTCTGTTTTTTGTAGCTGGAATAAAATTTAAGTTCTTCCTTAGGGGAGGACAGATAGGCAGCTGTACACTGTAGGGGCCATATCCATATGGTGCAGCCTCTAAACTAAAATGTTGTAGTTCAATCATCAAATTTCCACATTTTCATTTGGAAATGGCTTTTGCTTTAATGCATGGTCCTGTCAATGCTAAACATGCATGGTTCATATCCCCTCACACAGAAAGTGAATGTGGCCAGGAAAAGCCATAAATTTAAAATGTTTTTTTTCTTGGTCCATTTGTAAGATGAGAAACAGGTGGTAGCTGTTGTCCCTGCTGGAAAATCTGAAATTTACTGCCACGTGTCTTCGGTCCTGGATGGCCAAGAGAGGCTCTCCTTCGTCACAGCTGAGAGGGAGCCTCTGCCTTTTGTGGCTCTAGAGTTGAGAGGTCTGGTTGAGGAGCTCTTGGATAACTTGGGGGCTCCTCATGGTTCCAAGTAAGACAAATATAACCTCATGAATTATAAGGCCAAATCCTGGCCCTGGATCAGGACAATCCCAAGCACAAACACATGGCTCAAGAGCAGCCCTGAGGAGAACTTGGAAGTATTGGTGGATGAGAAGCTTAACACGACTTGTCAATGTGCACTTCCAGCCCAGAAAGCCAAGCATGCAGCTGGGTTGCATCCTCAGCACTATGGGCAGCAGGTCAGGGGAGGGGGTTCTGTCCCTCTACCTTTCTCTGGTGAGACCCCACCTGCAGTGCTGTGCCCAGCTCTGGAGAACCCAGCACAGCAAAGACAGGGACCTGTTAGGGCAGATCCAGAGGAGGGCACAAAGGTGAAGCACTTCTGCTACAGAGAGAGGGCTGAAAGAGTTGGGGCTGTTCAGCCTGGAGAACAGAAGCTTTTGGGACCTTAAGAGTTTTCCATACCTGAAGGGGTATGAAGCTAGAGAGGGCCTTTTTAGAGGGGCATTTTGTGATAGGACAAGGGGTAGTGATTTTAAACTGAGAGAGGACAGGTTTAGATGAGATAATCAGAATAAATTGTTTCCTGTGAGGGTGGTGAGAGAGTGGCACAGGTTATCCAGAGAAGCAGAGACTGCCCCGACCCTGAAAGTGTTCAAGGCCAAGCTGGATGGGGCTTTGAGTAACCCAGAGTAGTGGAAGGTGTCCCTGCCTGTGACAGGGGGGTTGGAAATGGGGGATCTTTAAGGTCCCTTCCAAACCAAACCATTCTATGATTCTGTGAAATGGATGTGCCCATATATATGTATTGTGTATGTATA
Organism: Cinclus cinclus; assembly: GCF_963662255.1. Classification (NCBI taxonomy): domain Eukaryota; kingdom Metazoa; phylum Chordata; class Aves; order Passeriformes; family Cinclidae; genus Cinclus; species Cinclus cinclus. The sequence goes on along the minus strand of NC_085049.1, from coordinate 16,353,671 downwards.
AATACATAATTTGTGTGCATGCAGTGTTTTGGTATAGTGATATAAACAGCAATTTACCCAGCAATTAAATATATATATATTAATACTGAGGTTGGCTAATTAATATGGAGATAGGCTAAATTGTTATATATACAAATACCAGTCTAATGAATATCTGTGTGCTTGATTCATAAAGATAATAAAGAAAAACTGAATTTGCAGGGGTGGGGAAGAATGGACCATGATTGACAGAGATGAGTTATGGTAACTACTAGACTACAGAGGGCTGTAATTAGTCACACTATGTTGGTTTAAATAGATTTAACACCTGGTTGTTAAAAAGAATAAATTGATTAATTGTTTTAAAGCAGCCATGTTATTGAGTTTCCCTTGTGTCTCTGTGTTTCTTAATAGAGATTAGACATTAATATGGATTTACAGCATTGACTCTAGGGATGTTCATTCCAACAGCAGACAGAAGCAAGAGACTACATAGATGTAAAGGAAAGCAGAAATATTCCAAATGTGAAATGATAGCTGCTTTTAGTTTTATCTTCATTTGTTGCATTACTGTCAGATAGATTGCTGTGTTGTGTTGTTCATTTGCAGCTCCTGCAGCAAGCAACTTCCTCCAGTAACTTGGGTGCCTTCAGCGGCATTCAGCAAATGGCCGGTGAGTTAAAAACCCTTTCATTTTGCTCCTGCTATGTTTTGTGTTCTTAGGCTATTGAATTCTGTACCTCTAATAATCACATTGTCAGGGGGTGGGGGGCATGTTGTGTATTAAACATGGCAGATGTATTGGCAGGGGACAGCTCACGGTTCAGCGTCAATAGAAACACTTCCACCCCTCTTTCAGAACTGAAATTAAACCCAGTGCTCCCAGGTTGTGCCAACAGTTTGTCTTGCATTAGTCACCTGCCATTCGGCCAAAGTAACCAATTGTAAATTGCAGGAGAGCTCTTAGTCCCTGCAGCCCTATCCTGCCCTATGAAAAGTGTCAGGAAAGCAACAACAGGATTACATTCTAATTTCCAGTGAGATTTCTGTGTCCTGAAAAATCAAATTAATGGCAGCCCTCAAACATTTTAATAATATGTGGTGAGGAAAAATGTTCTGACCTTTTTAATGAAACCCAAGATTACAGGCCTACCTTCAGCAGGAATTTTTAGGCTCCTTTTATAATAATGAAAAATTAACTGGGTGCCTTTTTGACTTTGGAACCTTAGTTGGCACAATTACACAACAGAGATTTTATGTAAAAGTATAATCTTCAGTCTGGAGGAAAAAAAAAAGAAAGAAAGAAAAGGGGAAAAAAGAATCAAAGTGTGAGCGGATTTGAAAGCCAGCTAGTTGGAGGGTTTCTTAGTAATGAGCTGTGTGCCAGTAGTAACTGATGTGTAGTGATTAGCAAAAGGTCATTCCCACTGTGTGACCTACCATGCTGATATCCTAACTTAACATGATGCTAGAGAAGGCAGCATGTGCAGTAAATCAGAGCACAGATGCACATTATGCCTGCCGTGAGGAACTGTTAAAAAGCACTTTTTTTTCTTGTTAAAGGGAAAAAAAAGAAAGAATCACAAAACCCCTAAATTGCTACATTAGTTTATTTTAATCATGAGCCCACTGAATCAATGAAATACAACATTACGCTTGCTTCATCATCACAAAACAAGGGCTAAAATATTCAGAAGTCTTTATGAGCACAATTTCTCATTCTTTTTTTAATCCTGATCTTTTGCTGCTTCTGGTTCTGCTTTGAATGAAGCCTGAAATACTTTAACAAGTATATATACCACACTGTATAGCTATACCCCACAGGTATTCTTTGCTCAATTGTTATATTATGCCATTATTGCAGTGACATCAGAGAAAAATGGGAACCTGCTGTCTGACAATATAAATTGGCCTACAGATGACAATATCTCTGAATTATTCTCTCTTCCTCAGACCTGCTTGCAGTGCTTGCTGGTTCTATTGTGTTACACTTGAAATCTAGCATTTTTTCCATCAAAATAATGTATCTTAATATGATAAACAGAACAGAGCGGTTCAGCAACAGTTTTATACTTGGCAGTTTTGGAAGTGGTTTTGAGCTCAAAGATTGTGTTTTAATGTTTTCATATTTGGTTAGGTCTACAAAATGAAAGAATTGGGACACTGAGGAAAAATAATGTGATTATCCATTGCATTATGTGCACCTTAGAAGTTTTTGTTGCCTATTTCTCACTGTTAGTGTAGATTCAGCTTTGTTTACAAGAACTGTGTTGAAACTGAGGATTTTAGTCAAGTATTTTCTTGGATGGGCTTTCAATCCAGGATGTGATTTATTCTCTGAAAATCATACGCTCTTGAGACTAAGGAGAAAGTCATCTTAAGAAATCATAGTGGCACATCATTGTTACTCAAGGGATATACTTTTTTCAACTGCAAATTAGATTGCTAATGCACTCATCTGTGGGATAATTTGATGACTGACTGCCTCTCTTGGAAAAAAATGGTTTTTATATCTTATATTCATGTTATCAAAAATGCTTGACGTTTACTGCTTTCCTCAAAACATGTGAGTCTTAAATCTTAGTGTTCAAGGTAAAATTAGTGAAACTAAATTGTTCTCCAAGCTGCATCTCTACATGAAAGTACCAAAAACTAAGCAGTATTTCATTGTTAGAACTGAGAGCTCATGTCCTCTCCTTGGGAATCAGGCAGTACTGTGTCATGCAGTGCATCTAGTATTAACAATTTGTGTATTATGCTTTGTGAAAGGAATAGAAAGTACTCCTGTGTCTGCAGCAAGAGCTTGCATTACCAGCCGAAGCTATCTTTGAACATTTGTGAAGGCCTAGAGTTTTTTAACTTAAGCTGTACAGGCTCATTTCACAAAAACTAATCTAATATGTAATTCCATATTGCATATAGTCTGCCTATTAATATAACATTTCAAAGCGAGGAATAAAATCCAGACACAATTGAGTGAGGTGCTAAAGAAGATCCGTCATTGCAGCTTTCAAGTTCTTTGAACTTCATGTTTGAGGGGTGCAACTTTTTTATCATTGAAGTCGATGGGTGTGCTTACCATGTAATTCAGACACTAAAACTTTGATCAAAAGCCACATGAGCCATTGAAATTCCACCCTTACTTACATGTCAGGGCTTTAGCATCTCTTTTGTGCTTAAATCTTGATGAAGTCACGGTCTGCTACATTAGGACTTCTGATACAGCTACCCCCTTGTACAAAATTAGGGCCCTTTGGATCTGCAAGTGTTTATTTGTACTGCTAAAGCTTGTGTTGTCTCTGTGTAGAACAGAAGGGGAACAGCACAAACCCCACTGCACATGTGAAGAATTATTTGCTATGCTCAGTGATATTATTTCTTAAATCAAAGCAATTTTCTTTGCTAGCAGAGCAAAGACACTGCTCTTCAGTGTGCAGTTTTAAATTCCCTTTCCCTAATACCATATCTCAGACTGGTTAAAATAGTTCTTGTGTTGCAAAAGCAGTGGCTCTTTGATTTTGGAGAAGGGAATGGGATTTTTAGATGTTTGTGATTGAAGAGTATTGGAGTTTGCTTGTTTGTGTGTTTGTTTGCTTGTTTGTAAACTGGGAATACAGTCTAAAGAAAAATGGGGATTTTTCTCAAGAACTCTCTAACATACAAACATTAAACACTCAACACCAGGTCTAAAAGTGAGCACTGTTCTTGCTGTAGCAGCCATTGACTGACCCTGCTATATATTCAGCATTTTGTGAAGTCCAAGCAAATCATGAAACTGGTTTAACGAAAATTTGAGATCCTGAAATTTGAAAGACAACAAAAAGCTGTAGCTTGCCATTTAGCTTTCCAAGCTTTAAGGTTTCATGCCTAATTCCGCAGTTTAGTTTTATCTCATTTCTACTGAAAAATGAGATTTTCATTAAATCATTCTACTTCATGAGTCATGCCAAAGAAAACAATGTAATATGTTGAGATTGGTAATAAAGGTGAGAGAACTGGCAGTGGTGCCTTTGGTATTACAGTAATCCCCTAGTCTTGATTACAGGCACTAATTCCACCTTGCCAAAGTCTGCTTCATTGTCCTGTATAAAACATGCAAGGACATGCATCCTTATGAGTATATTTCATAGTGAGCACTTCCTCACTTTCCCTCCCCTTCTCTGATATCTTCTTAATGCTAATGTTAATTTAAAGGCAGTGTTTCCTCTCATGTGCCTCTCCAGCCTCAGTGTCTAGCCTGCACTTTGTCTTTGGGGAAGGTTAATAATGTAGATGAATTACATTATGTGATTTGATTGTCTTACTTTAAAAGACAATGTAAGCTACATTAAACACTAGCAACCTTTCAAGCCAACAAAAAACTCGTCCTTCAAATACATACAAATTGCATGGGAAGCTTAGTTTAAAGGAGATTGATGTTGCTTGAATGTTTGAATTGAATTTGGCTGGCACTGGAGCAGGTCCTAAAACCTGCAGTTATTTAAGCCAACCTCCCTGTTTAAGAGCTTGGAAATTACTATACAGGCAGTGTAAAAGGAGGTTTGCTATTGCTAGGATGACTGTAGAAAATATTTCAATGTTTTCTATGTTTAAACAATATACAGTCTAGCAAGATTTTTTTATAGTCCATTAATGTCAAATGTTTTGGCAGGAACAAATACTGGTTCATATAGTAGTATTTTTTTGTGTGTGACCATTCAAGACATACAAAAGTACAGTACTCATAAAAGACACAAAGGGCTCTTAATTTCATTGAATAGACAGTGTATTTTGCTTTCTGAAGTTATACAGGAGAACCCGTGGGTTTTACTTTGTCTTGCAGATCCCTAAACCCTCTGCAGCTGGGACTTTTTATATTTTTCCAATGTATATATTTTTTCCAGTCCTGTCCAAGTTCTCTCACAGTTTGGTTACATTTTGGGTTGAACTTCTGGCCCTTTCTGAGCCCTGCTCTACCCATTCCACCCTTCTTCCACTACCCAAGCCAGATTTCCTCCTGTTGCAGAGTCTGTAGGAGCAGATGGGTGAGAGAAAGTCTGCGAGGTTCTGCTTTCTGAATATTTTCGTCTAATTGTTGGATTGGTTCAGTGGATCTGGAGGGACCAGTTGGAAGCCAGGACCATCTGCACAAAAGCTCTATACTTTTGCATTGGCCAAAGGATCCTTTATATCCTCTGACTCTTGGATGGCTTCATTCCAGCAAAGCCATACAGAAGGAGGATTTCTCCTGCTATGACCTCTTTAGGGATATCATATTAAAAGTAAAGGTCACCAAGAAACTGTTTCCAGCTCAAGGGAAATAGCTGTTTCTTAAAGATAACTACCAGTTTTGAAAATGTTGACCTCAGGGACAAAAATATGCAGCTTTTGTAACACTAATTCCTTTGAAAGTCCTAGTTATTTTAACACATAAAATTAGCTTTCTTTTAAATTTTTTTCCCTTCTTTTACCTAATAAACTAGACAACTCTGTTTAGTGTTTTTGGAGAGACAGAGTTAGCAGCAAGTGAGCCTGTTCACAATCCACACATTTCTCCTTCTCAGAGGAGAAGGAGAGGCACCTTGAGAGGAAAAAGCAGTGCTCAGTAATTAGGAGATATGCTTATTCAGGTGGTAAAAGTGCATGACATGCAAGTTTGGCCAAGTCTGGGCACAAGATCTGTAGTGTGTGGACTTTCCATAGCCAGTAAATTATAGTTGAGGGAGCTTTTTATTGCCTTGGCCCCTTTGGGGATGGAATTTGTCCAACTGAACCTCAGTAGTTTGGAAAGAAGGCATCCCATCTCTGTGCAATGCCAGTGAAGAGGGAATCACTCCCAGACAGTGATGCATCCTACCAAGGATGGGGTTAATCTATTTCATGGATATTAGGAAAATACTACATATATTAGGAAGAAATTCTTCCCTGTGAGGGTGATGAGGGCCTGGCACAGGTTGTCCAGGGAGATGGGAATGCCCCATCCCTGGAAGTGTTCAAGACCAGATTAGTCAGAGCTTGAAGCAAGTGATCTGGTGAAAGATATCCCTTGAAAGGTGGGACTTTGAGCAACCTGGACTAATGGAAAGTGGCCCTGCCCAGAGCAGGGAGGTTGGAACTAGATGGTCCTTATGGTCCCTTCCAGCTCAAATGTTCTATGAGTCAATGGTTCTATGATTCTCTTTTAGGCTCAGATGATTTCATTATCCCCTCTTTCTTCTTTGACTATAGCAAGAGCCGGAGTAACTTTTTTTTGGACATAGATCAGATGAATCCTTCCTGCTGGGACTGAAGAATTTTCAATTGACAAAAGCACTTTTCTTGCCAGGATGTGTTTAGAGCATGTATAACCTGAAAATAGGCTGAAGTCCTACATAAGTCAAAAAAATGGCTTGAGGGCTGTTGGAATTAGGTGATCTTTAAGGTCCTTTCCAATTCAGCCATTCTGTGATTCTGTGAACCTGCAGTCGGATTTAAGCACATGCTCTTAAAATACAGGGCAGAATCAATTGTGGACTTAAAAGTTGTTTTAAGGGCTTTGCTCAATCAAACAATAATGGTCAGGGTACCTCAAGCACTTTTCAGATAAGCAGCTTTTCTAAAAGCAGCCACTGAGTACATGTGGCTTAATGGAGATGGCTCCTGTCTATTTTAATTCTTAGAATGTTGCTGGAATAGCCTTGCCTTCCACACCTTTATACACCAGCATCCAAAATGGCTGTCAGTGTTAGCAAATAGTTGCTTTTTAGCCTGGAGTTGATAAATTTTACCTTAATCCACGTTTTTTAAGCTGCAGCCAGGATTTAATTCAGATGGAATAAATCCTAATAATTGAGAAGGATAAAATTTCCAAAGCAAAGGAAGCCAAGTCAGTGGGAAGTGCTTATGAGTGATCAGATTTGGTTCTGATAATCACCACTGACTTTGAAACTCTCCATGCATATGGTGCCACTAAATGTCACTGGTGCCTTCCTTTTTTAGGAATTTGTGCAGTAAGCAAGTCTCAGCAATTTTCCAATATGATTTTTTTACTGGGTTTTAGAAACCCAAGAGTTGATGAGGCCTAAGAAGTCTTCAGGAATGGCTTATGACTCTGTTCCCTCCTCTACAAATACCCAATAATTCCAAATTTGCAGTTATCACAGGAGAAAAGCTGCAGTGACTGAAATGAGGCAAATTACTTCATTGTATGAAAGTTTGTGTCAGAGACAGCACAAGAAGTTGTAAAATGTAAATCTCATGCTCTCAAATTTCCCCGTGTTTTCACAGAACTGCATCTGTGACTGTGCAGCACTACAAAAATTTCCTGTGAATGTGCTAATAGGCCTTATGAGAATGTTCTATCACCATCCATCTGTCACTTTTTAACAGGCCTGATTGGCAAGCACTTGTAACAACTGACATCTGTTCTCGCTTATTGATATGTAGATTTATGGTAATTGCTGTGAACAATAAGACACAAAATTACCTAAGGTGAACATTAAATTAAATTTTCATGCCCCTATCCTTATAAATAATTTTTAAAAAAATCTTAAGTTTCAAGCAAGGCATCCTGTGCATCTGTTTTGTACATAATTTAATTGTTTTTTTAATCTGCCAAATAACAAAATGAAAGTTGAATTTCCTTGCAATCTTGAATATTTGCCAAGCTGATAGCACATTGGTAAATACATGTTATTAAAAATGGAATCAAACTGTATTGTGAATCTGGGTTTTTTAATCATTTCCCTTTAATTCCCAACATTGTCTCCATCATGAAGATCAAGAGTTATTCCTTACCCAGAAGGGGTTTTTTTCCTCTACAGGAGGATATTCATTTTTCATGTGCAGCCCTGCCTATGAGGCTTTTCCTCAGCGTTAAGCAATTTGCATTTCTTCAGAGAGAGGTGCATTTGCTGAGTGAGCAGTACTTTCAAATAAAATCCATCTACTCATTTGCTGTCCAGCTCTGTTGCGGGATTTGGGACTGTTTTGAAGAAACTGTAGGATGTGAAATGTGTGAAGACTGTGTGTGAAAGGGGAAAGAATGAGAGAGCAGATTCATCCCACAGAACTGCAGAAATGTACCTTAGTTGAGGTTCAATTGAACCAAAAATCCCCATTTGAAAGCAAAGTACTTTTGGGGTCTGGGACTTAAGAGCATTTGGTTTCCCTCCTCCAGGTTTGTCCAAGCAAGTGGGATGTTGACACTCCTGACAAGTTGATGGGAGAAACTAATAATGAGGGAACAGAGATGGTAAAATGCCTGGGGAACATGAAACAGTGATGACAGGACTTATTTTTCAGATGTTTGAGCAGAGGCTCCTAAAGACGATGCATATTAAGTGATAAAACTGTTGACAAGATGGGCTCTAGAGCATGCTGGGTGACAGTGTGTGCCATGAGCCCTTGCTGACCCTCACATTTGGGGACTCGGTTCAGCAGGGGTCTTTGCTGTCCTTCTCTTACTCAGATGTGACAATAACCAGCATGTTTTTCAGCTGCAGACACCTAGGCTGACACCCTATAATATCTGCAGGCTGCTTTGTGGCCAGTGTTTTACAGTTACTGCTACAGTAAAACAAATTGGGTGGGGAGACAACTTCATCACCACCAAGCTCCTGTTAATTCATCTTCTTTGAGCATTGAAACTCATTTGCCAAGTTGATGGGTTCCTCCTTGTGCTTATACAGAAAATATCGCTCTATTAAAGAAAAAAGTTATTGTGGACTGAGGCAATTATGGTATTTGTTTTGCATCCGCAGAGGTGCAAGGTGATTCATGAGTCCAAAGAGAGCAGCTGTTTGCTCTGATGCCTGTTGACCTTGTATGGCCTAGGCTGTCCTCTAGAACCATTCTGTATTTATCACAAGTATTTAATCCTACCATGTATACTATTTAAAAGTCCAAAGAAACCCACACACAGAAGAAAATATGACTGATCCTTTTGATGAGTTACTAAACAGTAGGTGATAGAAAGCCATTCCTCTGGAGGAGAGCGACTCACTGCTTTCCTAAATCCTTGTTACAGAATGGCACGAAAATACAACCTCAGTGAAGATCAGCAATTTTTGCTGGATATTCTTTGCTGAATTACTTATTCTCCTTATGAAATAGGAAGGTAAATTATAATTAAGGAGCAATATTAGTCCAGGATGAAAGTTAATTCCATATCTCATTTTGAGGGTTACTGACTGCTTTGTTCACAAAGATTTGTGTCCAAGCTTAAGTCTTTTCCATCCCCAAAATCTTGTTTGAAATAGTCTGCAGTCTTACTATCAAAACAAGATAATTCTTTGGTGGGGAAAAAAATACTTACACCCAAGGCAAGCCAGTAAGTCAGACCAGTAATTAAAAAAAAATAAAACCATGTTGTTTGCATACCTGAATCTCTGTCTGAACCATGTCTTCCAAAATAGTTTGGATTAGTAATGTTTGAGAAAAGCCTTATCTTTGAAGATGGTGTTTAGTCTCCAAAAGAAACCTTAAAGAGCTTTCTTGGCCATGTAATCTCTCCAAGTGTCCTGTTCCAGTTCCAGACTGAGTTGGTGTACCTTGGATCAACTAAAATCTTAACTCCCCCCATTGCAATTGTGTCACATTTTCAAAAACACTGACATCTAAACTGAATTTGGGCATTGACTGAGACACCCTCATAAGAACTTCAGCTCACCTGAGGCCTGTTGGAACATCCTGTATTTAATTTTGGGGCTTTATTCACAACTAAATGCTTATATCAAGGTTCAATTCACAGTCCAGAATGGTGTGACAGTAAGAATTCCTCTTTATGGAGATTATTGATTGTACTAACCCGAGTCTTCAATACTTGTGTTGGAAAGTAATATTAGTCTCCATTATTGCAGGAGTTCTGAATTCCTAGAAAGTATCTCTCCTTCATTGGATTTTATTTTCTTCTCAAACACATTTACCAAGTATTGTATTTAAACACTCCTTTTTTCATTTTCTCCAAGTTGTTGTTAAGCTCCTCTGTTTGAGATACAAAGTGTGCAGGGAGAAATGGTATCTCTTCTAGGCAAACTAACATTCAGGAAAAATCAGACAAGTTTCTAGGCATTCCAGCTCTTCTTTGAGTGTTCCCCAGTACTCATGCATTTTTCCCAGCTCTATCACTAGGTCTAGAAAAGGTATTGCTCTTCCTAAATAACCTTTCTTGAGTGTAGTTATATTATCAGGACTACAAGAACATAATAAAATTCTTTTAGTCTTTTGGGTTTTTGCACTTTGTCAAGTCTATTGAGGGCTCAAGCCCTCACGGAGATCCTTCATATGTCCAAACCCAAAGGATGATCTCTCACTGCCATCCAAACCATGTCTCTCAGTCCTTGTGTAAATGCCCAGCCTGAACATCACTCCTGGGGACTGTTGGTCTTACTCAGGGGACCCTGAGAAGGATCCAGTCTGGTTAATGCTAGCACCCATCTCATATCTGCATTTTAGCTCTTACTGAAGTATTTCACCTTAGAGTCAGTGCCCAAGTGCTATATCTAGTGAAATGTGTTTTCTTTTTAATTACTTTGGAGAGACTAACTCCTGTCCCTCTCATTTAAGCAAATGTACACCATTGGCTGTTGTTTAATCATCTTTTTTTTTTCTTCATTTCACAAAAGCTCTCTTTATTTTTTGTCCTCTTTTGCTTGCCATCTAAATTAAATATCAATGCATCCATTTCTTTAAGGTTCTCACTAAAATAAAGGTGCATCTCCCCCACATCTTTTAAAATAATGAAGTGACAGAGTGACTCAGTAGACTTGGCACCATAGTCCAGAGCTTACAGCCTGAAAATCCCTGTCTCAGTGATGGTTATGTGGTCAGGCTGATACTAATTTGATGTACTTAGTTCATTTGTGGTTTTAGAAATGAACCATCAAAAGGAAATTGAGCACAATTATTGGCTACTGCACAGCATAACCTTAGTGGTTATATTCACAGGAGACATAGGAACCAAATTTTATTCATCCCAATTATATGACCCTGTCCTGAATGTGTTTTAAATGCTAGTTATCTTCTTTACATCCCCCGTTGTTTCAGGAAATAATATTGTGCCTGGGCTTCAAGCAGAGTTTAAATGACTTTTAATTCTACACTTCCCTTAGAAGAGGCACAAACCGGGTTTAATTTTCCTGAAATATAGTCTGGTGTCTTTGGTGCATTCTCTCAACTCCAAGGTAGAAAGATGAGAAATACTCTTCAGGAACTGTAAGAGGTAGTTTGAGATTATAGATGTCTTGGGAATGAAAAGAATCAAGTTTATTGGCAAGGTACACCCAAAGCTCCATGACCATTGAAAATAGCACTTTTAGATGATTATGATTATGGTTATGATGATTATTACCTGTTTTAATTAACCCTATTGCTTCTCCACATAGGCATGAACGCTTTACAATTACAGAACTTGGCAACTTTAGCAGCCGCAGCAGCCGCCGCCCAGACCTCAGCTACCACCACCAATGCAAACCCTCTCTCCACAACGACTGGTGCTCTGGGAGCCCTCACAAGTCCCGGTAAGAGCAGAGTTCCTGCTTCCAGCACTCAAGCATGGCAGTCGAGGGGAAGGTGGTTGTTAAAATGCTGATTCCATGTTGTGTCCTAAATTCTGTGCTTGTGTAAATTGTGACGATACCTTTAATAGCTGAATACATTTTTGTTGCTGTTGTTTTTCAAGCAAATAACTGCTTTTTCAAGTGGGCCAATGTGGACATGTTCACCTTTCCAGATTCATTTCAGGGGCCATTAAAGCTTAACAGGCCCTCCTTAAAAAACTCTGCGCACAAATTACAATTGCATGTGAAACTTAAGGTAGAATTAACTTTTCACAACGAATTCAGAACATGACCAAGTTCTTCCCATCCAAAGGAAAATCAGCTGAGGTGGTTCATTTTAATCCCCATCTTTGATTCCCATCACATGCACGTATTGCCTTTACCCTTCATGAATTTTTGTAAAGTCCTTTTTTTTTTCTCCTTCTCTTGCTGCATCTCAGTTGAACTTTCTTCTGCTCTTGAGTGCACAGAAGTGATATCAGATTGTTGCAGAAGTTGCAGAAATTATATCAGATGCACAAGGAATACACAGCCAGATTCTGACTTCATTACACTGAGCAGAAGCCAGATTTATGAGGACAAAAGGGACAGGATAAGAGGTAGAAATGCCTTCATGACCACCGTGTGGATTTCCAGCCATATCTTTCCATTTCATATCTTCAAAACCCTAGAGAGAAACTGGGGCAAATTCGGACTTAGGTAACATTTCAGGATCTCCAGAATCCACAGAGAGATGTTGATTCAGTGAAGTTACTCTGGGTTTACAGTGATGTAGCTGAGTAGAGAATCCAGCCACTTATTGTTACATAAAGGCTGCAGGGTGTAATTATTTGCATCATGAAGTGTGTTTATTGCTGTTCTAAAAAACATTCATATTATTTTAGACACCACTAAAGAACATTTGTGTTTAATCTAGTTTAAGTGTGTATTTATCCCCCATGAAAAAGTAATTCATGGCAGACTGTTTGAGCTCATCAGTAAGGAAAACAGTCTTCACTACACAATAGAACTGGGACTGAGTGTGGTGCTGGGTGTTAATGCTGGCCATGGCTCCCATTATATTACAGTTTTATTGTTTGTTTGGAACAGAGGTTAAATGGAAATAAGCTTGGCTAGTACTAAGTTTGTGCAGAATTTTCCTGTTTCTGGCATGAGTCTCATCTTGACCTGAAAATAATATTCATCAGCAACATCTCTGAGAAGCAGGTTGGGTGAAAATAATTTTGGCTTGGTGATGTGTTTTTTTCAAACCTGAGCAATCTCTTCTCTCTGTCCTGGAGCTGGGAATTAGCACTTTGCAAAAGACTGTTCCCAGTGTCAATGTTTCCATGTTGCACCTGTCTAAATGCCACCCATTTACAGAAGCAGAAATGTTGCATTTCATGCAATGCTCTGTGGTATCTCCGCAGTTTAGCTGATAAATGTCTGAGCAGCCTTGTCTTCCCAAGACACACACAACATATCTTGACCCATTCTGACAAGAGTTCTCAGGGCAACTCAATGCACTGCACTGTGGTGGAGAGGGGCTGGAAATTAACTCGCTTTTTCTTTGCTGCTCTGCAGCACAGTGGCACCAGAATGTTCCTGTTGTACACTTTGTTTTGCCATGTACACACAGAACTTGGATTCAACCTTAAGGCCCGCGTTTCTCTCTTTCCCTCTCCAACACAGTCTTCTTATCTAGCCTGTCTGACTTGCTGTTCCCTTTTGACCTGATCTGGAGGCTCCTTGAGTATCTGGGAGGTTGTTTGATCTGATGTCCAGGTCTGCAGAGGCCCGTGGTAGACAGGTGCTTCCACTGGGCTGGGCAGATATATCTGTAGGGCAACTAAAACTTCCTATTGCTCAGGGTGGTATTGCAGAGCAGATATCAAGGGTTTTTCCAAAGAAGTTAATGGTTTTGGTTAGCACATTGAACTTGTGTTATTTTCAAAAAATTCTGGACATTTAGCCTTTCAAATAGTGCCTTCAGAATGCCGGTTGCCTTTGAAAGTCTAACAGATGGTACCTGTACACAGGTGTTTCTAATATTAGCTTGAAAAATCTCTAATAGGTCCACTGACCTATTTATGTTGCACAACCAACCTAAAATCAAACCTTGTTAAAATGTTCTTCAGTTTAACCTTCCTTATCTGGTTCCACATTCTCCATCCTATTAAATATTTTGTAAACCTGAATAATATCTTCAATGATTCTTCTTTGCTCCATGGAAAATGAATTTAGTTGGATAAAGCTTTTCATAGTAGCTCAAAGCATTTCCACTAGAACTTGAAATATGTTGGCAGAAAACATTTAAATCTGCCTTTCAATGTGTGGATATTTGGAGGCCTTAAGGGTATTATTTTGGTCTAGTTTTCCTTTAATAGAACACTTCAGTTTGTTGTGTTTCATAAGAGTAAATTATTTTGTCTGATTTCAAACCCAGGAAAAAATGTTTGCATCTCTTCAGATAATGCATTAAATTAATATTTCTTAGTTGAGAAAACAGCACACATTTGGGGCAGTGCAAACTAGATGCTTAAATTTAATCCTTCTCTTGATGTTGTTAAAGGCAAAATACTGCACAGAATGGAGATGGGCATAAGTGTGTACTTCCAGTATGCCTTGAACCATGGTAGACATATAATCTATATTTCTAGCCAGATATATCCCCACTGAAGATCTCCCCTGAATCAATCTTTGACCAAGAGCTCTTCTTCTGTCCTTTGTAAACACGTGTTGTAAGAGCCCCAAAAGATTGTTGTTTCAGTTAAAATTCATCTTGAAGCTTTATTTTACACAGATAAGATTTAGCAATCATTGGTGCACCACGCTAGTACAGAGGAGATAGTGGTCAGGCCAACTTCAGTGTATTGGCAGCACAGAAAAACAGGCCAGGAAGTGAGGAGCCAGCAGGACATCTGATATTTGAGGATTTCCAGAGAAATTAAACTCCAATGATCTTTCTCCTGTATATTCTGACTAAATAGCTTTGACCACAAGAGAGTCTAAGGACACTCGTTCTCCTCCATGTGCTAAATACTTTCTCTTAAGCTTGAAAGAGTATTCATTCAGAAAGAACAGAGACAATACAATCCCCCAAACTATTAATTTTTTTATAATTGTAAATTTATAATTTCAATTTTGCATACCCATGGAAGTGTCTCCCTACAGCATTGTTAGAAATGATTTTTTAAAAGCCTTTGCTTAAAAAAACATGAAAGATTAAGCTTTCATTTTAGTAAAAATCCCCTCAGGCAATAAATAGGTTCTTTTGTCTCTTGGCCCTGGAAAAAAAAATTTAAATTGTTTAAATTGCCTATGGTTAAAGTAACTGTTTCTTGCAATTATCAGATGGTAGTGAATAAAAATTAAAATGAAATAATGAAAGGCTAAAAACCAGGTAAAGGCATATTATGTCTTTCTCATGGGTCTTTTGAAGACTCATTTAATCATCTTTCTTGTCTTTTATTTTGATATGATAATTGTTTCCTTTATTTACTTTAATCAACTCTATTTAGTTAATTAATTCTTCACTTTATTTTCATTTCACTTGCTTAGGATACTTTTTCTGTTTAAAGATAGGTATCAGTACTATTTCATACTGTTTTAAAGGCAGGTAACTGTAGTATTTCATAACACAAGGATTTGGGCTGGGGTAGCTTTTACCTGACTCCAGCTTTGTTTCATCCAGTTTGTCTCAGCTCCCTTTGGGTGGGAACATGGAAATTTGCATTTCTTGTTAACTGGGAAGGGATTTTGGAGGGACTAGCTCAACTGCAGGTATCCACAGCGTAAATATCCCAGTTTGGGCAGGATGAATCCCAGCTGAGTGTCAGGAACCTTATTTTCTCCTCCAGAGACTGCCTTTGACACATCTTGTAAATGGATCATTGAGCAAAGAGCTCGCAGGGAGGTTTCTGTTCCAGAGCCTACGGAAATATAGGGTTCATTCAGTGGGTGGTGGGAATGCCTGGAGGTGGATGTGAAGGAAGGGCATATAAACTCAGGATCAAAGTATCTGTCTGACATATAATTTCCCTCAGTTGACCCACTATCCTAGTTTTCCCAAGGGTAATAATGTGTGTGCTGACTGGGTGATACCAGGCTAATGCAGCACTGTAAAATGTGGATCACTCAGAGCAGGTTGGTGAAAGCCATGTCCAGTCAAGGTGTGAGTATCTCCAAGGATGGAGATTCCATGGCCACTGTGAGATCGTTTCAATTTTCTTTCTCCAAATTCACACATAAATGTTTGTTTCAGTAACCAGTAGGAAAGCCCCACTATGTGTAAATGAAGAGACAAAACATCTAATTATATATCCAAATTTATCTGCATGAACATACACAATATAATTTCTGAGCTGCGGTGGGATAGAACTGCTAAAACAGAAGCTAATTCAGTTTCAGACTTAGGAGCCTTCATTTTCTATTACATTCTCATGACTCTTTGATTCTCTAACCTATTATTTATTCACACAGCTGAACTAGCTAGTCATGCTTCCATAAAAAACTCTTTAGGTTTATCTGCTGTGTAAACCTAAGAGGAAATATTTGGGGGCAAAAATGCTGATAGGGTAGAAAGTAAGAAAGTAAGACTTTTTTCCTTTAATGACCTCTTAAAATCCAGCATATCTTTTGTCATATTATGTCAGTATTCAGCCATTAACTCTTACGCTGAAAAAACAAAAAAAGAAAAAAATCTCCTAAGCACAAAGGTCTAAAAATACTCATTTTCAGACAGATGCTGACATTGAAGAATAACAGTCCCCAAAAAAGGAAGACTGTGAAGTATAGAATAAACTGGGAAGGAAAAAAAAATACACTGCTTTTCCTGTAAGAATTAATTCATTCTTTCCCTCTGCTCAAAGCAGAGAATTATAACTTATAGCTATCATCCGTGGCTCATTATTTTCTCTACCCCCTAATCTAGTATGAAGGTTGTCTTTGTTAGCTGAAGGTGTTCATGTTGTGAGCACAGTTGTTGAAATGGTAGATATTTTATAGAATATACAAGATGCTTCAGCTGAGAAGCAGTGAAGAATGTTCAAATAACCATTCTTTCGAAGATTTGCTTTTTGTTCACTTCAGTACAATACGTTTTTCTCCAATCAGTGGCACAAGGCTGCCACCGTGACATTTTGTTAGAGGCCAGTACACCCACTGAGATAGTTGTGATTTGCTTCCAGGATGATCCAAAAATAACCCTACCAGTAGGTGTGTAGGAAGGTCTGACAGTTTGCTGAAGACTGAATTGAAGTAGATGTTTCATGTTGGAAAAGATCGGTTTAAAATGCAGAATGGCACTCATCATGCTGTAGTACAAATTGATTATTTTTGTGCCATTTCATGTGAATTAATCCATGCTCCATTATTTTACAGTCATTTAAAAGAAGCTTTATTAGTTTTGAAGAACATAGAAAACTTCCCTAGTATAATTTTCATTAATTTTAGGATAAAGATACAGTTGATAAATATAAGACATAGCTTAAATAAAGATTTTTAAATGCAGTGTACGTACAGAACACACTTAGCCCAAACGTATGCTTTTGAATTTTGTATTTAAGTCTAGTTATATGAATAGCATTGTTATCTTAGTGCTTGGAGGACTGAGAATTTCAATGCCTTAACTCTCATCTCAACACCAATATTTTAAAAGAATATGTTTTCAAGGAAGCTATGGAAGAAAATCTTGCCTTAGCACGTCCACATCCCAGTGCCTGTTATTGGACTGCATAGTTCAAGGAGATTTGTGACAGGACAAGTATATTCCTGAACTGTTGTATATCAGCTGGGGTTACACACATGGTGTTCAGTTTCTGAGTATGTGGTTAGGCTCCTCAAGCAGTGAATTGATTTTGACCTCTCTTTGTGCCCAGAAATTATGCTGTTTCTTGGAGAAATATATTGGTATTAAGCCCATCTGATAATTAGGCCACCCTTAAGCAGCCATGCAAGCACAAGCTGAAGCCAGAAATAGGAAATTTGGCATATATTTTTGACTTATAGCTGTATTTTTAATAATGCTTCAATATGTCTTAAATGACTAAAGAAGAAAAGAGTGGGAATTGAGGCTAAGAATCTCTCAGAGTTCCAGTACAGTAAAAGGACAGGTGATAGATTCATATGGAGCCTCCCTGGAACAGCACAGTCTCTCCCTGGTGTCCTCATTGGAAAAATGAGCCAGTGATAACCTGAAGGTTGCTGATGACAGCAGACAGGCCATCAGTTTGCTGTTTGCAAATTTGGCCCTTAAAATGTAACAGGTCTTTGTACATTCTCCTCTCAGGGTTTCTGAGCAGGTGTACCAATGCAGCCTTGAAGGATGTCAGGGAGGTTCAGGTACTGAATGGGTTCAGGGTGGGCAGAACTGCATCATGAAGCAGTGTGAGGCTGCCTGACAACCATTGGGGTCATTTTGGCAAAGTTCTTTATCTGTTTTAGAATCATCATTATCAATTTATGAATTTTTGGCACAGAAATCTCCAGCTGTTTCCTCAGAATTCCATTTAATACCGAAGGACAAAAACATGGATGTATTTTGAGTCAAAGATTGTGCTAGTTAATTTTTATTAGGTTTGTTTTCTTATTTCAGGAAACAGCATACAGTACTAAACCATGGATTAGTAGGATCTAATTCAACAGGAGACATGTTTGTTTTTTAAGCATTATTACATTATCATCTTCCTAAAGTATTAAATCCATTGCCTTAGCACATTTCAGGATTTACTTTGCTTGCAGTATACAAATAACACATATAATGCATTATATTTTGTAAGTATCTCTCTACCCCACTCTTAATCTCTATTTCAAGCTACAAGAATCCCAGTTTGTAAAAAAAAAAAAAAACAAAAAAACCAAACAAACAAACTTTTTTTTCTTTCTGTTGGAAGCAGTATTTGAAGTTCATTCAGGGTTGCTTTCTACTAAAGAAAGATGATAGTATCAGCTTGCCTATACAGGTAGATATGTAAGCTTATATGTAATATACCTTACAAGAAGTTACAAGCCCAGAAAATGCTGCGGTTCATAATACCCAGGAAATAATGTAAATCTTAGAAAAACTCATGCATTTGAGGGAGCTTTCAACTACTGCCAACACTGTTCCTTCAATCCTACTGGATTGTGCTTGTGTCCATGGATACTTCTGGTCTGTTTACCCAAGGCAGAAAAATTAAAAGTAAAAAAATAATAATTAAGAAAATCTTAACTTTATTCTATTTTTTATTATTTTTAATGTCATAATCTAATTGTTTTAACATTCTCTCAGAAGAACTAGTTGCTTGAATATGGGGCTGCTGAATTATTTTATGCAATGTCCAAACAACTGCATGAGTTTAAAACCAAGTAAATTAACTCAACTGCCTTTGCTGTTTGCAGAACAAAAATGTGTAATATGGATGAAAAGAACCGGTGTCACAGTGAACTCAATATGACTTTACAAATGGTCTGCAAAAGACATAGCTGAGTAATTTTACATGAGGCAAGATAATCCTCAAGTTCTGCAGCTCCCGGAGTGAACAACTGCATTTTGTGGATGTGCTATTGCAATAAGGTGCTTGCACACCCCACTTAGAAACCCATCTGCTATGGAAATAATTGCATGCACCTTCAGGATTCATAACTGCTTTAACTACAAACTCAATTTTTCAATATATAGTTTAGCTCATCTCTATTCTAAAATACCACGGATAGGACTCCTAAGTGTCTGAAGGAAACAAGTCTTTTAGAAACATCTTGTTGCAATGGAAAGACAAACACCTCCCAAGGACTGTTTACCTGATCTTAAGACAGATACGTGAGGGAGATGAAAAAGAAGAGGAATCAGGCCATGTACTAGAATTTGTACTCTCCCATGTACTAGAATTTGAATTGGCATATATGCATGTGCTAAGCACTTGTAGAACAAAAACATTGCTTGCCTTGAAGTATAGCCTTGGACTCTGCTGACACTCTTCTTTATTTTATTTTTATTTTTATTTATGGAGAGATGCTACTGCATGTTGTTTGTCATTGCTTAGTGCTGAAAGTGTGTCAAAGATGTTGCAGGCACACCAGGGGCCGTGTGAAGAAACCTGTACTCCAGGCAGGAGATCCTGGCCTTAGTAGAGCCTTCTTGATTTTTAGATCAGAAATTCTTTGGAAAGTGATTTATAAGTGGCTGTATTCTGAAGTGGCTCCACATGGAGGTCATTTCAGCATCGGGGCATGCATCTCTGAACAATAGCCTGCTCCAAATTGTGTGAGATAGCTGTAATAAAACATGAGAGCACAGCTGGAAGTTCCCTGTAGAAATGGCTTTGATGTGAACTCAGTGGTGCTTCAACGGGCACAGCCACAGCCCTTGGCCCTACTGAGTAAAACAGAGTCATAAGTGCTCAGTAATTCTTCTTTGTTTTCCTCATATTGTGGTGATTCAATTTGGTTTGATTTCAGTTAGAATTCCAGTTGCAAATATACAATGGCCAGCTATGAAGCTGAACTCAAGCCAGTCCACTTTGCATTATTATTCTGTTCCCAAGCCACTCTAAAGTACTTCCCACCCAAAACCAAAGGCAGTTTATCATTGTGGTGTGCTGGGGAGAATGGACAGCATGTTGCAGGAACAGTATTGAGATACAACTTGTAGTTTACTCTAGAGGTAGATGATCTTCACTGAGAAATGCAATTCAACAAGACAGAAGCATCAGCGTGGAATTGGCCCAGAACATTAACTTGCTTTTTACTCTCTCACTCTCTCTCTTCACCATTAAAATCTCATAGGAAATTGTGCACTTAAACATCAAGATTCACAAACCCAGCCTAAATTCACAAAGGCATGACCCATCAATGCCCTTGTTTGTTAATATACCTTCTGCTAGATAAGTAGGTTTAGAGGAAAATTATGGAACAGAGGACTAGAAAACTACAAAAATAACCAACTATTAAGTTTCTCTGCCATACCTGTAGTACCTTTGCATACTCTGTTTCCTCCTCCTTCTTTGCACTGCTGTGGAAGGTCCATGGTGTAGACACTGTAATTTCATGACAATCATAAATGTCAAGTTAGGTGTTGACATAAACAAGTGATTAAAATGATTTTCACTTCTCCCAAGCTTTCATAGTTCTCAAAAACCCATGCAGTGCTGAATAATATGGATTTATGAACCTAAAGTTATTCTCCCATTGTTGAAGACCTTGACTTCTGAATTTGCAAAAAAATTGAATGTATTGGTTCACCTCTTTATGTTTTCTGGGTTTTGTTTTTTTTTCTTGTATAAGTCAGTGTTCAAAAAGGACTTAATAAAATATAAACCTGTATTCAGAAAGTCAGAGCCAGAAGGATCACCATGAGGAAAGGCTCCTTCCTCTCTCTCCCTCTCTGTCATGCTTTCACTCATTTGCACAAGCATGCACACAAAATCAAAACAGAGACCATGGTGTTCTCCCTTCCTCCTTTGCTCACTGCTGCTTCTCTTTCCATGTTCCTTGAAAAGAAATGGACAATCTTTCATGGACACAGTTCACCTGTGAGTAATGAAGAAGCAGAGGGGCACTGACTTATTGGAGAATGGCTGTGATATTGGTGTACGTCTTTCTATATTGTCATTCTTGTTTCCCCTGACTCTTTCTTGCTCTCTTGCTTTTCTGGTGCTCTTTCCCTGGAGTGCATCTGTCACTTTAATTTTATCCTATCCAAGCACAAAGCAGAGCAGTTAAACTTCCTAGAATCTTCCTTTTTGACATGTCAGACAGTACTTCCGAAGTATCAGAAAATGTGCAAGTTTTTACTTCTTTCTCCATACCAATGGTGATGTGTTTGTCAGAGGACATTATGGAAAATACACCTCTCCAGACCAGGAAAATCCACCTCACCTTTGCCAAAATCTGCCCTGAGTAATAGAACCAGGGCTGCTGGTACTGTTAGCAACAGGACGCCACCAGTTTGTGCAAGGGTGGATACTCAGATGGGCTGGAGATCACCGTAAAGGGCAGACAATTTAATGCCAATCACACATGCTAGTTAAATTAGAATACTGATGAGCCCTAGTGAAAGGCCAACTGCATCTTCTTTTAGCAAAAATATTAAAATGCCCCAGTTTCTCCCCCTCCAGTTTCTCCACAAGAATAAATTAAAACTTGGAGGTGTGGTTATTATCACAGAATAATTAGACCCCATGGGATTAGAGACACTCAACGTTTTCTAATGCCCCTGGGTTGTGATTATCTAATAATGATGATGCCTCTGTCATTGCTTAATTATTCTTCCCCTTTAAAATGTTCCTTCTGCAGTCAGAGCCTGTAGAATGTGCTCATTTCAGCCAGAAACACCACAGCAAATTCCTGAGAGCAATGTCACATGGGCACCATGATTGACTTGCCCACTTCTCCCCCACACCATGTTTATAAACTTCATTTCATAAGCTCCAGCATTACTATATTTGAATCATTCCCCTTTTCCATAAGACATTTCATTTGTGTATTTAGGAGAAAACTCAGCGGCCTCCATCTCTTCAAAACAACCAGTTGGTGTTAGTGCTACACAAAGGTAACACACCTTAATTGATTGACCTTTAATATATAAGATCAGATCTGTGCAGAATTCCTCCTAACTCCAGGTTGGTGGTCCAGACTCCCATCTGCATAAGAGCCATCTGCATACAGCTGGATGCCATTCTCTGTTTAAGAGAGTACCACCACAAAACTAAGATCATATAAACCAAAGTCAGAAACTTTGCACAAACTTTGTCCAACACAACAAAATTTTGTCCAATATCTTTAGTCTTTCAGTCAGGCCAGCAGGTGTTCCTCATATTTAGAGACAGTTTTCAAGACACAGTTCCAAACATCACTGGTTATTGCAACTAAAGATTATAAAGGAAACAGGGAACACAACCTTAATCTGATTATCCTTAAATCCAGTGTTGTCTCTTAGCTTTATTATCCCTCTTGGACTAAGCAAGGGACAAAGGCATATTTTGTTTACCCAAGAGATTTTGTGTACTAAACAAAGATTTTAAATTCAGCTGGCTAAAATTAGAGATTTCTGCTTTTGGGTTTAATATTTATTTTTATTTTGTCCTCTTATAAACTCTTACAATTTTTTTCCTGTCATTGACTGAGAAGCTGTTAGAAATATTATCATTTTATTTTTTTATTGCTTTTACTCTTTTTGTATGATTTCTTTATATCCTTTCTTTGCATTCTTCTACTATGATTTTATTTTCTGTTGCACATTGATGAATCTGAGAGGAATATAAAACCTCAAGGAAAGATCCAATGTCAGAACTTATTTTGTTAGATGTAGGTTGGGCCCTAGAAACCTCACCCACACAGTGTAGTTGTGGCAGCCTAGAATCAAAACCACAGATGAGAGTTAAGTGTCATAATTAATGTCAACCTCTGTTTCTGTAAAAAGACCCAAGAACAGAAACTGGTTCCACTGTTTAGTTTTCACCACATCTTCATTCTTCAGTCTTCTTTCATTCTGCTTTTGTGTGAGCTGACTTTCTCTACTTTTCTCCTATGCTGCTCTAATTCCCATAGAATAATAGAGGTTGGTAAGTCAGTCAGGACATCTGTGGCCCAACTCCCTGCTCATGTGAGACCAGGTTGCTTAGGGCTGGATCCAAACAAGTCTTAAAAACCTCCAAAGACACAGTTGGAGATATCTGGATGATCTGTTCCAGTGCTTGACAATTCTCACAGTACAAATGTTTTTAATGATATCTGAATGGAACCTCCCTTGTTTCAATGTACTTCTCATCTTCCCTCCATGTACTATTGCTCTGTCTAGTGGATGACCTCCTTTTAAGCATTGGAAGGCTGCTTTAGGTTCACCCGGAGCTGTGTCTTCTCCAGTCTGAACAAGCCCAGCTCATTACAGGATGAGTGCTGGAGCCCCTGTGCAACTTGCTGGCCTTCCACTGAACTCCCTCCATCTGATCAATGCTCTCCTTGCAACGAGGAGCCCAAATCTGCATGTAGTATTTAGGTGTGATCCAACAAGCACTGACTGAAGAGGAAACCTGCATCTCCTGGCTCCTCTTCCACAGTCCAGGATACTGTCTGGTTTCTTTGCTGCCAGTGCATGCTGCTGGTCGCCTCCCACCAAGACCCCCCACAAGTCCTTTTCAGCAAAGCTTCTCCCCAGCCCATCCATTCCCTGCTATGTTATTGAAAGGGATTATTCCTTCCCAGGTGCAGGACTTTGCACCTATCCTTGTTAAATTTCGTAAGGTTCATGTTGGCCAGTTTTGCCCATCTGAATCCCTCCGAATGGCAGCCGTTTAGTCAGCACCAGTGTCAGATCCATTTTATCTGGCCCTTGGAGTCAGTGAGCTTAGGAAGGCAGCAGAAAATCAGAAATAAACCCAAATTCAGTACAAGAAAGATGATTGTGGACTCAGACAACTGCCAGTACAGATCTGCCAGGAGAGTCTCCCAAAAGAGAAGGTTTTCTCTGCAACATCTCATGCTTAGAGATGCTGAACCTAAAATTTGTGGGCAATATTGATCCTGGTGCACTACTACATCATTGTAACTGGAGCAAAAGAAGAACTTTGAACACTGAGTTATTTAAACTCTCCATTAAGTAAAACAATAAGAACAATGTTGTGGTTCACGGGTGAGTGGTGACAAGCAAGTGGCTGATACCAGACTAAACACTGAGCTTCCTGTTGTGCCATGCATTTGTAGGGACTGGCAGTTGTGGAGTGTAACCAAGGACTGCCTAAAGGAAAGCTGTCAGCAGGGCTAACTAACACAGTTACCATTGTGGATCTCTGTGTGGAAAGTCCCAGCATAGTTAAGCCAGTCTTGGAGCCGCCCTGAAGCCCTGCAGCACCAGAAATCTGGTCTGCTCCTGAAACATTACAGCTGCTCTCACATGGATGGGGTTGGCAGGGTGTAGAGCAACTCTTCATGCCCACAAAGAGCTGAAGCTGCCCTTGCTTTTCTTTGCCCATTCTCTCCACTAGGCCTGCCTTAAAACCAAAATAATGTTTCCAATAAGAAACTTCACTTAAAATGTTTATAATGCCTCATGTTCTTAGCATTGTAGTCCAAGACTTGCAGTTTGTATATTATTTCCAGACAGGATGCCCATGTTGGAAGAGGAGGAAAGGAACAGAACAAGGTGGAGAGGTATAGAGAAGTGCACAGTTTACACAACCCATAAATAGTGCCAAGTTAGCACGTAAAGCAGGGAGTTTCCAAGAGATCCAGGGGGTTTTGTGCTACTTTGCTGAGAAGTCATTGGAATTTTTTTTTACTTTGACATTTACCAAAAAAATTAAGGAAAGAATAAGCCTGACTACACACTGCAAACCATTTCTCTGCTAAAACATAGTGGCACATGTGTGATTGGAATAGGTCCTTTCCTTCAGTGCAACAGTCAGAGAGTGGGTTATTTAGTTCTTTGTCTTCAGCAGCTTTCCTGGACCCTGACCTCCACTGTGGGAAAAGGATTCCTGAAGATGAACTGAGAGATGGAGCACCTCTCCTATGAGGAAAGGCTAAGGGAGTTGGGGTTGTTCAGCCTGGAGAAAACTCCAGGGAGACTTTATTACAGCCTCTCAGTACTTAAAGTGGGCCTGCAAGAAAGATCAGGACAAACCTTTTAGCAGGGTCTGTAGAAATAGGACATGGGGCAATGCTTCTAAACTAGAAAACAGTAGATTTTGACTAGTTACAGGGAAAAAATTTTTTTAAATGTGGATGGTGAGACACTGGCACAGGTTGCCCAGAGAGGTGGTGGATGCCCCATCCCTGGAAACAGTCACAGTCAGGTTGGATGGGGCTTTGAACAACATGTTCTAGTTGAAGATCACTCATTGCTCATCTTTAAAGATGCCTTCCAACTTAAGCCATTCTCTGATTCTATGATTCACTTTATAAATTGGCCTGAGACATGAGAGGGGTAGTATTTGCCCAAGGCTGTAGTACAGACAAGCACAGGTCTGTGGTTTCAGTATAGCAAGAAGTTCTGCCAAGGGCACTCCTTGGTCTGAGGTGTGGGAAGTAAATAGGCATGACAAAAATGTGCCTGTGCCTCCAAGATACACCTTTTTAAGAAACAGGCATCAACTGTGAGGAAGCAGAAAGTCTTGCAATAAAAAATCATAGCAATTGCTTTATCCAGTGCAGCACAAGAAGTTTGAGGGAAAACTGGGAAAGGCACCAGTAGTAGCTGGTATTTGAGCTCATCCGTGTGCCCTTTAGGGCAACCCAGCCCAACCTGAAATAGAAATATAAAGGTAGGGTGTCTGAATTGGAGGTCTTTAAATCTCAGAAGCAGTCTAGTTTTGACTAGACTAGCTTATACTATCAACAAGGCTGCCAAAGGTGGAGAAATTAATTCCGTCTACAGTGTGTATAGCAAAGCCAAAGAAATATTTACACATCATTGCCTTTCCTAGATGCTGTTATCCTGAATCTAGTTTTCCAGCTGAGGCAAATCCAGATGATGTAAATCATTATGACTCTATTGACATAAGCTAGCCAAAAGAATGGCCAAAATTTTCTATGCTAATTCCTGTTGGTTTCCTAGATTGGCATAGTTTTTAGTTATTTAAATTAAAATTTAAAAGAGAAATGGCTCATTGCTAGTTCATATTTCAGTTTAAAAAAAAAAAAAAAAAGCACTCTGACCTAAAAGGTGCTACAACCATTTCTAGGCAGAAGTGAGTGTTTTGAGAACATTTGAAAATGCCAGCTGGTTCTAGGCTTAACGATCTCTATGTGTGCAGCATTACTATTTAAATACAGATATCTGTATTGTCTAGAGCAACCACTCCAAATAAAAACGTGTTCTCTGTATCAAAGAGAACTCTGACAAAGAATATATATTAACCAAAGTCCAAGTGTCTTGGCTTGAAGCTTGAAGCTGATAACGAAAATTTCATCAGTTAAATGGAGGAAGCGCAGTAAGAGAAGGGGCAGGCATTGAGCTCTTCTCTGTGGTAACCAGTAACAGGACCCAAGGGAACGGCCTGAAGTTGTGTCAGGGCAGGTTTACGTTGAATAATAAAAAAAGGTTCTTCACTCAGAGGGTGGCTGGGCACTGGAACAGGCTCCCCAGGGCAGTGGTCACTGCAGCAAGCCTGGCAGAGTTCAAATGTTTGGACAATGCTCTCAGGTACATGATGTGACTCTTGAGGTGCCCTGTGCAGGCACAGGAGCTGGACTTGATAATCCTTGTGGGTCCCTTCCAACTCAGCATATTCTGTGATTCTGTGAATGCTCTGGTGTGGAGGCTGGAGGGAGTTGTGAAAATTATTGGGGTTTTTTTTCATTTATCTGGTGTCAGAGGAACGTGGTAAAACCCAATTTATAAATTATGTAGGTAGCCAATCTATTTTTGTCTTCTGGACAACTAAAAGACATAAATATAGACAGTATTCCGACAGTAAATTATTCTTCTTTTGCCATTACTCTGAGCATTTGTTGAACCCAAGAGTTTTGCTGACACAAGAGAATTATAGAGGCTCCCCCGAAGTAGTGCAGTCATTTGCTGTTACCACAAGCCATGTTATTTTTCTTCTTTCTCTTCAGTTTAATATATGTTACAGTTTTTTTGTTGAAAGGAAATAGAAAATGGCAAAGGACAGGAGAAGCACTGTCCTTGTCTCCAGGTGGATTTCATCTGGGAGCACAAGAAGTAAAAACTTTCAGCTGGTCTAAGCCTTCACACTTGTCTTGTAGGAAATTTTAACTTTTGTTTCATCTTCCTTTAGATTTCTTGGGGAGAAGGCCTGCCATTGCTTCATCTGTTGATTTTATACAGCATTTTGTTAGAAATTTTCACCTCTGTTAATATTTTGGACCTTTTATAGCCCCTTTATGGTAATATTTTAGCTCATCACTGTCTCCATCTTTATTTCATACATGCAGGTCTCAATCGATCAGTGTGAGGTCTCTCATGCAGAGGTTGCATGATCTCTCCAAGCACCCTAAAATATGGACTTCCTTTCATTTCTGTTCACCTCCTGTTCGAAAAGATGGTGGAAACCACACAATGTGTTCAGTTTCTTTCTTCTCTAAGAAATATTAAGCCGAAGAGGAAGGAACATTATCCCACTGTATCTGTGACACAGATCACTGCTAAGCAGAAGAAATACCACAAAAACAAAACACTCATTCCTGAGGTGCTTTAGGGCTTCAACCACTATTGTACAGTATGTGCCAAGTCTTTATTCAGGCAAACTAGATAATCTGCATTGCACCTTCAAGTGGGAGAAGCACTGAGGCACCTGCTCTTTGTCTGCTTGATGGAAGAGAGAAACTTGATACCAAAAAAAGAAGAAAAAAGATGTTGGCCTCAGGTACTGGCCATCCCTGGAACATGTGTTTGAGCAGCCAGTAATAAGAGCCTCCATAATTCACTGTGGGCTGCACAAGAGGGAAGGTTTTAAGCAGATTTTTTTTTGCATTCTCCAACAGATGTGTTGACAATCCATAAGCATATGGCTCTTGTTCACAGGAGTTATTTGCCCCCAGCTTTAATGTAATTTACAGGCAGTTTCCTAGTCCCCATTTCTCTCATTTCTTAACAATATGTGTTTCCTCAAGAGAAAATGGTAATAATCCTCTAAAAAAGAAAAGAGATGGAATTTAGTCCAGTCAAAACTAATAAGATTCTTCAGATTTGAATTTTATATATTTCATTTAAATCATTTGCTAATGAACACTGACAGAAACAGACCAGTGTTGGTCACAGGGAATTCACTTTGGTTTTTTCCTCTCTTTCTGTTGGTGCCCAAATTATCTGGAAATAAAAGGGGAGTTTTTTTACTTGTTTATTTTTAATTACTTTTTAAATCAAAGACATTATTGGATTCTTATTGCTTTGTGGGGACAGATTGAATAATCAAAGCTGCTTCAGTTTTCAACATATAAAATTATTGGAGTTAACATCGCAGATGCCAAGAGACAAGGACTGCATAACAGAGTCTGGAGGTGTCTCTTGCCCCACAGCAAGAATACTTGTTGTACTTTCAGGCCCCAAGAGTGTGAAAACTTGTCTTCAGCGGGTCTTAATGTTGCAGAGGCAGCTTATTTGTAGGTTAGAGCTTCAAGGTTTACCCACAGAGCGAAAAAGTTGCTTCCTACTTTCCTTACTGGATCCTGTCAGCTCTAGAGACTCCATTTTCTTGAGGGTTCACTGAGTAATCTGATGTGTTTGACAGCCCAAAAAAGCATCAAATAAAAGTGGTCTTAACTGTTTCATAGTTTGATAGTGAATAGGAGCAAAAAAAAAAAAGCCTGGTTAGACATGATGTGCCTCCAGTACATCAAAAAACCTCTGATTTTAAGTATTCACTTTTTCTAAGATAATGCAACTTTGTAACAGGAAAAAAAAATGAAGTCTTTACAACTGATACACAAAAGTAGGGCTCAGGAGATGAGCTAAAAACTTAATTGCTTCTTCAGCTTTTATGAATGTGATTAATTTGCTATACCTTTACCTACCTGAGTTAAGTATTTAATCTACACTGGTTATTCAAGGCCCTTCTGTAAGACAGACAGGTATTTCACCCAACCTATCCCAAATGATGACTCTTCATGAGTTCTTTATGACAAGAGAGTGAGTCTCTCCCTAAACACATAATTTAGATGGGTTCATCTCAGCCACCTTCATCATCCTGTTGAGATTGTAGCATCAGGGACATTTTATCCACCTTTTCCACTCTGGCAGAGCTTTCGAGATTTTAGAGATGCATGACTGTCTCTCTACAAAAGCCAGGATAATAGCCTGCAATAAAGTGAATGGTAGTTACATTTTGTATTTGCCTGGTCATTCTTCTTCAGTTCATATTCTAATCCTGGTCATATTCAAATCTTCAGGTCTTTAAATGAAATTCATACAGTGTCCTAGAACATAGTGTCTTCACTTAGAATAATTAAACTTAGAACATTTGAACACCAGAAAACACTTAGAATACCAGAACAGTAACCTGTTGTATGACAAAATTACTGAGTAATTCTTGTTTGCTTAATGATGGACTTTGAGGTGGGCAAAATCCCAAAAGCCTAGTTAGCTGATCAGCCTGGGTTGCTGGGTTGATTGACAAACTTTTGAGAAAGTCTGATCCCATACATACTGGTTTGGTATTATATTTGCAAATAATAGCACAGTACTGAATTTTGTGATCTAATATTTGCAGTTCTAGACTTGTCAACACTTCCCTTGAACAATCATACTGCTAATGTCTCGAACAAGACTGGACTTGTTGGTCTCATTTTCTTTTTTCCTTCTTGCAAATAACCCTGTTGTGCTCCTGTGTGTGTGATTGTAAGCTGTTCTGTGATCAAATAAAATAAACAAACTTAATTGCCTTAATTTTGCTTTGCTTTTTTCCTTTCAGTGGCTGCATCAACTGCTAATTCCACAGCTGGTGCGGCCATGAATTCTTTGACTTCTCTGGGTACTCTCCAAGGACTGGCTGGAGCCACTGTTGGACTGAACAATATTAATGCACTAGCAGGTACCGTAAACAGTGAGTATTTATTGCTGTGGTGGACAGCCTTCCCCAGTAATCATGCCACAAAAACTATCAATTGTACAGTGATAATATGAGTTTTAAATTCTACACCAAATAAGGGGGTCAAGTTGATTCAGTTCCATACTACTACTACTACTGCTACATATGTAGTTCTCTGGAGTCTTTTAATTTCACACAGTTTGTTCTGCAAAGTGAATTTCCTTGTGTCCCTGCATAAAGACTCCTCTTCTTGCAGTACATACGGAAGGTAAAAGAATTGTCACCAGGGATTTGGGTTATCTAGGTAATAGGAGAGGCTCCTTTTTCATAGAGGGAGTCTGGCAACAGGTGTATCACCCCAATGTACAAAACCTCACTCAGAAATGTAGTGCTAAGAAAGATATTTGGCACAGAAGCAATCCTTTAAAAAATCTGTAAGAATTATCTAATTGACTTGAGAGCAACATGCTTTAAAAATGAAGGCTAGTCTTTGGCTTTTAATTGGCAAGTATAGGAGAACATGCAGTCAGTCACCTGTAATGCCAGAGCACACACACCTATCCTATGACATCTTAACAAACCCTGGCATCTCCAGCTTAGTAGATGCCAGTAGCTGTTAGATCATTCTTCTTTGTTCTTAGCCGTGGTTAAGATTTTCTTGAAGAAGAAGGATTTTTTTTAATTATTGTTTCTGTTATGATGACTTCACCTTTGCCTGTAACAGAAGAGATTTGCCCAGCTGCATTTTTCCCCCTCCCTCTTTTTTTTTCTTTAGCTGCTGTTGCTCCTTGCATTTCCTTTTGCAATGCAAGGAATCTATTTGGTCATTGCCAGGCTATGACCCATCATAATGTACCCTCAGGAATGGATGTCCTCCTCAGTATCTCTTGCTCACTCTGATGCTCTGCATGATGTCCTTTCTGTCACTGTTACTTGGCTGCTCACCCAGTCTTTTTGTTTTGTGATCTCTGGTTGGCATTGTTGGGAGCTGGGAAGGAAGCTTATGGATGTCCATGTAGCAATGTTGAATGGTTGCATGGGGTCTTGTGTAAAACAGGACTTGCTTCTGGCAAGGACATGTGCTTTTGACAGAAAACAACCTCTTTGTAAATACAACTGAAGGACAACATAAGAAAAATGAGTATGTCCCAAAATGGCAGACATTAGTTTCCTTTCTTCTTATTCCATTAGTGTCAAAGCAAGCCACTGGAAATGGCATGCATAGAAAGCTAACTTACCACCTCTTCTCCCATGAGCTCTTGTAGTAAGAGATCTACCATGTCATGAGTAAGAAACCATTAAATGTCCTTTCTGGTTAACACTCTTTGTGCTTCACTTGGTGTATAAAAAATCATAATATCAAGACCAAAATATGACATTCTACTCCTTCCCCTCCACAAGTACTAAGAACCCAGGCACACTGGAGCATTCCAACATAATGTGCCAAAACCAAGCAGGAGTGAATCTTGTGAGCTCATTGTGTGGGAACCCTTCTTTTGCACTCCTTTTAGCACCCCTTGCTAGGCTGCAAGCCAAAGATTTTACATTTTCTCAGCAAGTATTTTGAGGTGATGTGTGTGCAAACTTATCTGCATGTGTCATTTGAAGTATTAATGATGTATCCACAACCTGGTACCAATTTTCAGGTTTTTTTAACTCACCATTGTTTCCATGGACTTGTACTGACAGTGACTGCAGTCCCAATTCTTCATGGATGTTTCTATGGATATGTGTATAGTGCTTTAAAAATGTATGTCAGTATGTCTGACTGTATATATATATATATATATATACAATTGAGAGAGAGCTAAAGATGGGGGAAACTGCTTCCCCATGACACAGCTGAGCCCAAATGGGCACTGTTTCCCTCAAAAAGGAATTTGATTATCACTTTCTGGTACTCATGATGTTGATGATAGTGAAGCATTGCTCAAATTAAAATAACTTCCCCTGTCTATTTTAATGAAAATTTGGGGCTTTTCCTGATGACCATGTTTGACTCAGTCATTCACACTCAAACCAACCTTGCCTTTGGGAGATTGCCTTTGGGAAACCTCATGTTCAGTAAGTCTGATGTTCCACACTGACATGGCTTTTACCATGGTCATAGCAGGTCAGTAAAAAGCATTCACTGGCCATGGACATTCCTGAAGTAACTATGCAGCAAATTGGGGATTGAGTGACGTGCTTCTAGTTGGGAAATTAGAAAATAAAAAGCACAGGTCAAGCAGAGCTTAACCCAAAAATTAATTGGAAGGTGGCACTGGGTTTGGGCATTGATTTATACAGAGGTCTGAAGAGATGCTCTTCTGCCTAAGCCATGTTCTGCCCTGCATGTGAGAGTCACATGGAGAGTATTTTCCATGCTGAGCTCACTAGGAGACTTTTATCTGTTTTTTTTTTTGGTCCTGTCTGGGTCTGTTAAAAGAAGCTGTGCTATGAAGGCTGGTAGTGCTGTTGTTGTAGAGTGAAGCATTTTAAAAAGATGTCTGGAGGCCTTAAATAAAGTGGTGTATGATAAGCTTAAGTGTCTCCAAGGTTTTGGCAGAAGTTGTACCTAAGGGTAGGGATTCAGTCTTCCCTTGGTCTTGAAGCACCTTAAACTTTAAATGGCAAACCATTAGACTGTTTTCTTTGAGGGTGTGAATTTAAGAATTCTAAGTAATACAAAGAATTATGAATTATGAGGAAAAATTACTAAAGAGGAAGGAAGCAATTATTTTCAATTAAGAAAGAAGACCATACTTTCAGGATACTGGACAGCTATGGCACAGTATTTGTGTGTGACCCCGGGGCAGTCACTTAGCCTTTTTGCCCCCTTATTTACATCTGTAAAACAGAGATAAAACTATTCATGAAAGATTTGAAGGTGCTTGAAAAGCACTTTGAGAGACCTTTGGACTTGCCAAGCTTTGTTGCTTTTGTATTATGTAGAGAAACTCAGAAAAGTAGAAAGGCTCCAAAAGGTTATTTCACAGAAGGGAGGAAGGGACCAGAGTTCAGTGTGTGACTGAGGTGCATTGGTAGAGATAATAAAGAGATGGCAGAGATGTGTAACAGCAGCTGGGCCTTGCAGATTTCATAAAAATGTAACAGAAAAACTGTTGGGTGCTTTCTGCAGCTCTGTTTTGCTCAGGAGGGAGGTGAATGCCACACGTGGGCTGTGGCAGCAGTAGCTGTGCCCTTCCCAGGAGCAGAGCCGTGGGCTGGTTTGTCTGGCTGATGGCTGATCTGCAACCACCGGGTGGGAAGGTGCTATTGATTCCAGGGGAAAGGAGGGGGAGGATGCTGCCCACTGCAACACAAAGCATGTTTATCTAACAGGCCAATGACTCGCGAAAGATAACATGGTATCCTAATGCTACCTCTGTTATCAAGTTATTTCAACACTAATAAAAAGAGAGATACAAGCTGCTTTATCAGGAGCCTTTAACCGGTCCTGTGTGTACACCCATGCAAGCAGTCACACAAACCTAAGTACAAAACATCAGAGCAGACTACAGTCAGCCTCAGGATCAAATTATTAGTATTAGTAATATATAATAAAATATATTATATACTGTCTATAGTTTATTATAAAATATTATTGGCACTGTTGTTATTACTATTATTGTTGTTATTGTAATATTTTTAATGCCACTCTTATCACTCCCCCTCCTGAACTGGACAGGGGAGAGAAAATATAACAAAAGGTTTGTGACTGAGGTAAGGACAGGGAGAGATCACTTACCAACTCCCATCACAGGCAGAACGCTCCTGACTTGGGCAAATTAGTTTCATTATTAACAATCAGATCAGAGCAGAATAATGAGAAATTAAACCAAATCTTAAAAACACCTTCTCCCCACTCCTGCCTTCCTCCCAGGCTTAACTTTGTTCCTGAATTCTCCACCTGCTGTCCCCAGTGGTGCAGGAGGACAGAGAATGGGGGTTGCAGTCAGTTCATCACCTGCATCTCCTTCCTCCTCAGGTTGGACTCCTCACACTGCTCCTCTGCTCCAGCATGGGGTCCCTCCCACAGGAGAGAGTTCTTCACTTACTCCTTCAGTGTGGGGCCCTTTCCACAGGCTGCAGCACTCCACAAATTGCTCCAGGGTGGCTTTGCTCCATGGTGTTTCCCTTCAGGAGCAGGCTGCTCCAGAGTGGGTTCCCCACAGGGTCACAAGTATTGACAGCAAACCTTCTCCAGTGCAATGCTCTCTCCGCAGGTGCTGCCAGCACTGCCTTCCCACAGGGTCACAGCCTTCTTTGGGCATCCACCTGCTCTGGTGTGGGCTCCTCCATTAGCTGCAGGTGGATCTCTGCTCCCCCATGGACCCTCATGTCCTGCAGGGCACAGCTGCCTCACCCTGGGCTGCACCAGGGGCTGCAGGGGAATCTCAGCTCTGCCCCTTGGAGCAGCTCCTGCCCCTCCTTCTCCACCGATCTTGGAGAGCTGTTTCTCTCACACTTTCTCACTCCTCTCTTCTCTAGCTGCAATTACCATTGCAACGGGTTTTTTCTCCTTCTTTACCGTGTTAACCTCAGAGGTGCTACCACTGTCACTGATGGGCTCAGCCTTGGCCAGTGGTGGGTCCACCTTGGAGCCATCTGGCATTGGCTCTGTAGGACATAGGGGAGGCTCCCAGC
This sequence comes from Cinclus cinclus, assembly GCF_963662255.1. Lineage (NCBI taxonomy): Eukaryota > Metazoa > Chordata > Aves > Passeriformes > Cinclidae > Cinclus > Cinclus cinclus. The sequence goes on along the minus strand of NC_085049.1, from coordinate 16,319,104 downwards.
AGCTTCTCCTTTATGCCCCCCACTACCACCCAAACCTAATACAGTTTTATATCTGGAACCATTGTACAAGAAATACCTGGGTCTGTTGAGCTCTGACAGGGATTTTTGTTGAAAGCAGTGGCAGCCAGTACCTCCCATTAGGGTACAGTGATGCTCTGAAGTGGGGTGGAGGGGAAAGAGAAGTCTTCAAAGTGAGACATTTTATTAAGGAAAGGCTAAGAATATCACATCTCTGTCAAGTGTTTAGTCACACAAATTATAGTAAGATCAAAAGGTATAATTTATTCAGTACAATTCTCTTAATTGGCACAGACTCTGGTAGAGCCAAAAAGGTGTCACTTGAGCAATTGTCCTGATTATTGGAGACTCATAGGAATATGCTTTTCAAATCTACATAAGAGGCAGAAGGATACTGGGGTCAGTATCTTTATCGTCCTCTGTCAATGCTGGATAACTCCCTGCAGTATTCTTCCTGTATCTAAATTACGCATGTGATAAGGTTTCTGCCATATTCCTTGAAGATTGCTTCCCAGTCTAATCAATTTAATTATTAATTTGCTATAAAGTGTCCTCTTCCTAATTTCCCCACTTTTCACCAATTTACATATCAACTCTTATTATTGCTCTGAAATTAAGCCCTTTCCTTCTCTTTACTGTTCCTTGCTCTGGGGTCTTAATATGACACCACCAGTCGCATCTTCACCCACCATTTTACCAATCAAAACATTGCACAATGCTTAAGAAATGATGTCTGAGAAATGATTTCTGGTGATTCTGGGTGCCCCCTCCCCCCATTTTCCAGTGACTGATCTGTATCTCTAAGGGCCTGTTAAGCCCTTTAAATTGTTTGTGAACTGTTCACCTAGAAACTGGGGAGCTGGGATAGCTTGTTGTGCAGAGCACATGCCCTGACTCTCAGTCCTGATGGGCTCTCAGTGCTCAGGTTGACACAGATTGGGCATGTGGAAGATGTGCAGGGCTCTGAATCCTGCCATGCTTTCAACTTCCAACAGTAAATTCACTTTTTCTGGAATTCCAGAAAGTACTGTTAACTTCAACATAACTCATTTAGGAGCCATGCTGAGCAATGGAATCAAAGGAGCAAAGCTGGAGCTCAGGAGTTTGTCCACCATCAAATCAGAGTAGCACAACTCCTTATGCAGCCCACACTGTTTGCACGGATGAGGGATGTCATTTTCTGCACAGCTAGCAATCCCATCTGAAATTTCCTCTTTAGCAGCCATCCCAGTTAAATTACTCTGTTACTTATCAGGATGTAGAATTGCTGTAAATTTAAAAAAAAGTGACTCTGCTTCCCTTGCAAAGAAGAACATTGCTAGAAATAAATGCTTTTATTTCTTCATGAAGAATCCCTAGTCTGGATGAAGTATTTTTAGTATTTTATTTTTGGGTGTGCTGCTGTTCATCTCTAGCAGAGTGACTGGAGTATCTAGAGGAGGAGGGTGGAAGCAAAGAGCAGCGCAGTCCATCTTTCTAGCACAAGCCTAAGGGACAAGACCTGTAATTGTACAGAGGGTTATAATAGAATCATTTAGATTGAGAAAGATATGGTTTAAAATGCAGTTAATCCAGGGTTCTCTGCTTACTGTGTATACACAAAACACTTCTTATGGGGTGTTGTCATGGCCTGTTGTTGAAGACAACGGTCAGAGAGAGCAGGTTTCCTCACAGACTGCTTTTCCAGTGACCATCTCACAAGGACACAGGTCAAACAGGTCCCACACTGCCAGCCTCAGACACCCACAGCAGAAGCACAGGTGTCAAGGAGCATGAGCAGAGAGGCTCTCAGGAGCACAGAGCTGTGGTACTTGCCAGTAGCAGGCTGCATGCGAGTCCCTTTGACTGTGCAACCCTTGTGCTGAAGTGATCCTGATGCCAAAGTCGTGTTTCTTTGTCCGCAGTCCCATTTGGTGAAGTGCCGAGCTGCATGCACCGCTGTCGTTGTCAGTGTCGTATAATACCAACGACTTTCGGAAAGCACTAATGAACAAGTGCAATTTCTTTTCTCTATTGTTGGGTTTTTTGTAAAGTTGCTCAAATGCTCTCAGGTATGGCGGCCCTGAACGGAGGACTCGGCGCAACAGGCCTGACGAACGGCACGGCCGGCACGATGGACGCGCTCACCCAGGCCTACTCAGGAATCCAGCAGTACGCGGCCGCCGCGCTGCCCACCCTCTACAGCCAGAGCCTGCTGCAGCAGCAGAGCGCCGCGGGCAGCCAGAAGGAAGGTAAGTGCCCGTGCCAGCAGACCCAGCCCAACGCGTCTGCTTCCTCGTTTCCGAGGAAAACAGCGGTGCCACGCGTCTGTTCCCTCGTTTCCGAGGCTTCATGGATGGCCTTGGGTGGTCTAATCTGTGAATTCCTCTTCCTCCGGCTTTCTCCTGCTTAGCGCTGTCACCTTCTTTAACCTCTAATGTGTTTCACTTTTCAGCCATCTGTCCTTCACGTTATACTCGGCCACCCATCTCTTCCTTATATAAAAGCATTTACCAACTACCACATAAAAAGGCACCGCTAACAAAAATCATCCCTCTGTGGATGCAGTTTTGTCTTCTGGTTTCCATTTTCTGTCATAGTGGAGTTAATCTGATTAAGGTTTTGAGCTAATGACAAGATCCGTTTTCACTTTGAGTGGTTCTTTGCTTAATTGTGGGTCTTGTGAGGAAGCAGCTAAGTGAATGATTGCCCCCCTCTCCCCACACCAACAGCAAATAAACCTCAGGAAGTTATTACTAAGAATAAATGAATACTAATTACAAGGTGTTTAAGAAAATGAGGCCACCCTTTTCCCCTCTTCCGTTCCCCTTCATACTTCCCAGGCATTTTGAGGGGGGTTGTTTCTGTTTTCATTGCTTTCTCCTGTCCCAATTTCCAGCTAATTCTGCAAAGACAAGAAAATACTGCATGCTGTCTAATACTGTATATATGTTGTCACTACTGCTCTTGCCAAGGATAAGCTTTGAAAATAAACCTAGTATAATATCCTCAAGAGATTTTTTTTTATCATCTTTTGAAATATCTTTTACTGTTATGGTATGTGTTTCCTAGGAAGACAAATATGGCAGTCCCCCTGCTGGTTATTGTATGGGGACACTGGAGTTAAAATGCATATTTTCTCTGAAGTCTTTCCTTCATTTGCTGGTAAAAGCTTGAATTATTTAAAATGAAAGGGGATTTGTTAAATCTTTTTTTACATTTTTTACATTAAATCTTTTTTTACAATGTTGCCTGAATTTATCTTTCACCTCAGGCCCTTTGGTTAGTGACAATAGACTATTTGACACCAGAAAAAAAATGCTTTATTTGGTGTCATTGCAAGATGGAAAGTGAAAGACAGCTTGAATTTTTTCTAACTATTTTAATTTTTCTGTTCAGAAACATTGAAATCAACTTTAGGCTCATTATTTTTTTATCAATTGCCAGCATCCTTTTTAAAACACAGTATTTCTGCTAAATATCTTGTATCTGTTAGTAAGTGGTTATGTTCAAGTGAGTGAATTCCACTGTTGAATACTGACAAAAATGTTTTGTCTCTTACCACTATTTCTGATGGAATTGTGAAGTCTGGAGTGGTTGAGGATAAACAAGTACCAGAGAAAAGTGCTATATAAATATTAAATGCTGAAGCAAAGTGAACTGCCTTGCGCATCTGCTCTTAAATATTATTCAGTAATTTTTTCCCTACTATTTTAGAGAATATTATTTGCTGGGAATGATAGTTTACTTTTGACAAGAAGAAAAAAGTTCCAAGTGACAAGTTTTTTTCATCTATTTTTCCCCACCTTCTCAGAAAATTTTCTTCTTTTTTTTTTTTTTTTTTTTTAAATCTTATTCATTTATCTCCTCCTTTTTGGGCAAACTTTGCTACCTTTTCCTTCAGGCTGAGAGAGAGCAGCCAGCCTGATTCTGTGGGGCAGAGGTGAGGCTCCATGGGTCTGCTGCAGAAGGAGCTCTGCAAATCTGATGAGTACTTTCCTCTTCCTCTCCAGAGAACCAAGGACATCACATCTGAGGCACACTTAGGTTCCATTAAGCAAGGGAACACGTAATCAGGCTATTGTAGGTGTTTTTTAGCAGAAGTGCTTGCTCCCTTTGTGTACCACTTAACGCTGCTGGAGCCTGCACAGGGAGGCCACATCTGGCTCTATCATATATCACACTCTTCCTGGCATCCATTGCTCGTTTCCAGTGTGTTGCTATTGAGCTAGGGAGAAAAAAGAACCTATCAGTACTAGGATTAATGTTTTAACCTACACCTTTAATAATATGTATCTCAAATCTTGTATGTAAGAAAAATATTCTAAGCACCTTTTGAGTTTACACCTTTCTTTGCAAACTCAACTAAAAGTCTAAAGCCACTTAATTGAAACCCAGCTACCTAATTTTGAACTTCTTTAAAGACTTGCTTTACAAAGCTTCTTCCAGGAGACAGCACTTTCTATGGGGGATTCATATTAAAAAAACAAAATCTCATTTTGAAATGAGTCAGTGCAAATTAAATTCTGAATGTCTTTTTCTCACTGACTTCACTGACTTTTAAGTCACAAGGTGTGCTTCATCTTTCTATTTTTATTCTTATCTGCACCATTTTCTTGCCCCTTGAGTTTAAATCTGTGGTACTCAAATCTGAGCTCACCTCTTTCCATTTCTATAAGTTCCTGCAACTGGAATTAAACTGACAAATGCATGCAGATGTTGGAAGCAGTAGAGGATTCCTTGTGCAGTTCTTGGGGTATTTTGAGAGCCAATACATTCTGTACCTGTTTTCCTAACCTTAATTATACTGAAAGACACTCACGTAAATTGAAGAAAGAGGATGACTTTAACTACTTCTGTAGTAGAGTTATGAAATAAACACTTTTCAAAGTAAACACTTTTCATGATGGGATGCTCTAAAGAGCTGCGTTTCAGCTGTGCTCCTTTGATGATCCACTTGCTTTTGTTCCCTCAGAGTTGGAAAGTGAAATGCTTTCTGACCATCAGCTTCAGTAAGTATTATGGAAAAACAGATTAAATGTAGCACTTGCAATAGCTGTTTTCATACTTTTTTTTCTTTTATTTTTTTCCTAAAGGTCCAGAAGGGGCAAACCTCTTTATTTACCACCTCCCCCAGGAGTTTGGAGACCAGGACATTCTGCAAATGTTCATGCCTTTTGGAAATGTTATCTCTGCTAAAGTCTTCATTGACAAACAGACCAATTTGAGCAAGTGCTTTGGTATGTCAAATTTAATAAATAAAACAGTAAAAGCCACATGTACTATGCTGAAAAGGGGGCAGGAAAGAAAATTAACAGCAATGTCAGAAATGTCATACTGGAAAATCATTCCAAAAATAAGGGACTGTTAATCCTCAAATGAGCAGGAAGATGCACAGACAAACTACTTCTAACTAAAAATCGGATATGAAAAAAACCAATGATAATCTTCCAGTCTGACATCTTGAATGAATGTGTCAAGTACATGAAACTAATTACACCCTATGTGGGGGAATGTCATTTACTATACTATTAAATTGCCTTATTATGGATACTTAATTATTCTCTATTGTATAGCTGAGCCACTTAAAAAGTTCTATGTTTAACCCATTACTTCTACATTACAGGAATTTATTTTTTCTGATTAAATACATGATTTTGCAATTAGTGACTGAACGGTGTGTACATGTAGTTCAGAATATTTTGCAGACAGTTGTCTAGATATGGAGCTCCATCTGTTGTGGGTGGGTTCCAGTATGTTACGGAAGGTGGCATTTCCCTTACCTTAGGGCAAGGATGAAGAGAGCCTCACTAGATCAGTGTCAAGTTTCCCAGAGAATACTTTGAGCTGTCAGAAAATTAGATCACAGCAGAAGAGGAGATGATGTGCTGGTATAAAAATAGTTTTAGGGTTGATTAAGAGGACTGATGTCTTTGGAATAGCAGCAATGTACCAGTTCAGTGCTTTGATGGAGTGGAGCAGAGAATGTGAGTGGTAAACTTTTGGAGCATTGGTCTAATAATTATGGTCTTGTATAAGACACAAGGAGGATTTAGGAGGAGGAAGGAATCTCTTAAACATGAATTTTATAAGGGTTGACATAAAAGACTGGAATTTCCTTAAAAGTGGCAATTTTTTTCCCAGAGTATAGGAATGCAACTGTATATATGACAAAGGAGGATTGGATAGTACACTTGGAAAGTTGATTCAATTCATAGAAAGAGGCTACATTCTTTCTGCATTTTCCCACAGTCTGACAGTTCATTTTTGAAGCAATCACCTATTTAGGCTTCACAAAAAATTATTTGTTCTAGACTAGTATAGTCCAGCCTGTGTCTGCAATGGGTTAAAGCAGTCCCTGAGGCTCATGCAAATTTGAAAAGTGGAATTGAAATGGACTCCCCATTGATCTGGAACTAGTTCTGTTAGTATGTTGGGGTTACAAAATCGGTGTTGAGGTCTCCAGGAATCTTGATGAAATGTCAAATCAAGCTAAGTTAATCGAAATGCAGCAATTGTGGTTACTGCTGAAAGAATGTAAATTACTTCGGGCAGGTGGCTCAATTCATCAGATCGTTTCCCACACTTGCTTTTTGTGCATTTTCTTTTATTCTTTGATTACTTTCTTACACATTTTCCTGGGTTTGTGGGACACACTTGCCTGACTGTAAGTGATGCACCAAAGAAATCTTCTTTAAGGGAAAATGGAGGTGTCAACACCCAACAGATAGAGGAATCCTCTGTCTTTTTGGTTTTAGGCAGCTTTCACTGATATTTCCATTTCTCAGTCTTCCTTCCCAGATATTCTGCCACCAGGGAGGGAGCTCTGCTTTAAAAACAAAGTAGAAGTGGCAGATGAAGCTGATTTTTCTGATTTAGTGGGTGACTACTTGGTGATGCTGCAAATCACAGGCAAAGCCAGAATTAGTCTTGCTAGCTAAATGTGCTAGCACAGTTTTCATGCACCTCCTCAGCTTTATTAGCAAGAATTGTCTATTTGTTGTTTTAGTCCTATATTTGTGTTTCAAAAAGCTTTATTTTTTTTTTCTGTCCTCCCACCCAAAAACTACAACAGTGCCACTGAAGAACCCATTTCTCTGCTGAATCATTAATGGTCATTCCACTTGGTACAGTTTGAGTTTGGGTTTTTTATTTGCTGGTTTGGTTAGGTCTTTTTGCCCATAGTAATAGTAATTGTAATTGTATTTGTAATTGTAATTGTAATTGTAATAGTTTGCACATGCTCAGGGCTTCCTACTCTGGCGTTTCCAGTCTCCTGCCCAAAGGAGGAGGAAGTCAAATTACAGACAAGAGCAGGTTGAACATCCACAAGGTGTAAAGATTATCCAAGTCTGTCCACTGGCAGAAATGGGAAGGGAAGGTTCGTTCTGAGTGAGTGATAGATAGATAGAGATGAATCTTTACGTAAAACTGCTTTGCAAAATGAAAAATTCCTTTTCTTTGCAGAAGAAGGACTTAGGCATATTTTCTTTTCTTGTCCAAACCAGAATGAATGCTCGAAGGATTAAATCATGATGAGGATGACAGGACAGTGTGTTTACACCTGGAAGTGCTCTTCCATGAGCTCCACAGGCTTTGGTTGACTCAGCAGACAAAGGGTTTCACTCTTCAGGCTTATCTCTTGCCTTTCATAATCCTTAGAATAAAAAAAGTGAGATATGTAAGTAAGGCAGAGGAGAAGGGACCCAGTTACATCAGTACAGAAATGCAGTCAGCCTTATAGCAAAATTGTTACTTGAATGGTGACAATTACTTATCCTGATTATAGAGATACCCAAAGATCTAAAACAAAAATCAGAGTTGTCGTGACAGGGTCTTTGAGAATTAGTAAGAAGCATCATTCCAACTTCATGTAACCTGTGGTTTAAAATTCAGATAAGAAATGGTGAATGGGTGCAATCAGAAAAATACAAATAAAGGGAAGAAATTCCAGCCTCCTCAGTAAGCTTTATAAATGAAGGTTCTCAATAAAGCAGAAGATGAGAGTGTAACAAGCTAATGCAGGTATTGCATTCTGTGTAAAGAGACAAACTGTGCATCAGAATAACAATTGAATGACAGGGGCTGATGCCAGCAGTGTGCTTCCTTTTCTTCATTCACCATCCACAGATGCCAAGTGACTCGTTTAGATCACTTGCTTACTTTCCAATGGATAAAACTAGGTACCAAGGAAAGAAACTACACTGATGACAAGTTCATAGCAGTAATACGCACTTGGGAGAATAAAGTGAAGGTCAGGAAAGCTGTAGAGGGAAATGCTGAATTGTCAAGGTAGGTAGGAGTAGCTATAGCTCAGTTATGGAGCATCTGCCTGGACAGTGCTACAGCTGCCTCCCAATTTGTGCTAGTTCCCTTTTCTATCCCTGAGGCAATCCTAGAGCCAATGGAAGGAGACACAGGATGCAGAGCAAAGATAATGACTGGAGTCATGTGAACAGATCTCCTAGAACCAAACAGGGGAAAGGAAGAAAGGAAGCTCCTCAGGATTTGGCAATAAATTTAAGAGGAATGATCTCGGGGAGTTACTAAAACCAAGGAAGGTATGGAGGAACATTTGTTGCCCCTTAAGGAGGTAACAAATAATGAACCACAGGACAATATGGATAGAGCATATTGGCTTTGGCCAGGAGAAGGTCTGCAGAGATTGAAATGAGAGGTGGTTTTGAATGGAAGGGACAGAAGTTAGCATGAGTTGTCAGAGAAGAGTCTTAAATAGTTTGTTGAAGTTGATTTAAGGTGAAGCCATAGGGGTGATCTATGAAGGAGAACAGCTGGACAAGAATACCTTGGTAAGGGGGGAAGATTTTATGCAGTGGGGACAGTGTAATAACACTCTGAGGCTGCAATTGGAAGAGGGCAGCAGTGCAAGAACCACGAAAGGACAGGTTAAAGTAATGGTAAGAAGAGGTTATGGATCCAAGAAGTACACAGACACTAAGCACAAATGAATAAAGCTGGTTGGTGAAAGAGAGGCACTGAGAGAAGCCTGTATTAGAAGACAAAGTGTGTGGCATCCATGCTTTAGGAGTGTGAAGGGATATATGTTAAGGCAAATTCAAGTGGAAAGAAGAGGGAGCATTTCAAAGCAGATGCATAACAGCAGGCTGAGTACAGTAATAATTAGCCCGAGCTGAGGCAGAGCAGCAGTTAGGCAAGCTTTGCAATTACAAGTGGGAGGCCCAGATATGAAAATGAACTTTGAGCTTCCAGAATCAGGGAGATTTGAATATATTATGAACAGAACATTTTCAGTCTCCCAGGGAAAAGAAATCTGATCCAGTCCAGCCATTCTGAATTACCCAAGCAAGCATTATCCTCCTAGTTAGTGCTCACACACGAGGAGCAGATCTCGGAGTTCTCATCAAACCCTACCATTGTCTTTATGATGCTGCTTAATTTTGATGTTTGTGTGCTCCTTTGGGGACTAAAAGACTGAATTAACTAACATTCAGGTACCCTGAGATCTTAAACTGGAAGGAGCTGTAAAATTACAAAATACTAATATTGCAACTGCCCTAGGCCGAGCCCAAGGAGATGAGTGTTCCATAGCACACATGAACTCACACCCAGGCAATGCCAGTGGGTTTAGGCAGTTTGGGGGTTGATTCTGTAAGCAGGCTTGCTGTTTCAGCTTCCCTTTTGCAGACTGGCCTAAATAGCACTTCCTGATAGACTGGGAGGTATGTAGCTACTACATTGAAAAGTGTTACAGTAATAAATACCTTCAGTCTCTAAGGTGGGTAGATAAATAACGGAATGGAAACTGCATTGCACCAAAATTGGCCAACTGCATCCCAGCTAGTAAAGAAATATTATGAAAGTAAAGAGGAGGGCCAAAGGAAACAGGAGAGGAAATAGGATTTGAAATGTGATCAAAGAACTAATTGAAAGCAAGGTAAACATATCAAATAAATAGCAATCATAAAATTCTAACAGAATGCCTTCTGACATTTGTTGTAACCTAGAGCTGACTGTCTCTCCTGCCTGTGTTCTGTGTCTCGCAGGTTTTGTTAGCTATGACAATCCGGTCTCTGCACAAGCTGCTATCCAGGCTATGAACGGCTTTCAGATTGGCATGAAACGCTTGAAGGTTCAGCTGAAACGCTCCAAAAATGACAGCAAACCTTACTGATCTTAACCCCAGATGCTTACTGCTCTTATTTTAGCTTTCTTAGGGTAAGTCCCATGAGCAAACCTGTCCTCTGCAGGGGGGTTAAGAAAGAACATAGAGCCAACCTTCACCAAGAGACAGTTATTTTTACAGTTACCACTTCCATCTCCCCACTTGTCCTTACTACACTTGGCTCCCATTTCCTTGCCAAGTAATTACTGAGTTGTGTTACTGTATTTTGTTTTGCAGCATAATTTATCTCCTTTTTGAAACAAAAATAAACGTCTTGAAATTCCGAGCAGCACACACATACAGACACAAAAAAATGTGCAATTTAACTCTGTGAACCCTGGTGCCATTAGCACACAATAAAAGTTGTTTTCTATGGATGGATTGTATTTTACCAGGGTGGCACCAGCAGTTTATAGGTTAAACAAAATGGCCTCATGCCAGTTGAAGCACTTATTTTGCAACAAAAATTGAAACAAGTCTTTCCACTACATCAACTTGTTTTTTGAGAAGATCTGATTTTTTTTTCGGTTCAAATCAACGTATTGTTATATATTAGTCTGCTTTTACACTGGTCGTCTTTATATTTCATTTTTTTTAAGTTCTTGTTTTTTTGGAAAGGATTAATGTAAAAAAAGATTTAGAGATCTGTTTCTAAAGCTACAGGGTTTAAAATAAAAAAATAAAATAAAATGAGTGACAATACTTGATGTTTCTTGAGAGATAAATTTAATAATAATAAAAAAAGAAAGCCACAGGCCTGTAAATTTTATTTGTAAAAAGCATTTCTATTTTTATACAAAATTTTTACTGCCTCAGAAATAATGGAATTTATTTATTGCCTATTGTTAACTTATTGGATACCTAAAGAGCAGCTCTCTATGCTAGCTAGATCCTTTGAAGTAGTCTCTAGAGTAATTGTGCCAAGAATGGGCGCTTTTTCACTGTTGAACCCTCCACCCTTTGCAGTTCATGCTTTTATCCTCTTGTTTGTATTTGTCTGGTTATTTTGTTCGTAGTTTCCATTACCCAGTTTAAAGTTCAGTTGTCTGACCCTTTCCCCCCCGCCTGCCCCTGAACCTTTCTGTTACATTTGTAGAAACTGGTTCTTTCCTCTCTTTTCTCCCCAAAGAGGAATCCATTCTCTCTGATTCCTTTCAGATGGATTCTTTTGGGGTTCCATTGTGTTCTTGTTGACAAGTATTGTAAGTTAATGCAAATTATGTGAACGGCTCGTAGGCTCTACTGATAAAAGATTTGCATTAGTTTTCTCCTGCACCCATAAAAGTGATTTTGTTTGTGCTGCATAGATTCTGTGTAACTTTTTTTCCTCTTCCTTGTTTTTTCCCTAGACATCTCCATGCCCGTTAGCCCATCGTTTGCCTAGCATGTCCCTGTGGCGTCTCAAAAAAAAAAAAGTTTCATCGTCCCGTCATTGTTTCTGATGTCTTTCTGACCTCACATCATATTTGGTTCTCCTACTGACCTAGTTTGACCTTTGAAATTTGCATGTGACCTCATCTAGCTATGAATTCTGGGAAGTCAATGTGAAAAAAACATTGCTGCATTCATGCAAGACTGAAATTTATTATTAGATAAATTAATGATAGGATTTAAAAACAACCTGTGGCAAAATGTTTTTTCTTTCTTTCCTTTTATTTTTAGTTTTGGTTTTTGGTTTTCTTCTTTCCTTGGAGTTTTTGTTTCGTTTTGTTTGGGTTTTTTTGTTTGGGTTTTTTCTTGGTTGATTTTTTGTTTTGTTTTGTTTTCATTTCGTAAAAAAAAATAAAAAAAAAAAACAGACTTGAAAGTATTATACAGGGATTGGCATTCTGCCTGGTCACTGGTGACAATAGCAATATGTGTCCAGAGGCACAGAATGTTGGTTTCTAACAGACTACTTCCAAAACAGTTTGAGAAATAAAACTGTCTGATTTTAAGTCTCTAGAGGTCTGTAATAGTTTTTACATTTTTCAGGCAGTGTAAAGTTTTTTGATAAGGCCATTTTAGGTGGCTCACTTTCTCATTAAAGTATATATATAGAACCACTTTTTGTAGATTAGTATAAGAAAATATTTACCCTGTTTTAGGGCAAATGCTACCTACTTGTGTCACCTTTTGCTGAACTGACTCACAGTTAGACAATCCATGGTTTAATGCACATGAAATTACCTATATTTTATACTGTTTCAATGTACAGAAGAAAGGTTACTGTAAAATGTGTTACGTTGGTGCTTCTGTGAATTAAGTTGTGGTTTCATCATGAGTCTTATGGTCTTAAGTGTTCTATGTTTATAAAAAGACAAGTTTAAAATTGGTTTACTTGAACAACAAGAACAAAAAGAAGATTCAAAAAAAACACAAAAAAAAGTTGTTTGCTTAAAAAAATAATTTCATGTGAAAATGAAAAATTATTCCAGAATAAGTTTGTGTTGGCTTGTGACGCATTGATGTCATTTTTTTATTGTGAACAATTTAGGTGTGTTTGTGTTCAGCAAAATGTGATCAGTTTTTCTTTTAAAGAAAAAAAAAATCAGTGAAACTATAGTGCCAAATTCCAAAGGTACTTTCTTCCTAGAGCTTCAGTGTGTTTCTTGTGTGAAGTAATTTGATAACATGGGTATTTTATTATGTGTTTTGTATAAATCCCTAATATTTAAAGAAAAAAAGAGGTTAAAAAGTTTGTTAACTTGCTATCCTGTGGTCTTGTTGCCTGAAATTGTTATTGTTTGTTATTTCTCTTTGATGTTTTTTGTAAAACATTGTATAAGTGCCCATGTTTCACTTTTTTAACCACTCTGCACACATCAATGCTGTGAAAGCAAACCTCACTATGTATTTTCTTCATATTGTATGGAAACCTCTAAGGTGAGAAAGTTTTGAACTTTTAACCCTTTCCACCCAGAGCTGTCTTGAGTGTTAATACCTTTTATACATTCACCATTTTGCTGTTTATTTTTATATATATATCTATATCTATAAATATATATATACTTAGTTTTTTGTGGTTTATTTAATACATGGTTGAAATCAGAACAATGCACAGGGCAGATCTGAAGGACAAAAATATTTTACTGCTGTCTAAATTTCTTCTGTATCTATAACTAAAATTATTTAAAACCGTAATTAACTTGTGGTTTTCCTTTTTAGATTTTGGGGATTTTGTCTTTTCTTAAAGAGCTTTTAATATGCTGCTGGAATATGCTATTCAGTATTAATAAAATAAAAGAAAAAGAAAACAATTCTTTAATTATCTATTGTGCGAGCCACTCCCAGCCAGGAGCGGTTAATCCACCATTTGAAAACCTTGAGGAGAAAAAAAAATAAACAGAATAATAATATTTTTGTAATTTAAATAAATGAACTTTTGCTTAAATCAGATGCACTAGATCTTCCTGGGTGAAAATTCAGTGTGCACTGCAGTTAAACTACTTTTTATGGATAAAGTTTACATACACTGTAATGTTTGGTGTTATTTGCCATTATTTGTCACGGCAATATATTGGCTTACTCCTGCAGACACTCGTACAGAGAGGAGTAACTTTACTCGTACCCATGGTCCATGGGAATATCTGTGTGACTGGTGTCATGGGTGTTTGCTGGAGAAAGCTGTTTGTAAGGAACCAGAAAAGAGATGCTGGTAGCCCTTTTCACTGCCTTGTAAGTCTGATTGGGTTGCGTTTCTACCACACAAACAGTGACCAACAACCAAATTCAGTTCTTTGCCACCGGTTTAGTGAATCCATTGCCAATCCAATGTGTGTGAGCAGCAGTACCTGCTACAGGTCATAAAGTGCCATACCTTCTTCCACCTCCTAGTTCTATCTGGTTATATCTGAAGCCACCTAAAATTAAAAATGACGCCCTATATGAGCAACATCAGCTGGTGCACTCTTGTCTCTCATCCCCAACTTAAATGCTTCTTTATGTAGAGCCCTGGGATGGAAAGGACTAGCCTCTAGTGATGCAAAAAAATTTCCTTCTTATAGCACATGCACTTATAAGTAAATGATCTATACTTTTCTCACATTTTTACTACTGCTGGGGCCTTCCTAAACCCTTTGAGGGCTATTTTGTACTACTTGCAGCAATTGTGCGTATTCAAAGTTATCATCTCACGTACATTATATTATATATATGTACATATATATATAATATGAGATCATCATTTGGACTGTTTAGAGACTGTTTCACTAATTTTTCTCATTGTACCCACCGTCTAAATTTCCAAAGCTTTTGTAGATGCCCTGGTGTGTCCTGTGGGTTTTCCAGTCCAGTTAGAGCAGTGATGCCTCTGGTCCTTGGGCAGTGTAACTCAGCACCAGGCTGCCCTGAATTACTCCACGGGACATTGGCTTAGCAGTGGGAGACAAGGAATGTTTCTGTACTTCCAGGCAACTGAGATGAGTCATTGCTTTTAAAAACTGTCCATCTCTGGAAAAAAAAAATATTAAAAATCAAAAATAAAATTCAAATACAAAACCAAAAACCCAAACACGCACCTCCTGGGAGGCAAATTATCTACCAGTTCTCTTTCAAAATAATGAAAGGAAAAAGCTGCAAGGGTGCAAGGGCCTAATAAGAGAGGAAGTAAAACAAGGGAAAATGCTTTACAAAATTCTAATCAAAAGACTAGACTAGTTGTTTTATCAAACAAATTAGCTAATTGCAATGAAATGGCAGTCCTCAAAGGAGTAACAAGTTCATCTTTCTTTCACCATAGGGGTTACAGTTCCTTGGCTTGTGCTACTCTGGAATCATTTTACTGTTTCTGTTTTTATTATCTTAAGTGCTAATTAACAAAAGGAAAAAAATATCCTGTAGTTTCATTACCTTTTTGGATAATGTCATACAAAAAGAAAAAAAAAAAGAAACCTATGTATTTGTGTTTTTTTCGTGCTGTGGGAATTGTTGTTTGTAGATTAATAATACTATCATTTTGTTTAGAATTACAAAATAGTTTTTAAGTATTGTCTGAGAAAAGCCAAAGTTAATGCAATCTAGTGGAAACTGTAAGACCATTTGAGTATTGTTTCTGTTTTATTGATGCATTTGGATTTTGTTGTTTGATGGAATTTGAGCCAAAAAAAAAAAAAAAAAAACAAAAAAAAGGAAAAAAAAAGCAGGCTTTCCTATTTCTACAACTTGATTGTACTTATGCATTTTGTACCAGTGGAACTTTTTATACTGGAGATTAAAAAACAAATGGAAATTTTTGTGGCTTACTCTTGTGGGCCCCCTCGATCATGACTGATTTTCAAGTTTGATTTCTGGACAGTATAAAGAGAGTTGGTTTTGTTTCAAGAATTCAAAACTTTGGCTTGATTTCTTTTTTTCCCTTTGCTTATATCTAGTGTTTAGAATTTTGTCTTAACAAAAGCGGTAAGTTTCACTTTTTATTCTGTATCGTGCAGTTACACAATAAGGTAATTAGAATTAGGAGTACTCGGTCACTTTGCGTGGATAAATGTATTAGTTAAAACGTTAGGGGTTTGCTTTTTTGCTGTTTAGATCAGAGTTTTTTCTGATTCTTCTGTCCTCATTGTGAACATAACCGTGTAGTTGAAACAGTCAGACTTATTTTTGTAACGTATGTTATTGTGTGATGCAGTTTTTTGCTTCTGTCTCCAATATTAAACCATTTTCCTAATACTTGTCTCTCTACTTTGTGTGTTGTATTGTTGGTGGTCATTCTGTGTTGGTAATACATCTGCACACCTCACTGTTTCACGTGCCTGTTTTTTTTTTTTTTTTCTCTATTTGTTGGTTGTGTACAAAAGATACAGTCGATTCCACCTAAGTGAATAGCTGATTGGGGGGCAAAAGAGGATTTGTACATTTTAGACACGTTCTGGTTTCTTTGATTTTTTTTTTTTCTCTCTTCCTCCCCCTAGTCATGCCTTATCACTTGGTTAATCTCTTGGAGCAGGAAGCATTAAATGAGTTTCCTGCAAAGGCCTATTGAAGGTAGCTTTTGTTAGCCTTCAAACTGCAAAACCTTCTGCACACAAACACACAGAAGACACCTGAAAAGATTTTTTTTTTGCTGTGGCATTTCAGTCAGTCTGGAAAATGTGGATTATGGAGATCATTTCTTCCTAGTTGTTTAAGAAAATAATAATACTCTGCCACTACATTGCAGAAGCATATGAAACATTCAAGAAAAGGAGGATATAGCCTTGGGATTTTTTCCAAACTGCACAGTAATCTGATGGCATATGGCGTTAGTCAAACTCTCCCTGGAAACTAATCATCTCTTAACTAGGGCTGGGAGAGCCTGCAAAATCTTACCAGGTGATCAAGTTTGTTATGTGCAGTTGTACATATAATACTTTAAAAAATATATCAAAATCCAAGTGAGCACAGGAAGACTTTCTACTAAAGCCAGTAGAAGCAAAAAAAAAAAAAAAAAAAAAAAAAAAAAAAGAGAGAGAAAAATCCCAACAAAATAAAAAGAGGCAGAAATAAATTATGGGGAAAAGATCCCCCATTGTTCCACTGGGTGATATTTTTGCTGTGGGCTTACAAAGCAGATCATCCTCAGCATTGGCTGATAATATTACACAAATCTCAAAAGGGACTAAAGAAATACCATAGCACTTTTTTTCTCATTACTTTTTACACCTGGCTCTTAGCTTTTTTATTCTTTCCTTTCCTGTAATTTTTTCCTCCTTATAAGAATCTCTCTGCTCTCCCCCAAACAGTGTCTACCACAATGAAATAAAAGTTGCAGAAGAAAAATCTATGTTGTTCTGGTTTACAGATAGTCTCTTCTCTCCTCTGATGGCAGATATGATCCTTACAATTTGGAGAGGGGGGATTAAAAAAAAAACACAAAACATAACCAACCAAACCAAACCCAAGGAGGAGAGAGAAGCACTGCCGAGTGCTCTCTGGAATTCAAGCCATATGCCCCCATCCCTTTCCTTTGTCCCAATTTCTGTGATGCTCAGGAATCGAAGACCACTTAAAAGTGCTCTTATGAGACCCAAATGACACTCATCCCTCTTGTCTCCTCTCCCCTGGTCTTTCTGGCGCTCTGGCTTTGGCTCACACACACACAGCCCCATCAACACCGTCCGACAAGGTCCTGGCGCACTGGGCGTATCCGTGTGGTGTCAGCAGCAACGTTGGTTCCTGCATTTGGAAGACTTTTGAAATTTTCTGGTGGCTTGTGAGTTGGCCTGGTTGTTACTGCTCGATCTATTTTTCTAAATTTTTCTTTTTTTTCCTTTTTTTCACTTTTCCGTTTCCATGAGAAGCAAACAAGTGATGAGTCTGGAGCCCCCAGCTAGCTCCAGTGCCGTCCCACAGGGTCTGTTATCAGAGGGCAGGGGTCCAAGCAGCTCTAGGTTTAACTTAAAACCACAGGAGCCTGTAGCAGACAGCCCAGGCAGGAAAGCAGAACCTGATGGTCAGACTATATCTTGGGTCTTTGATACCTCTAGAGTTTATGATCTCGATTTGGATAATTTTGACACCAGTGGATTCAGTTAAGTAAGTCTTGAGTTGCATGATGGATAAATCAGAATTGCTGTCTGGGGGGGTTTTTTTAGCTTGCTGTGGATGCTTTCTTTTTTTAATTTTCTCTTTTTTTCCTCCAAACTTGGTCTTAGGAAAGAAACTAGAGCTTTGTGAAGGGTCTTTTCTTCCAAAAATACAAGTGAAAAAAAAATACTGAAGTTAGCTTTCTTTTAAATACTCAGGGCTGAAAGATACAGGGTTTTCTTTCTTTCTTTCTTTTAATTTCTTTTTTTTAATTTCAACAATGGGGGAAAAATGAGTTCCTTAAAGCAATGCAGCTGAACAGTTTGTCCTGCTTAAACACATGCTTTTAATTTCAATTATGCAAGGCACCTTGCAGTGTTAGCAAAATGTCTCTTTGTTAGCTATATGTGTATCGCCATGGGAAATTACCAAACTGTCACAAGACTTGCTGATTAAAGAATAGCCTGCCAGAGTGTGTGTGCCTTTGCCCAGTGTGACTCTTAGGTATTAGGCTAAGGAAAACAGTTTAACAAAATGTAGTGTGAATCATTCCTGATAAGTGAATAAAGCATTGTGACCAAGCAATCAGATTATTCACTTATCAGGAATCGACTGTACTGATAGTTTGCCTGATCGTTTTTGTTCCTCATCTCTGTTGTAGTTTCACTACTTTGCTGTGTTCTGTTTTTTCTCTCATGCTCTTAGCAAAATCACTGGGAATATCCCTTTGTGTGATCATGAAACGTGCTACTGAGTAACAAATAAAAAGAAATTTAAATATAAAAATGATATCTTAACAAAATCTATGCACTTGCTATCAGGAACACAATACTGGATGTGTCTTATATATATTGAACTATAATAGTATTCGATTTCTTAAATAAAGCTTAAGAAAGGATTCTGTTGTCTGTAAAATTTTATGAGCATTAAATGGAAAAAAAAGTGTTTCTAGGGTTGGGCGCTTTTTGTTATGTGAAATCTTCCTGGGTATTCGGTCTCTAACCACACCCAGGCAAATGTTAACTAATTCGCTTGATATTTCATTAATAATGGAGACTTTGAAAATTAGGCTTCCTGAAATCTGTGGGGAGAAAAAGTCTTGCCATTCACTTGCAGCAAAAGATACTAAGATGCAGAAATTTTGATCTCTTTCTGTATTTGCAGAAGCAAACATGCTTGGTCTTGCACTAAAATAAAAAAAAAAATGTCTAAAATGTGTGAATCAGAAAATGCCATAAAACAATACAATACTGTACTTTTTGGCATATGACTTTTTTTCCTCCTGATTCTAGATAGGTTTAGAGCTAAAAAATGAAAACCCATATGCTCAAAATTCCACAGATTCCACACTGGAGGTCAAAGCATCTTTTGGGGGAAGATGTATGGCTTACTGTACGTTTCCTGTATTGAGCCTTCTCTTAAAAGAAAATGTTTTCACATCAAAACCCATGAATTAAATGGGAATCCAATAGGTAAAACTGTTGAGTACACTGAAAAAAAAAATATTCCTTCAATGGCTGTATATTTGCCACAAAATTGTAGATTTTAAACAATCTGATTTTTATGGAAATGGCCATAATTCTTGTATTTATCAAAGTTTCAATAATGTCAGCCTTTGGCAGAAAGATCCAGGAGAATGAGGGGAGGGGAGGGAGAGGGGTTGCTTTCTTTTTTTCTTTTGAACTGCATTACTGCCTCACTTTTCATATGCCATTATATTATCTAAAAAAAAAAATTAAATTGTGGAAATCTATCTGCTGCTTGTATCATTCTATTCATGCATATTTAGTAAATGTTACTGAGCTCAACATCCAGTGGCCAGGTGCGTCAGCCTTGTAAGCCAAAAACATTGCTCCACCAGAGAGGTCACAGGGAAGATTTGCCCTGGTGGTCCTGTCCATCCCACATCAGCACAGAGCTCAGGTGGGAACCCTGCCCTGGTTTTCAAGGGCTGCTGATGTAACACAAACATTAGGTAATCGCAATGATTAGCTCATATTTGTATTCCCTCTGATTTTCCTCATTAGCAGACTTTTTTTTTTTTTTTTCCATTAAAGGGAACTGGAAACTTGCAGTCATTTTCTGAATCATTTGCCCCTGTTGATAACCTAATTGTTTTACATGAATGCTAATATTTCCCTCTTACACATTTATATCTATCAGCTAAATCAGCAGTAAAGTAAACCCTTCTGGGATACATTCCTATATCAATTAGCAAGGATTTATGCTCCAAAGCACCATTAGCATTAATGGGAGTGTGCTCTTTAGCATAAACAATTGGCAATAGGTCTGGTGGACTTTATTTCATAAACAAAGGAGCATCTGAACCTTAGAGACTTGTTGCCTCAAGACGGCACTTCAGGGAGTGATGTCCCAGCCTCCCCGGCTGCTCTGGGGACATCTCACCCACAGGACATGCATAAATTCCTGAGCTGCCAGCAGAAGGAGACTGTCTCAGCTTGAAAAGTGGCCTGACTTCTGGCACAAAGTTTTCTTGGCATTTTCCCTTCTGAAAACCTGCCTGAGAACACACCAGGCAAAATTTTCAGCATTATCTCCTGGCCCTGTGACCAACAGTCTGATAAATTTCTTTCACTGAAATGCATGTAGGGCCTCAGGATCGAGACCACAGAGAGGAGGGAGGGAATCTGTGAAGAGGCAGGAGGAAGAGCAGAGACAAAGCCTTTAGGAAAGAGACTGGTGGGTCCATCAGCTCCTTCAACTGGCAGCCTTATAGCTCCATGGCTTTCAGTAGAGAGCTAGAGGGGTAAATCACCAAGTCTCAGCTTTCATGTGTAGGTCAACAGCTTCTCTCTCACCCCATGTTTGATGAACAAATACACAATCAGAATATTTCAATCTTAATCTGAAGACACTGAGAGCTGGGGCAAAAGCCCACCACTTCTCAGAGGTGCACGATCTGCTGAATCCTGCATGATCTGCTGAATCCCTGCCCATGCTTCTGCAGATGTTTTCTCTGTAGGTTTTGGCTTTGCTCAGTTCTGCTACATTAAAGAGTCCTTCTGCATCTGCCATTTCCCCCCAAAGGCACTCATAAACGGGTCTCAAGTTGCTTTTCATCCCTCGTTCATAAATTAAATATATCATGCTCTGGAATCATCCACATATAATAGTGGTCTTCAGTCCCTGAATAATTTGTGTGCTTTACTTCTGCAACTTTTTCTTTTTTCCCTGACATTCTTTCTAAATGTGGGTTACCAGAGCCAGATATGTTATTTCAATATCAAATGGTGCAACATGCAGAAGTTGAAAATTTAATCCCTACTTTATTCCTCCAAACGACACAGTCAGGGATAGTGTCAGCCCCTCCAAAAGTAACATGCAAAAGCCACAAAACACCACATTAGCAGAATTATTTGGGGTTGCTCCCTCAGGATGCTGAAATCCCACTGGGATGCATTGCACTCCAGGTTCCCATGTGTGTGGTCTGCTTGTCTGTTCTTCCACTTGAAAGCTTCCTTACAACCACACTGAGAGCGTTTCTGAATAACTCCCAGTCCCCTCCAACATTTTCCAATGTTATCAGCAGTTCTGATATTTACTTCCAAGTCATTATTGAAGATATTCAATAGCATTTAGACCCCGTCTAAAAAAACACTCTCCTACAGTGTCTCCTTTGACAGCTTCTTTGTTGACATGTCAGCCTATTCTTAATCCATTTTATGTGCCTTGTATTGATAGGGTAGAATGCTAATTTTTTAATCAGGATCTGTTGTGCTGTCAAACATACAAAAGTCAGAATATATTCCATCTTTGCAATTACTTTTATCAGCCAAAACCTACAATCACATCAAAGAATGAAATCCAGTTTGACAACTCTTCTTCCCTTAAAAAACACGTTGATTGGCATTAATTGTTTACCTCATCTTTAATGTCTTTATACCCATATCTGTATGTCCATTATTTTGCCAAAGTAATGTCAAACTAGCCAACCATGGGCTGGGCCATCCTTCTTGTCTTTTATCAGTACATGAGAATGTCACATTTCCCATCCCATCTGAGATTCTGCTGGTGTGCTTAAGTATGCATAGGAGTCCATGTCAATGGATCAGAGCTCTCTATCCTATTCTCAGCCCCAGCTACCCAGGACTACCACATCTTCAACAAAATGGTAGCTAAGCGGACTGTTGCAGAGTTAGACCAGAAACCCTTTTACCCTTCTCCTGGCATGTAGGTATATGAAAGAGGAGAATTTTAGACATTGCCTCTCTTTCTGCAGCATAGAAGTTTTCCCATCTCCAAAAGCCTAAGTTCAGTGATAAAATAAACATACCTAAAGAAATTTTTGTAGTTGCACTACTAAAAAACGTAGGTGCACTTCTCACCCACATAGAGCTGCCCATTTAGTGTGGAAGCAGAGGGCAATGGATATTTGGTTATATGTGACATATTATTTAAAGGTCAATAAGAAGCATGTAGGAAGGTAAAATGCCCTTTCAGTCACCATCCTCCTCTGAATAGACACAGCTGCTTTCATTAGTGCACATGTGAGTTCAAGCCCTGTGGCTTTGAAAGAGGCACCAGAGAAGAGTCACTGTCACCTGGGGATACATGGGTCCTATTGGAGAGGAGAGGTCATTTGGAAATCAGAAGAAACCTTAATCAAACAGACCTGATGCTGCTGCAGCAACAGCAGAGGAAGGTGCTGTGCTGATCTATGCAACAGCACAGGTGCTGTTTCAGGCCATTGTGATCCTGCAGTGGATCAGGAAGGGCTCCTGCTCAGGACCCTCAACCTTAGCCCAGCAGACACAAGCTGCTGCTTTACCCTGTAACCATCTCCACTAGTCAGCTTAACTAAATGCATCCTGAAGATAACTATTCCCACACGACGTAGTGTGCCAAAGAGTAGGAAGTGAGGGAGCTGTCTGGAGATGTTGCTGACTTTACAGTGACTATAAGAGACAACAGGAGCAAAAGGGAGTATTCTCAGTAGAGACTTCAAGTACTGCCCCCAGTGCCCAAGGATGCCCTGCTGACTGCTTCACTGCAGCCCCTGCAAAGAAGTGCAGTGGTGGGTTGATGGCTGTATTCAATGATCTTAAAGGTCTTTTCCAGCCAAAACAATTATGTGATTCCAAGGGCTTGCAGACACAATACAGGGTGAATAGAGCATTTATGACCTCCAGCTCTCCTAGGCCATCAAGGTCTCCTCCTACAAGCTAGGAGTCTTGTGCATTCAGATATTCAGATAAGGATCCCTAAGCTTAGAAGAATGTATCTGTGAGCTGAATCCCACTTAAAGGCCTATATTCAGTTTCGTAAACCTGGGCCATGTTGGATACTCCAGGGTAAGTCAAATGGCATTAATTCCTGCATTTATTAAAGAAAAATTGAGCTCTAGGGGTCTAATTTGTAGACAGCTGAAGGTGAAATGCAGTGAATCCTATTGTTAACAAATGAGCCCCAGGTGATGTCCCATAGGCCCTAAGTGGGAATTGTACCAAACCAATAAAAACACCAGCTGCACCAGAACTGATTTTTAGGGGGTAGATGTATGCAGACTTCCCTCTGACAGGAAAGCCAGACCCCTAAGGACGTGTACTTATGCGATCTATAGAGCACCTCTGGCATTATCTTCATCCTATTCAGCTTTTGGCCTTGAGGATCCCCAGGAAATGATCACTTACATTTCTTGTGGATGTGGCAAAAGCATCACAAAATTTGTAATATTCAAGTCTCTGATCCAGGTGTAATCATGCCACACACTTTAGCACCCCATACCCCCAGACCATGTATCCTCTTGTTCAAAAGAATAATAAAATAAAAAACAAGAAACTTCACAGACTCATTGGCAATTTGTTGCTCTACTTCACTGTCCTCATGGGGAAAATATCTTTCCTGATCCTGCTCCTGTTGCAATTCATGCCCTTTTCTCTCACACCTGCCAGATGTCATTGCAAAAAGACCTGCTAAAGCTTCTTGAGAAGTTCCCCAAAGACACCAGGCCAGTGTGGCACTCTAAGGTGCTCCCAAGCTGTCCCTGCTCCAGGCTGAACAAGCCCAGCCCCCTCAGCCTCTGCTGGCAGGTGACAGCTTGAGCCTGCCCAGCCATGCTGGCATCCCTCCCCTGAACTCCCTCCAGTTTGTCCATTACCTGGATGTGCTGGAGGCACCAGAAAGTGGATGCAGTATCTAGATGTGGTATAGCATATGTCTTAGCAGCTAGGTTTTTATGAGGATGGGACGGTGAAAATAACTTCCCACACTGTCCTGGCTCTGCTGCTCTCCATGCAGCCCAGGATGTTGCCTTGGTTTGCTGCCAGGGCTCACTGCTGGCTTGTGGTGACCTTCCATCAGAACACACACCCACCCCACGTCCCTTCCAGCAGACTTCCTCCCCAGCCTGCCTATTCACAGCCTTTACACTGTAAGCCCCTCTTCCCTCCTGGGAGTGGGTGTCTGCATTTGTCCTTGAATTTCACACATTTCCGGCTGGCCCTCTCCTCCAGCCTGCTAAGCTTGCTCTGAATGACAGCCCTCTCCTTGGTCATCCCGCATGAATTTTGTGTCATCTGCAAACTTCACAGGATGGGACACGCAGTGGTGTGAAATATGAGTGCTGTTCTTGCTTTTGGTTGCACTTCTACACGTGGGTGAATCTAAGGCAAGTAGAGGCTGAGGATACAGGCAGTACATTATGATACCACTCCCCTCTCCCTTTACCTTAAAATGAAAATAAAATAAAAAATAAGGAAATTCTAGAAGGTGCCAGTGAAGGAAACAGGTTGCTCTCTAGCAGGCACACATAACTAGTCACGCAACCCATTCTGAGCACCCCCGGGCATCAGAACTGGGATATCTGCTCACCACCCTGCTGTGAAGCACACTCGGGCAATGCTTCATTGGTCCAAACACCTACCAGTGCTTGTGGATGTCCACAGTAGTGTCAGAGATGTGGCTGCAGCATTGCCAGGGTGGCCAAGATCCTTGCAAGTGACAGGAATACACCCACCCACCCCATTCCCTTGCCAACCAGTGCTAGTCAGCTGCAGTCAGCCAAAAACATTCTTCCTTTCTGCAGGCATGAACACAACTACTGGCACAAGGTTTTGGGCCTCCTGCTCTCCTGTCCTGATCCCACCACCTTTTTTTGCAATTCACCTTTCTCCCACACACCCTCAGCACACCTCGGGTTTCTAGCAAACACGTGGGTGAGGAAAGGGGAAATAGTAACAGAACCACTCAGCCAAGGACTGAGAATATGAGGGCTAGAAAGGTGCAAACACCTTGACTAGAGTAGGTGCAGGGACACAGAGAAGTCATGGAGGACTCTTTCTCCTCCCCTTCCCACATCCCAGGTTCATGTCCCAAACAATGGTCATACAAGCCTAAAAAACTAGATGGCATAGGCAGATATACTGTGGGGGGGATGTTGTTTTTTTGGGTGGTTTTTTGTTGTTGTTGTTGTTGTTGGTTTTTGTTGTTGTTTGTTTTGGGGTTTTGTGTGTTGTTGGTGGGGGGGTTTCTTGTTTGTTTTGTTTTGTTTTGTTTTATTTTTTGCAAACACCATTTGCCAATCCAGTGGATTCCATGGCCATCTTCATGGGCATTACACAGTTAATACTATCACAAATTCCCATGTAAGATACCCCTCTTGTCCATCCCTTTCCAAGCACCTTCTGCATGACTAGGAATGCTTGCTTACTAGACAGCTTTCCTTTATGCCAAAATATTCTTTCCGATAAAAAGAAAACCCTAGCACAGTCCTGTTCCAGCCCTTTTAGTACTCCCTTATAGTGCTCCTGGGTCCTGTAAAAGAGTTACAGCTGCAGCCAAATTCTGAACACCAGCAGCAGGGCTGGGGGTGGGCTGGGCAGTGTAAGTGCTACCAGGGCTACCAAAATTGTATCCATGATTGCACCACATCCTGACTATATCTTCAACATCTCAGCAAAATGGCTTGTCACTGGGTCAGAGCGTAATTTCTTTGCCATAAATCACCTTCTGTGCCTCCTGTGGGAACAGATGCCAGCTGTAAATTCACTCCTGGTGGAACAGAGCTCCTGGATGAGAGGTCATGTTCCCAGGTATGAATAAATTAAAAGTTCACAACTCACAGAAACAACACCAACTGGCTGGATTGTGGCTTTGCATGAAGGGCAAACAGGATTAATAGGAGGGTTCAGAGTGCCCCCTTCTCCTCCAGACTCATTTTCTTCGGCTCCTTTAGCCTTACTGTGTTCTTTTGACAGTTGGCCACCTCCCTGCTTACTGACTGCTCTTTTTACCTCTTTGTCAAAGTACTGAAAAATTCCTACCTACAGTCCCAGGGCTGTGGAGTTCAGCCCAGGGGATTGGTGGCAGAATGCCTAGTAAGGCATTAGAGCTTTAGTGTGGCCAGCCCTCGGGTCAGTTACCTGAAGTTCTTGGTTGTTTAAGCATCCCTGTACACTGGGGATGGTGGAGAGGTATCACCACATGCACTGCCAGAAACTGCTCGTTCTCTGCTGGAGGGTGAGGAAGGGATCCTGGTGCAGAGACCTGGCTTTAGCATCCTGACTGGGATGGACACAGTGCTCTGGGACATTTCTTCTGCACATAAGGAGCCCTTGTACCCTAGGAATGCACTTCAGGGCTTGCCTAGAAATCTGTGATCTTCAGTTCTCAAGCTATAAGAATTTTTTTTTTTAAGTTAAAAAAAAAAAACCCACAACCCTTCAAATTGGATTTTGTGCAGCAAAATCTACTTGTGTCCTTGGGAAACAAGTTTGTGGGGAGCATTTCCATCAGTGTGCTGGAAGTTCTCCTGAATTCTGCTTCTGCATATATGCAGGACTGCCTTCACCTCGGCATCTTTCACCTGCTGAAGGCTTTTTGGGCACCCAGAGGGCTGCAAGGTTTTTGCTCATGGTGCACTCACCACCACCCTCATTTCACGTTCTGCTGCCCAGCCACGCCTGGGGAACTGCCTGGGCACTGCTGCTGTTTCAGACTGACAGGCATCAAAGGCACCTTCTTCTGACAGAACACTTCAAGACCCCAGGAGGAACTGTGTTGTGCCTTCCCAAATTAATATGCAAATGTAAGCATGAATCAGCCACGGGGCACTGCAGTTCTCCTGTATCCCTTTTACTCTTACCAGCAGCTCGCATTTTATGCTTGGAGCATTGCTCTTTCTCCATTCCTTGCCTCTCAGCTGGTCCTTTCTCATCTAGTTCCCATTCCTTTTCTTCCTATGAGGAATTCTTGGTCTCTGCTCTGTATTCAACAAGTGTTTGAAATGAATGAAGGAGGTGATTAATTATTTAGAATTGTACAAGGGAATCTAACTAGGTGCTGTGGGAAGGAATTAAGCAAGTGAGACATAAAGGCTGAAGATCAGGAAAATATTTCCTTAAAGTGAAATGTAATAGAGGGCAAGCCTGCCTCTGAGGCAGCACAGGAAGTTTCTCCTCCCATGGGATTTAAGGTTGCAAAGAGCAGAAAATGGTCTTTAAGAGCAATCCTTCTGGGACAAGGCTAGCCAGCCCAAAAGACTACATTTGTCTATCCCTTCTAGGCACAGTGGTGGGACACAGTGTGTGAGAAAGCACTGAAACAAGAACACAAAGAGATTTATTCATGCTGCAAACTTAAAATGCAGTGGGAAACTTCCCTTCAGTGCAAACAGCTCCTTTTATAACCTGTTTGAAGAGTTTTTTTATATCTCCTTATTACTCAAGTAATTAATTTTCAACAATGAATGTGAGAGGACCCTGCATTAACACAGCAGGTAAATTTGGGAAAGAAAAGAAAAAGCACTAGCCCTTAAAATGAGATTTATTTGTGAAGACTACATCTAAGTTTCTAATGGCACTCTGAGCAAAATCAAGGTTTTCTGCTTTCATTTGCTGGGCTGTCTTCTTTCATTACAGAGTGTCCTAGCACAAACTGATCTGCCACAGTCCTGAATCCTTTTATCTCTCATTAACTCTCCTTTTTTTTTTCTCATTGATCACTTCCTTCTCATGCAAAGACTTGATATGTTTAACCTTCATAATCTTTCTGCTTTGCAGTTGTGAGTCTGTAATTACAGGCTGTTTGAGGGTTCAGCCAGCAATAAATCAAGTTGTGCTAATTGAACAAAAAATTGTACAAAAGCCTTCTCAATGAAGTGGTCATTTTGCCCTTTTTTGGAAAATGTTATAGCTCAGGAATAGCATGCAAATTTATTTATGTGTGCCAGAATTATTTTCATACAATCATAGAATCATTAAGGTGGGGAAAAACCTCCAAGATCATCAAGTCCAACCTTCAATTCAATACCACCATGCCCACTTAAACATATTGTGAAGGGACACAACTACTCAGTTTTTTAACCCTTCCAGGGATGGTGACCCCACCACTTCCCTGAAAAACCTGTTCCAGTGTTCAATTACTCTTTCAGTGAAGAAATTTTTTCTAATACCCACCCTTGGCCCACTGTGGCTGCAGATGAAGTGGTCCCTACATCAGGTTAGGCTGCATGCTGTAGGCAACCCAAGGGAACTGTGAGTGACCAACTGTGAGTTGGTTTGGGTGAAACCCATCATTAGACGACAATTCTGTCACGTACAAGGTGACATTTTACCACTACAATCACCCACTGCTGCCTGTCTGAGGGACTAATTAGAAAGGCAGAGCACAAGATCATCTCACATGGAAAAGACAAAATAACAATCTAGATGTGGAGCACACGTGGGCTGTGGATTTGGCTTCTACACACATGGGTATCATGAGTTCACAGTGACTGAGGCTGTGCCAACACTGGAGCACCCCTCAGACTTTTGGCCAAGTAGAGAGAGGTGTATGGCAATACCTGGTGATAGAGACTCACAGATCTTGAAGCTTTTTGTGTGCCTGATGCTTGTGTAAGCCGATGGGAGATACCTGCTGGCACTGAATGTCCACTCTGCATTGGCATGCAGAGAAGAACTAGCTAATAATTAATTCTTTGTTACTTGCTGGTAACACCAAAACTACTTCTCTTTGTTGTCCCTCAATTATCACACTGCATATTCTTTTTTCTCTAATTCACTGCTGTTGAGGTGAGGACTGGCTGGTATCCCCAGGTACAGAATGTGTCTTCGAAACTCCAGTGCTCCAGAGCTGACAGCAACTTCACATTCCCACAACCATAGGCTGAGGAAGCAAGGAAAACAATCTTACATCAATTTTACAGTACAGAATCCTAATGTTTCAGAGCTGGAAAAGCCCCAAAGAGAATGGGGGGTTGCAGAAGTGACACAGGGAGAAGGTTTCTCAGCACTTTGCTTTGTCTCAGAGGGTAATGGCTGCATATTGATTCCAAAAAAGATTGTGCATGTTCTTTAGTTTGGCACAATACCTCCTGCCTTGCTCTTTGTCTGATCTCCTGCATATATCAGTTGACTCATCTTGCAGATCCTCAGCTGGAATTTATCAGTGTACCAGCAAGCCAAACAAAGCTTCTGGGTGTCTCAGTGGTTTTCAGAATCCTTCCCTCTCATTTAATTAGTTCTTGTAGTGGTTTCAGAATCCTTCCCTCTCATTTAATTAATTCTTGTAGTAGCTAATGGCCACCAAGTCTGCTCTCTGTTTTTCCCTGTGGGTTATGAAAGTCTGATTTGGAGATGATTTCAGAAGGTATCCTGTAGAAGCAGAGGGTTTTGCCTCACTGACACTCAAATTTTATTTGTACTTCTGGCGATCCTTTATTTCCAGGCTAAATGTTGCAGCAAAGTGACAGGATCCAGTGGAGATAACCAAGCCAAAGCTTCTCCTGCACACTGCCAGTTTTAGAGAAGCAGTTTAAGACTGCCAGGACACATCACCCAGGTTAACTTCACAAGCTGCCATCACTAACAAGCTCCTCTTTGGCCATTGCACTGTGCAGCACAAGCTGTTCAATACAGAGGGGCTTTGTGGCCAACCTGAACTTGAACAGCTGTAATCTTCAGCAGCTCCTCATATACCTCGGTGTCCCACAGATATCTCAATGCCATTTTTCTTCACAGAATGTCAAGAGATAATAGTATGAGAAATTCTGAAGCGCTGAAAAAACTTCTTATTGGTAGCTGGTGAGTAAATTTTTTGAGAAATTGTTATTTGCCTAGAATTAAAGAGAAGCTTTGGCAGGATCTTAGAAAGCAGAAATTTTGTCCATGTAACATTTCAGTGAGCAAGGTTGTATCAGGGAAAAGAAAATAGGGAAGTTTAACAGTGAAAAGCAGCAGCTTTCCATTGAATGTAAAAAAAAATTAGAAACATGAGATTCTGTGAAAATATTTAATGTCTTTTCATAGTGAAAAACCTGAACTGAGTTTCTTTCTTTTTTTTTTTTTTTTCATTTCTCAATAACCATATGATATTTTTAGTGTTATCTCCATAGGGTGTTAAGAGTTACTAAGTGATGCTGGCTCCTGAGCCTCCATTTTCAAGACCCTGCCATGAATGCTTTGCAGAAAAGATGTGCCAAGGCTTGCATTTGACTCTGCAGTGCTCAAAGAATGTAAGTTCTCATTATCACTATGGCAACTATTAATCATTCATTTGTTGTATCATAATAAATACATGCCCTCAACTAGAAAGCATGTTGCAAATCACTGGAGTACCCTCTGAGCTGCTCTGTGCAGTTCTAGGTCACCCAAAGGAAGGCACAAGTACAGCTCTGAGTATGTCAAAATGTTGCATCAAACCTTGTGGTTTGGGTCATCAGAAGAACAAAGTAATCAAGTAGTCAGTGTGGGCTTTCTGTGATTTCTCAGAAGAGTAAATGCACATGATGTAAAGCATTTGCTCTAAAATGTGGAAGCTCAAAGGTTTGATAGTCACAAATATCTCTGCCGTGCCTTGTGACTCAGCACAGCACCTCCAAGGAGCTGCATCTTCATGCAAGAACAAAATTTGAGGTCCTGGAGACAATATAGGCACATCTGCAAGGATCTCAAATCTCCAAAGTAAGGCCAATGAGGTTTTTCTTGGGCACAGAGTGCCCAAGAATTTGAGCAACCACATTAATGAAAATTAAAAATAGCTTTCTTGGCCAAGCTACTACACCAGTGCCCACAGCAAAGCCCACCCACTTCCCTTGCCATGGGCAGCTGAGGCCAACTGATCCATATCCTGACTGCCTGAGCACAGCAGCCAGTGTGAACACTGGTCAGCTACTTGACTCTGGCTTCCTATGGGGTGCTTCATGGCCCTCAAACATTAGTGGGGCAAGGGCACCCATTCCTATTTCAGACCATTCCTGTTCTCTCTTAACAGCATGATGCTGAGGGTGAGGGCAGAGCCCCAGGCCAAGGGATGAGAAGATACCTGAGGGTGCAAAGCCTGCTTAGGAACATGTGGGAGAACTGTCCAATACTATTTCCAGAACCTACAGTGAGTCCCCATGGCAGCTATGCCCAAAAGCCAAGTGACTCTGCCGAGATACCCTGGTAGCAACCCCCGCAGCCAGCGAGTATGGTCATAGAACCATCACCAAAAGAGACCAAGAAGTGTCACTGGCAGATTCCCAACTGCCTGGGAAAACCTTAGCCCTCATCCTGAGAGCCACAGTAAAGAGTAAAAGTCCACACACAGCATCACTTAGTCTTTGGATCCTTTTGAAACCATTAATGATTTTTTTCCCAGATCAGTGTGAACTTTATACAGTGAGAACAGGCCTAAGGCCATCATTTATACAGGTCACTGGCACTGAGAGCTGGCACCAGTTTCAAAGGGCTCTGCAATATCAGTAACAATGGTATCCCAGAGCATCTCCTTTTCTCCAGAAGTGGGTCAGGGGAACTGATTACTCACTTTTATTTGGTACTTGAAAGATCACATTAAGCCCTAGGGCCAGTTTTGGGCCACCAAGAGAGTGGTTGGAGTGAGTCCAGCTTGGTCATTTGTGCAAGATGCTGAGGGAGCCGGAGCACATGGTGTGCATGGTGATACTGAGACAGAGAGTTTGTTCATTCTGGAGGAGAGACATCTCCAGGAAGAGGATGGGCTCTTACATCTGTGATCAACAACCCAAAGTGGATAGAGACACATGTTCCTCAGGAGCCTAAAAACAGAAAGACAAAAAGCAACATGGACAGGACAGGCATGAGAATTTGCAGGAAGGGCACTTCTAAGTATATACAGGGAAGGAAAAGTTCACCATGAAAGGAGTTAAGATCTGGAATGGGAGTCATGAGAGAAGGTGAGATTCCTGACCTTGGAGACATTCAAAATTCAGCTAGGCATGGCCCTGAAGCAACCTGAGCTAACAGGGAAGTCAGCCCAGCCTTGAGCAGCATGTTGAACTAGGACCTCACAAGGTCCTTTCCAGTCAGAATTTCACTATGGTGCTGTGATCTTTTATTTAGGTGATTCCTACCTCACTAATCCCCAGCAGCACATCACTGCAAACAGCAGCACATCACTGCAGAATACAAGCTACTTAATCCACCACTCTTTGATCTCTAGGACTGGAGTCAGTGAGGGGATCACCAGATGAATCCAGCTCTGGAGAGATCTTGTCTCCAGAGATTTATGGCAGCTAACTACATTCCTCTCTCAGCCTACATGGCATTTTATTTTCTTTTATCCTGCTCCTCCCTCCTCCCCCCTCCCCAGTCCCTGTGCCCAGTGTAGGAATTCTCCTCTGTGTTGTACAGGATCTGAAATAAAGAATTCAAAAGTGTGTTAGTGCCACCAGGAAAGGCTTTAGAATTAGCTGGTTGCTGTACATCTTATATTCAGATTAATCAGGGAAATAATCACATACAATGGCATAAATAGATGGATCCTGTGTTCCTAAAAGAGGCTAAACTTGCAAAAAAAATAAATCAAAGGGTGGTTTGCATGTGAGAACAGCAGGCTTAGCGAGTGGAGAAGAAAAATCTTCTCATGGTATTTCTGTTCAAGTCCAGCCTCAGCATAAGGTGATCACGTTATGTATTTAAAAATGAAAAACTTCAATGTTTCTGAAGGAAGCTTCTTTATCACAAGGATTATCTACAAAGGCTGCACAGAAAGATGTCACAGCAAGGAATAATGTGCCAGACTGGATAGGAACAGCAGTAAAGGGGCTCCGTGATGCCCAGCACAGCCGAGATCCTCAGATAACAGCCTCTTTATTCCATAAATGTTTTTCCATAATGCTCATAGCTGATCTACCAGAGCACTTTAAAGTCATGCACCAGGCAATATGACTAACATCTGTCATGTTTTTCCTTTCATTCTGTCCCCAGGGGCAGAAGCTTGTGCAGTTGTGAGGAGGAGTTAATTAATACACACATTGGTACACACGCATGTGACCCACACACACGTACATGCTGACAAAATCTTCTTGCTTTCATTTGCTTTTTGCCAGTAAGGCAAAGAGCTAGAAGACGTACTTTCCACTAGAAGATGTACTTTCCACCACCATCAGGGTGGAGATTTGCCATGCATTTAAAAGCAGAGATGCAATTCTCTGAAGTTCTGAAATCCCAAGGTAGCAAACCCAGAATTGCATCCTACAAGTAAAAGACTAACATTTTTTTTAAAAAATTTAATCATCCCTCCATCATCCCTCCTCCAGAAGTTCCAGCCCAGAATAACCTCTCTGTTTTCAAAACAAAACAAACCAAAACAAACCAAAACAAAGAAAGTTTTGGCTGCAAAAAGCAATGTGAGATGTGGCAAGGCAAGAGATGTAACGGTGCTCTATTCCAAAGAAAACACTCAATGCTTTTATTACAATGAAAAATAATAATGGGATACAGAGTGTACATGATGTAAACACCTTTAATGTAATTCTAATTTTATTGTTGCTTCAAGATCACAGATTGTTATGGCAACTAAAGAGGGAAGGGGGGGGAACCTGATCACAGCATTAATTTGGTATCAGATTCATTTGTTCCACATTTGTGCTTCAGTGCATGCATAATAAACAATCCTGGTTAAAGAAAAATAATATTGTAGCTATAATAATGGAATAATGTAGTATCCACTTAACCCCCAAGTCTGGTTAAAAAATAAAAAAAAAAATAAATCCATTATGAGCATATTACTGTTCCAGCTGCAATCCAACACACATTATAGTCAATAACACTTGTAGAGCAGGAAGGCAAATTTTCAGAAACACAGTCTATTAAAGCTCTGAAAACTGCTAAACTGGCAATTACAACTGTGGCCCAATGTCACAGCTGTAAACTCCAGGCAGGAGACTCAGCAGCAGCAGAAGATCCCACTCCACTCCCTCAAATGGGATGTGGGCACTGCAGCCCCAAATGTTGGGAGGGATTCTGCAATGCTGGCAGCTCCTGAGTGCAGTCCTGCCTGGATGGGGGGGGGAATCCCTCATGCTTTGTGAACCTGAGCCATGGTGGTTGAGCTGGGATTTGGTTTCTGAGCTCAAACTGAGTGTGAGAGAACTCATTGCAGATGAGCAGCTACCTGCACTGGCCATTAAAGCCAGGAACTCGAGCACACAGACCTCCATCAGCGCTTGAAGCAACTTGGTCCAGTGAAAGGTGTCCCCACTGTGACAGGAGGGCTAGAACACAGTGATCTTTAAAGTCCCTTCCAACCTAAACCATTCTGTGATTCTACAATCCTTCCTGAAAGTAAAAACTAACTGCAAAACCCTAAAATTTTCCACTAACCAGAGTGCCCATTCTGCCCAGAAGATCAATAAGTGTAAAGTGGAAAAAAGATTGAAGCTACTTAAATGAGGATTCTTAAGGGAACCATATCCATCTCTGATAAAGTGAAAAAAAATAGGTTGCATCAGAGAAATGGAAGATACAAGCTATTGCCCTCCAAGGAATGTGATGTCTGCAGTTTACCCAAACATAATTCTGTAGGCTTTGGGGCATGAAGTGTGGCTTCACTTTGAAAGGGACCCATTATTAATAGTGTCATGGGTTTCTGGGATTACTGTGTCTCAGAGGTTTATTGTATGTTCATTTGCTCTGTTTACTAGCAAAATGTTTCTCCTCCAGATTCTCATCTTCCAGGGCTGTAAATGCAGCTTAGAATCTGAAAGTCAAGATGAGCTCTTCCAGGGTCATCCATCAAGAGTAATAAAGTGTCTCCTGGAGGTTACACATGGGTAAGCAAGAGCACAGCCTGACAGCAGTGGGATTACACCGTGTGTACTACAATTAGAAATTAATGATCACTCCTTTCAGATAATGCAGAAGAGAGAAAAGGCTCCAGGTCCTGAGTTCTGCTGTTAGTACACTGGGGCTCAGGGCAGAAAAAATGGCATGTGCTTCCCCAGAAAACACAGCTCCCAACACACACAAAGCATCTAGGCTCACCGAGGTGGGAACTTGCCTTTTCTGCGTCCCCCATTTTCACAGGAGAGATAGATTTTCCTCACACTTCTTTCTTTGAAGAGGTGAAAGTAGTAAGGCATGATGTGGCCTGAGGGTCAGAAAGATGAACACCCTGCTAACGCAGAGTGAATTAAAACATGAAAAATGGTTTCACACAATTGGCTAATAAATGGCTAAATGAGAAATTAGTTTGTTCTGTTCCCAGAATAGAGCCTCATTCAAATATGAGCCTGCAGTGCAGCTTTCAGAAGCATCATCCTGTGCCTGAGATCCAGGTAAAACTGTTCCAGTCCAGCTGTTCAAAATTTATCTGTATTATTCTTTCAGTGACAAAAAAAGCAACCGGTCACTTTACAAAGGACTACCAGAGTCAGCAATATTTGCATTTACAAATCATAAATGACCAAACCCAGTTCAACAGAAGCAGTGTCACAAAGCTACCAGCCTCTAGTTCAGTGTAATTTAATTATTCCTAGCTTCACTGCTTCACCTCTTTTTAAACTATTTTCTAGGTATTCATATATGACAAAGAAAACCAATTTGTCATAAACTAACAACATGTTGTGTTCACCTTTGTTGGCACTTAGTGCATAAGATACAGCAGCAAATTCTTGATTAGCCAGAGCCCCAGACAGGTCTTTTTATCTCCTCTATCAACCTGTCATCAGTCAATCCAAAGTAAGGAGACAAAGACTTTCAAAGTTTTTTGGTGATCAGGGCTGACTGAACTGTACCCTTTGAAAAAGCCTCAGTCTTTGCAGGACAGGCCATTTCCACCAAGCTGATGGCACAAAACCTGTGCTCAGGCTTACACCCTGCCACAAACATGAACTTCTTAGTTCTTCTGACCTGCCAGCATAATCTTTAATAACGGACATGTCATGCAGAGTTGTAGGAATTCATTTGCATGGTTGAACCAGTCATGATGGGAAGTGGAAACCTGACAAAACTTCAAGCAGGAAACAGGGTGGAAACAATAGGCTTCCTACAGAGGAGACCAAATTAGATAAGACAATGATCCTTTTGAGGATCGAAGGCCAGGAGTTGCCTTTCTTTTTCATAAATAAACATGAAACCAGTGTGCTTATCCAGGTACTTGGATATGTTTTCCTTTATTTTTCTTGTTTGTTTGTTTGTTTGGTTTTTTGTTTGTTTTTTGTTCAGAAACCATCATCCAGGGCTAGCAAGGACAGGTTATTTGCGCAGGAATTTAAATATTTGTCCTTCATAGTTCATTTCTCATTTGACATTCTTTATTCCTGATTGTTCTGCTTTAAAAGATAGAAGCATCCAGCCATGGAGAAGCAATAATCCCCAGCAAGAGAGGAAGCTGATGACACAGCACAAATGGTGCACTTTGTGCTTGGTGCCTGGCACTCAGCAGCACCACGGGAGCTGAATCCAAGGGGGGCTTTTTGCACAAGCCCATTTAGCAGATTCTTCCAAATAACAAACATGTTTAAACGGGGCTCAGCCCATAAGCAAAAGGCTATAAAATTACAAACAAACAAATGAACAAACCCCCAAAACAAACCCCACAAACATCACCCAACTTCTTCCATTGGGATTTTGCAAGTACTGACAACTGGGTCATGAATAGTGGCCATGGGGTCTTGAATGGAGAGCCTCTACATATTATCCTCAGTTTTCTTGTGGAAAAAGACCCCTCAGATCAGGAGCTATGGTGCTGCCCACAGCCTCCTGATTTCTTAGAAACAAACTTAAAATGACTCCTGTAGTAAAAAACTCAATGTACTGGTCAAGTAGATAAATAACAGGCATGGCATG
The DNA here is from genome assembly GCF_963662255.1 of Cinclus cinclus. Taxonomy (NCBI): domain Eukaryota; kingdom Metazoa; phylum Chordata; class Aves; order Passeriformes; family Cinclidae; genus Cinclus; species Cinclus cinclus. The sequence goes on along the minus strand of NC_085049.1, from coordinate 16,282,426 downwards.
TCCCCCTTGCAGGGGCTTGCAGCATAAAGAGTTTCTTTATGAATGTTATAAAGGGTACAGTTCTTGTACTGCTGTTTCCCATTCTCCTATTGCTGATCTTTTTTCTTTACCATCTGTTGCTGTTCTGGAACTAGAAACCACATCCTGAAGGAGAAGACCAAGAAAGGATTCTTAGACAATTTAGGCAAATTCAGATTTTGACTCCCATATCTTCTTTTCAATATGAAAGTGAAACTTCTAAAAGATATTTTCCAGACAAGAACTGAGCATCAGGAGGGATCTTCTAAGTCCCATCAACATCATCATGGTGTTTTAGAGTATTGCTGCCCAGAGCTGAAGTGTGAATTCAGATGTGAATTTTGGATTTGGATTTAGTAACTTTTGACCAGAATGTTACTTTTGATGTCTTTTTGATGGCTCATTTTGGATGGCATTGGCTTGAGCTAAGAGAGCAATCAAGCAAATGCAGTGAGCCCTCAGAGGCTCTGAATCTGCTATTCTTTTCCATCCATAAGGTCCCAGTTACCAGCAGTATAAAATAATTACAACTTTAAATTCTGAAGTTGATTTTTACAGTGATTTTGAGTTTTTCTTGTTGAAGTTTGTAATGTTTAGATCATTTTGCTCTTTCAAGCACTTTCCTGCTTATGATCTCTCAGCAACTTACAATGATTAATGGAAGGAAGCTCCAGCGCACTCTCATATGACAGAGGAGACACAGGATTGCAGCAGTTTCTTCTTCAAGAAATGAAAACTGCACTCTCTAAGCCTCAAGAATAAAGTAACTGAACACTGGTGATGAAGACTGACCTTAATGGCTACTGGGGATGTCTCACTCCACTACACTCTCACTCTCACTCCACTGTCTCAATCCAGCCACTTGTCAGATGAGAACACATCTGCCACCCAGCCATCTGCAGCCACAGAGTAAAACAGCTTGGAGATGGCAGTGTCAGGGTCACAATGCAACAGAAATGGAAACTGACATTCAATAGAAGCAGCTTCCCTAGCCTGAAAATTATTTTTACATGAAACTTTAAAATAAAATATAAAATAGACATTTTAAAAGGACCGACTTCTTTCAGTTAGGAACAGTTCAAAGCAAAATGTTTTCACCAAGTTCAGGTTAAATATTGGGAAATCTCTTTTTTTTAGGTTCAGTCCATTTCTGAAAATACTCTTGGACTTGAAGTATTTCCAGTGTGATGGAAATGCTGCTTGTAACACCAACAGCCCAGAGATGAGCCCCAAGACACTCTGCAGATGGATGGCAAGAGATATCCCATGCACCAAAGAACCTGGAGCCCAAAGAGATGAGTCAGGCAAGGAGTGGAAAGAGATGGCAAAGACTAACCAGCTAGTCCAGGTCTCACAAATCCCACTCTGCTGTGTCTTTTACGGAATCCCACCTTCTGATGGTTTTTTCCTTGCTTTCATTTGCAAAGGACTCTCAGCTGGTACCTTGACTGGTACCCAGGCATAAAGGCTGGGCTTTAATTCCTGATGTTCCATTCGTTTGTATGATTATAATTGGCTCAGGTTTAGAATGAAAATAGAATCACAGAATGGTTGGGGTTGGAAAGGACCTTAAAGATCACCCAGTTCCAATCCCCTGACGTGGGCAGAGACTCCTTCCACTAGACCAGGTTGCTCAAAATCTCATCCAACCTAGCCTTAAACACTTCCAGGGATCAGCAAATTGTTTGTATTTAATGTGTTTGGCATTCATTCTTTTGCCTAAAAGGTAGCTCAGGTGACTTTCCTGGCAAATACAGCCTATTTTCTTTAGAGAAGTAAAAGCCATTATGCAAATCTGGGAGCTGCAGGACTTGTTTCTCCTCAGCCTTGCAGACAGAGCCAGCTCCACTGAGTCTATGGCTCTGTGGGCTCCCCTGATCTCATCCCATTCAAGCCCCAACAAAGCAAAGCCCCACAGCCATGGTTAATGTGGCACAGATTAATGACATCCTTTGCTAGGGAGCTTTCAGCCAGCACAGCTGAGCTCCTGGTGCCTGAAAGCAGTTGGGCAAAAACACCTTTAGTGACCCAGGCAATACCCAACCACTCCATGCACTCATTGCCCAGGGAAGAGACCTCTTATCTGCGAAAAAGTGCATGGCAGGATCAGTTTAAATATGTTAAATTCCCTTTGAACATAACCAAACATCACAGTTTGAGCCCTTCAGCCAGGATTTCCTGGATCTTTGAACATCCTGCTCTGGGCTCACAAGGAGATGAGCCAACCCTGAGCCTCTGTGTGCTGCATAAGGAAACCCTCTGGAGAAGCAGCACATCACTCTTCAGTAATAAAAGCATCTCCTGGCCTGCCTCTAACTGTTAATAGATATGCAAAAATTACCTGCTCTGTATAACCAACAAGCAGTAGTTTTTTGGAGGACATGTTTTCTCTGTGAACACAAGACCTTGAGCTGCTGGTGGTGGCTGTGGGCTGCCCAGAGTGGCCCCTATCACTGGGAAGAGATGCTCTGCCCTTTCCAGGCTCTCTGCCATGTCACCCAGCAATGAAGCTCTCAGCTGTAGAGTACATGAGTGGGAGACATGCTGGGAGGCATCGATTTTTATCTTCTAATGAAGCCTCACGTACAAAATCTCCCGCAAAAGGGAACTAGTCAGAGGTGGAACAGACTCCTCAACATAAGGCAAAAATAACATTCCCATTTCCCTCTCCAGCTGAGCCCAAGAAGTTGTGAAGGCACACTGGGGCACTCAGCATGGCACAGAAATCAGCCCCACAGTGGTGCAAGGGCCATGGTGAGCAAGACAGAAGGCACAGGGTGCAGGGCTCCCTGTGAGCTCAAGGTGGTAGAGTCATGACTGGAAAAAATTCAAGTGATTGTTAGAATAAGATTTTCATTATTTGCTGTAGATTTTCCCTCATTGTGACATTGCCCATTTCTTTTGTCCTGGAAGAGAGATGGGCACAGCCCCCAGTTCAGCAAGACTGGGAGAGCAGGGAAGAGTGGAGCTAAGCTAAAATTGAATTATGGATTTAGTTGTCTAATACTTTTGTATCAAGTTGGCCTTGAAGTAAAAAGACTGGCTCTTAAGGATCTCAGAGGAGACGCCATCCTGACTGATGAGGCCAGATGTTGGTTTGCTCTTGAAGCTGTATCAGAGAAAAAAAGAAAGGCCAAGATGAGCAGCTGGAATGGGTTCCAGCACAAAGCAGCCTTCCATGCCTGTCAGGAACCAGGGTGACCTTCAGTGCCTGCCCACCCATCCTCAGCCACAGTGGATGTAAGGATGGGACATGATTAGCCCATAAGGATCTAAAACACGGTTGTCTGGTGAGAGCTGAGTCAGGATTTGGCATTTTAGGGCTAACCAGGGCCAGTGAAACATCTCAGGAGAAAAGCAGCAGGGGTGGTGGGGGCTGAAAATAACAAATGTGATGACAAGCTGCAGAGCAGGAGCTGATGGAGAAGGTGATCTGAAGAGCAGACAACCAAACAGTCAATCTAAAGACAAGAATCCACTGGGTGAAATAAAGGCAGGAACAATGGAGCAGTGGAGGCAGCAAGGTAGCCAGTGTGAGACGGTAGCTGACAGGTAGGGCAGGCAGTCAGGGTCCAACAGGTCAGAGGGAGGCAACTCCAGAGCATCAGTCTGTCATTCCCCTGGTATTTATTCCCCTCCACTTCCCCTTTGATTAAATAATTGCCTTTTCATCCAAAAACCTCTTTTGTCTATGCTACTGGCAGCCTCACCATTTATTATCTAACCCAGCCCTCCCTAAAGTCATCCTTCCCATCACTATCCACTCACAGCCTCTCCAGCTCACCCTGCATTCAAATGTTCATGCCCCACCTCATCCAAAGCCACCCCAGTGCACCTAAAACTCAACATACTCCCATGTTTTCCACTGCTGTGCAACTGGGACTCCGCTCATCACATCACCACCAAGCTGTGCAGATGTGCCCCTGAATAAGGCACACATTCCTGCAAATCCCATGGGTTCAGGGAGTATCAGACTCTGGGAAAAAGCAGCATGCATGACCCTCGCATTTTGGGTCCAGGGCAATGTGGGTACAGCACCAGAACCTCCTTATCCCCACCTGTTACGACAGAAAACTGCTGGCAAGAAAGAAACAACAAAACCTGAAAGCAATTACCTGTGGTATTTGGGATAATGTATTCCCTGACAGCTGAAAAATGTCACAACCAGCTCTCTGTACATCTGTGACAGAAGGGCTGGCAACTGCTCCAGGCCACAGCCAACCTTTGCTGAACTCACACTGCCCCCACAGAAATTAACCCCCTCTGGCCCCAAATTCCTGCCCACACATCTTCACACCTTTCCCACCACATGACCATGAGCTTGGAGAAGGGAACAGTTTGCACCCTGAAAAGGGCAAAGAAATCACAGCTGTGAGTAGAATCCACTAAGGAGTTTGGAATCAGAAGGAGCAGAGAAAAAATCAGAAAAAGAAGAAGAGCTGCCCCAAATCTCACAAGTGTTTAATGTTTCCTTCTCTGAGATATGCTAATTTTCAGCTGTCATACAAAATTTGAAGACTCCAAACAGAAGCAATACCATCAGAATGGTAAAAAAGCTCCCATGCGACCTCTAACTACTTTTGAGCAGGGACTGAACTAATGAGGAAAGCTTATCTGTTCTTAGGACAGTCCTAGAAAGAACATCGTTCAGGATTGTTGTTTGCTTTGGCCCCATAATGAAAACAGAATCATTTTCAGTGTGATTCACAACCAGCTTGTAAGATTTTTGGAAAACAAGAAGGAAAAGATATGCAAAACTTTTCCTTCTGCCACAGCTGGCTCTTCAGGAGAGTAACCAAGGCAAAGGCAAGACAGAGAAAGAAAATTTGAAACAAACTGAATTTTTAAAAAGTTTCCAAAATCATTGTGGGGGTTGTTCTTAATGAAAGAAATCATGGCTCCTTTTCCAAAGTGTGTTCTTGAAAATTCTCTAAACCCAGATTTTCAATCACTGGAAACTATTTAATTTCCATGTACTATTTTCAAAATTTAAAAAAAAAAAAAAAGATGGAAAAGAAAACCACCCAGATCTGCCATTTCAAGAGGACTTTTTCTTTTTTTTTGGCAGAATAGAACTTTGTGTTAGGACATTTGCCACAAGACTGTGTTTAGAACATTTAGCTTGTAGCTCCTGCCAGCTCTGGGAGACACAAGGTGCTGCTCAGAACAAGATATTCCTGTTTCTCAGCTGTGTGAAGATGCAACACCATGAGTCCCTTCTGCTACTTTGCTCCAGCATCTGGAGAAGGAGAGAGGGAACACCTGATTTTGTGTGATGATGCACAGGCTCAGAACAAAGGAGGAGCCAGGACATACATCAGGACCAGGGAAGAAACAGTCTTTCAGCTGATGGTTTTCATTGGATAAGGAATAATTTGAATCCTTGGCAACTGGAAAGCACATATTTTTTAAATCCAAAGAGCTAAAAAACTCAGCCTTTCTCATTTTTCTCAGTGAAATTTTGCTGGAAAAGAATATAGAAATTCCATTAAATGTGTTGAAAATGTTCTATGTGACGTTTTTGGTTTTTTTAATTGTGGGGGGAGGTGTTAAAAAGGAAGTATAAAAAAATAAACTTACCACCTGTCTTTTCAGCTTGTGGATGTCAAGCTTACAAAAAGAAACTAACAGCAATGTCAAAATCATACCCAAATTTAGAGCAAACATCACTTTTCATATGAACCAACCACATTATTATGCAACTTTTAAAAATGACAGATGATAGTTATTGAAAGTAAATGATAATGAGTGTTCAGATGGAAGTGTTAGGAAATGCATAGCCAAGCATACAACTTAAGCTTGCAATCTACATGTGTTGAATGGAGCCTGTAAACTATATATTTTAAGTGAAATGAGAAGTAAATGTTCCTTAGAAGAGCTGAGCCCAACGAGTTAAATTAGCCATTCACATGCTGAGTTCCTAAATAGATGTCAAATTTCATGTGCATGCACATATTATAGACAATTATAAAAAATTAACATTTAATTCTGTTAATTTTAATTTAGTTAAATAATATTAAATAATATAAATATATCAGTGTGTGTACATAAATAGATGCATGCACACATATCTATGGATTGATTTTTTTAATGTATTTATGGGGGAACATGCACACAATACATCTCTGTATGTGTTGGTGGAGGACTGCATCTTGTGGACATATAATTGATCCTATTTTGACATAATGAATCTGCAAAATAGAGTGGAAAAGACCTATAAAAATGAACTCTGCTGCAAGGACAAATTAGCATGTTGTGAGAGCCCTGCAGAGGATATCAAGCATCCAGACATTTCAGCCTACAATGTCCTGCAACAAAGAGATCGCTCCAGTTGCCTGCAGTCATATTTTTTTTAAAGATGAGGAACTAATTAGCAGCATTATCAGCATAACTTTATCAAAAATTCTGTATTTTTCCCAAGTTGGAGAATGAAATGCACAGGGAAAACGTTGACTTTAACAACATAATAAGAGGGCCTCAGTGGGTTCTCAGTATAATAATAATATCAATAACAAAAGCAACAATAATAGATAAGGTAGGTTTTATCTTTTTCCATAGTGGTTGGTGGCACGTCCCAGGTACCTGCATCAGTTTTTCTTCCTCTGGACAGAAATAGAAAGAAATTAATTCAATCCCACCTCAATTTACTGAAAATATTTGAAATCTGTCTCAGGGTCTTTTATAGAGGGATACAAGGACAGAGAGGACCAATCTTGGTGGAGTCAAAAGAAGAGGTGAGAAGAGGTTCTTAGAGAAAACAACTCTCAGAACTGCATGTTGGGGAGGACAAGCTGGGGAATGAACCTACACAAATTAACCTGCACCTGTGGGTACAGCACAAATGGTCCAGAGCAACCTGAAAATCAAACCATTGGAGTAGATGCATTTTAGGCTGAAAATAAAATAAAATAAAATAAAATTTAAAAAGTGGTGGATTTTTCTGGTTTCAGCTGGGATAGAGTTAATTTTCTTCCTCTGTGTTTGGGATTTAGGATGAAAATAATGCTGGTAACACACTGATATTTCAGTTGTTGCTAAGTAGAGTTTATCTAAGTCAAAGACTTTTTAGTTTCCCAGGCTCTGCCAGTGAGGAGGTGCACAGGACAGCTGACCTAGGCTGGCCAAAGGGATTTTCCATAGCACAGGACATTATATTCAGTAAATAAACTGGGGGAAGAGTTGGCCAGGGGGTCTGATCACTGTGTGGGGACAGGCTAGACATCAGCCAGTGAGTGGTGAGCAATTGTATTTTGCATCACTTTTCTTTTTTACTATTTTCTTCCTCTCCCTCTGTCCTTTCCATTAGTATTATCATTGTTATTATAAACTTCATTATTATATTTTACATTGTTTCAATTATTAAACTTTTCTTATTGCAATCAGTGAGTTTTACTTTTTTTCCAGTTTTCCTCCCCATTGGGGCAGGGGGTGGGAGTGAATGAGCAGCTATGAGGTACTTAGCTGCCAGCTGGGGTTAAACATGACATTCTCTCTTTTTCACTGTGATAAAGATGCAACAACTCCATGATCTATCCATCAACAACCTGTCACTCTCAACCAGGGTCATCAGAGACGTCTGAAGGGACAAGTAAACTTTCACAGCCAACCACAGATTTTTAAACTCAATATTAATTAATTGATCTAATGCCAATATTCAGGCCAGAGAAGTGCAAGCTGTGATAAGACATTCAGAAGAACAGTTTGTTTTAGGTAGCTTTTGTTTGCTGCTTGGTGTTGTAAAGCATCACGATTTTACCAAGAAACTCACAGTTTCACATTGAAAGCTTGAAAATTTCAGTCCTGTATGTACCTCGATCTGAAAAGAAAGCAAAAGCAGTGTTAGTTTTCTTTTTAATCTTGACTTTCACGCCATCGTTTGAATTCATGGGAGTGAAAAATTGAACTGGACCTTGTATCACAGAGCACCCAGTGACAGAGGTTTCCACTGTGGGTTTTGAGGTTTTACATGAGAAACCCACTCCCAAACTGTGCATACCATGAGCTGCAGAAGCCAACATAATCACTGCTGAAGGGTCAAATTATCCCTGCTGGCACCTTGAGCAGATGATCAACTTGGGGCTCCAATAACTGGACTTGGGAAATGTCACAGAAGCCTGAAGGATAATAAAAACATGGAAATATCTCCCGAGGGAATGCATGTCACTCAACGCTCCCATCAAGGAAATTGCAGACAAATTTCGACTGACAAGCACACACACCCCAGGAGCAGCACGACCCTGGTGACAAACCCATCACACTGGGGAGCAGTGATTGCTGCACCCCTTCAACCTGCGGCCCCATCACTGGGGGCAGAGCATTCATAGGGACAAACAAGCCCCAGGCCATGCAAACTGCCACACTTCTGCCAAAACGCCCTTCCTCAAATCTTCAAATCAGAAATAGCCCTCACAGGAAAGGAACACCCTGCTCTTGCCCTTCGCCTCCCACCCAGATGCCACCAGAAGAGAGGAACCAAAGTTTTGCAAGGAACTTTCCCACCCAGAGAACAAAAGGCAGCAACATTTCTTGAGCAGTGCTCTGGACTTCTGGATGTTGTGTCACCTCTGAATGGAGTGAAATCAGCCCGGGGGAGTGTGTGCTGCCAAAAGTAATCACTGAGATGAGGTCACTGCTCACACAGAACCCCTTTCTCACTTTGGGAATGATCAGTTAAACTGAGCCCTCAGCACTGCCCACAAGTGTGGCCATGGATAGTGCAGGGACTTGAGCAAAGCACATGGATTTATTCAACAGCTTCTATGGCTTTTAACTTGTACTTCTATCAAAAATCTGAGTCTGGAAACACACCCGGTTGCACATCAAGGTAGAGGGAGGGCAGGGTTATAAAAATCACTGCTAATCTATGTAGTAGCTATGTTGCACCTAGAATATTTTCTCTGCAGATTTAACCAAAGAGTCCTCCAAACCCCATCCATTTGGAGTGTTTCATTTGAAAAACAGATGAGGTGATGTGTCAATGACAGACCTCAGCTGTGAGGCACCAGATTTAAATAACACTGTGGGATTTTGGTGCCTGGGTTCCCAACAGATCCCATAAGGCAAGTCAGCTCCACTGAAAGTTAAGCTTAGGGCATGGGGCAGGTATGACATGAGACCTAAACAAGAGTTCTTCTTTTCTGCACTGACACCTGGACTTGGGTCAAACAAATGAGGCTTTGCCTGTCTGCTCTGCCCTGACTGTGCTGCTCTCTCATTAATTGCTGGAGATCAGCTTCATCTCCACTGAAAATAATGGGAGGTAAAGACTTCAGCATGTACAGAGAAACCTAATGTGTATGTCACTTCAGGCTGAAACACACCCTGAGTTCTAGAACTAAAAGGGAAACCCATCCTTTGTTACCTGTTTTGTATGGAGAATTTCCATTTTGTCTATCTATAAAGATGGGAGAGCAGCCACAGGATGACAATGGACATCAGCTGGGATGACCACTGGCCAACAAAATTGACAGGCATCACAGACAGAGGGAAGTAGCTCATGGTGATTACCAAACCAGCTCAGGGACTCCTGGAGCTGCCCAGAGACTGTGGCCAAACCTGCAGACTTGCTGATCTGGGATGTGACTTTTGGTGAGACCAAAGGGTGTATGTGTTGTGAAGAACAGGCTATATCAACTGTGCAAGTGGTTCACATGGCCAGCAGAGTTTCTCTAGAGCAGTGTAGAGCCTGAGGGATTTACACTTCATTCTTATCCCTCTACTCACCCCAGAGCTCCAGTCTTGTGAGCAACAAAGGACCCACCAGTCACCAGCTCAAGGGTTCAAATGCAGGCAGCTGCAGACCCTTCCACCTGGGTGTTTGTATGAAGCGCTTGTACAAAAGCACAGATCCTGCCATTCCTCCTGACAAGTCCAGTTGCACACTCCATGTATCATGGTCATCTGTGGATGATGCTTGAGAAAACATCTGTGAAAGGGCAGAGGGACTGAGAGGTGCAATGTTGCTGAGCTTGAAGGGACAGCAGCAAGGACTCTGCTGAAACTTCACCCAAAATCTTCATCGCTCTCAGAAAGGCTGGACCAGGTGGGAAGAGGTGAAACGCAGTTTTTTTTAAGGATAGACAAATTTTCAGAGGCTGTTTTGGGAAAGCTGGAAAGCCCAAAGAAGCAAGAACTGCCAAGAGGCAATGGCCTTCTGGTACATGGAAAGTGTGCTGAAAAAGGCAAGGGACAGTCTGTTTTCCAGGTTCGGGGCATATAGGACAATTAATAGGATTAAGCTAAGAAGAGAGAGATTCAGTTTAAATGTGAGGAGAAAACTTTCCAATGGCTGGAATAATAGAGAACTGGAATAAATTTTTCTGATGTGGAGACATTTATGGCCCTATAACTTTTGGGATTTAGAATAATATAGTCTATTTACACTACTTACAGTATCATTGTGCTTACATGGATTTTTGTATTCTAATAGTGATTTACCAGCAGCTGCCTGGTTCTTTTTGAAGCTGTGCAATACTAGTATCTATTTATCAAAGTATAGTGCATAAAAATGATGCCTAAGTTTGGAAAAAAAAGTTTTTGCGTGTCCCAAGTGGACAACATTCCGCAAAATTCAGCAAAAAAATTTGCAACTGCTTCTGCATTCACTGTTCCAGCCCATAGCTGCTATGAGTTATGGTAGCTTTGGGAATGTGGGGATCTTTCAGCAGTCTGCTCACCTACTCTTGATAAAACTCTTTTCTCCTACACATAAATATAAGCACGCACATACACATAGAGATCTTGAAAGTTCTTTAAAGTCAATCCCAGCAAGTGGAAACAAAGAATGTTATTTGAGATGGGGATAACAGATTGGATTTAAAAATATAAATTAAACCAGCAACAAACAGCCCTTCAGTGCTCGTGCGCCAACTTTAATCCCCTTATTAATTAAAAACGGCCCCTTTCAAAAATTGGGTTTATAGCAGAAATGCCAACTGAACAGCGCACAGAACACAATCGCGGAACGGCAAAACATATTGGCGCCTCCTGGCTCCGCAATTGGAATATTTGCTCGGTGCCGTCTCCTCCCGTTAATTGCTGTGTGGAAAGCGGTCCCGGCACAGCCTCTTTATCTGCGAGGCTCAGCAGCGCAGTCCCGGGGCGCGGCTTGGCCGAGCCGGGCTTTGCGGGGCTGCGCTGCCAAACCCGGCCGAGCGCTCCGGGCCCTGCCGGCGGCGGCGGCTGCAGCAGCGCTCGGCTCCCGGCTCCCGGTTCTCGGCTCCCGCCTCCCGGTTCTCGGCTCCCGCCTCCCGGTTCTCGGCTCCCGGCTCCCGGTTCTCGGCTCCCTGCTCCCGGCTCGGCCCGCTCCGGCCTGCCGAGAGGCTGTGCTGCAGCTGGAGGCCTCGCTGGGCGGCACGGGGTGCCGGCTGCCCGGCTGTACCAGCAGCCTCTCCTCGCTTGTCAGGAAAGGAGCGCTCCCGAACTCCACGCTTGGAGCATCCTCCTCCGAATAGCATCAGCACAGCGCCTCACGCCTCACCTGCCCGGAAAGCCACACTGCTTTCCCCTTGCGTCCTCTGATGTCCATTTGTTTTTTGCTTAGATTAAGCAAATAATTAAATTATGCTCTTAATTATGAGTTTCTACAATACCTTCTACAGCGCAACGGCACCCTGATATCAGCTATTAAAACCTGTCAGGCTGAAGGGGAAATGCAGTCTGTAAAATGGCTTCTGTCTTTGCAGATGGATTGCCTGTATGAATCCAGGACCGGGGGCCAGATCTCCATTGGAGCCGTGCCAGTCCACACCAGCTGTCAGCACAGCCACAGAGGATCAAGCATTTCTGTGCCACCCCGTCCCTTCATCACAGCTGTCAGCTCAGGCCCCACCACAGAATATTTATTAGTGGTGACAACAGGAAAGAATAGAAATATCAAGTCTTAGGTTGATTTTTGCAAAGTCAGTAGGTAAAAAATATACAGTTTTTTCCTTACAAAGGGATTAAAGTTGTTGGAAAAGATATAGGGGGAAAAAGAAACAAATCCTTGGGGCTTAGGGGTAGGTTTGCTTTTGGCTTAATGAAGGATTGGCAAAAGACTTACAATGCATGAAACCAGACATTGCTCTCAGATTCAATGCTGAGAAAGGAAGCAATCAGTGAAAGCAGCAGAGCACTGGCGTATCCGTGGGTCTGACTATGAAAAACTTATAAACAACTAAGTGCTAAGGGTTGCTCTGTACTGAGAGACAGTCTGAAGTCTTTGCATTTACATAGCAGCTGTCGTCAAGGCTTAACCAAAGTGTCTCCAATTTCTTTTTATTGTATTTTGTGTTGCGTTTATGTGTGGGAAATCAAGACACAGAGAGCCTGCAAGTCAGGGTGAAAAAAAGGACAAATTAAGTGAGGTGCCAGTGGAATTCAGGTGCTTAAATGCACAGAAAGCAATAATTAAACTCTCTGCTCTGCTACTGTCTAAACTTGGAGATATTGAAATGCCCACTGTACAATTCTCTACTACTCAAAAATTCCTTTATTTCTCTCCTCTACAGCAAGTTAAATAATTTGCAATCCACACTGATGGCCCTCAGTCCAAGCCCTTCCATCCCACAGCCAAGCCATGCACCTCCCTTCCCACCAAAGTGGGACCAATTCCAGGGCAAAAGAGCAAAACTCCCTGTGTCCCCAGCTGTGGACTGTGTCTGCTTGGAGGAGCTTCCCAGAGACCCCATGTTTGGGACTAAACAAGAGTCAAGGTTCATCTGCGCAGACTGTTTTTGGCAGCTGATTCATGGCACCCCCTGCTCCCACCTGGAAGGTGGTTGAGTCTGACTCTGACTCTCGTTTGGAGCCCCTAAACCCCAATCAGAAGTGGAGGAGTAGAGATCCTGCCGAGGAGCCACATTTGCAGGTGCCCCACAGGGACTCCAGCCCTGATCACAGCTGCAGTGGCACTCTGTATTGGGGGTCCTGTCACTTGGCTTTGCATCCGGGCTGCTAATAAGAACCCCCTCAACTAGGAAGACATCACTGCAGAGAACAAAACCATCTCCTGCTGAACTGATTATATTTACTGTAAAACACGGAAGCAGATGAAATCTCTGATTGAGAGAGAAGGAGAAAGCTTTTAATCCCACTCTCTGGCGCTTGCCAGATTGACAAGTCTAGAAATACAAATGGAAGAGTAATTACACAATACTCACGTTGCTGCTCAGATTTATTTTTCCAAATGTAAGAAAGAGAAAGGGACAGAAAAGGCCTTGCTTGTTATACCGTTTTCCATAGCTGTTAGTACAGATTTATTAGGAATCAAAGCTCAAGATGCTCCAAACTACTCAAAAAAACTCTCTGAGCTGTGGCACAATCAAAATGGCATGGATGATGCAAGACAAAGGCGGAGGGGGGCAGGAATGAAGAAAACAGCCATTTGGGGGAAAGTCATGCTTTCATTGTTACAAATCTTAGAGCTCTTTGTGGAAGAAGTGGGAAATGTCTATGCTACCTGGTTCAAACAATTTAAAGTTATGTGAGTAAATTCTAAAAATATCCATTAAATCTTTGAATTCAGTTGCTAAATGAAAGTGATAGAGAGGACTTAACAGTGAACTGTCTGTCAAGTTATAGTCACTAAATACTGGGAAAAGATGCATCCGGGCTTTGGGTCAGGGTTGAACTCAGAGTAAATTCATTTCTTCGAGGGCCCTTGAGGACACTGTACTTTATAATTGAACTTGTACTTCCAATTTGAGACCTGAGCATCCATCACACAAAGCATTTTTAAAAAAATACAGCATAGACAGGATTCATCTTGCCTAATTCAAAACATCCACGCTGGAGACATCTGTGCCTCACTGAGCCTCCTATCCTTTGTAGCTATGAAGGGAAACAGGCACTTTTATAGCGTGCTCAGCTGACTTACTTTAGATATCAGCTCTAGGGCAAGATGAATCATGCCTTGAATGTGCCAATTTCCCCGTGGTGCCAAAGAAAGACTAGAAAACCAGTTTGTTTGCTCAGATGAATCCCACGTGTCTGAGGCTGATAGATTAGTGCTATGATCTGGCTGTCTGTGGTTCCAAGTCTGACATCATCCTATGGAGAGCCCTGTGTAGCTGTGCCTCAGTGGATCCTTAGAGGTGAGCTGGAAAGCAGCAACTGCCTCCAGATAGCATCAGTTCTGACAATTGCCATGATCTGCTAATGCATCTGGATGGCTTCCCTGGAGAAACAAATCACCTTAAACATTGCGTTGTCCCCAGAAATTTTATAAAGTTTGAATCAAGCAATGATAGATTCAGACTAATTTCAGCAATGTTGGTATGGACCTGTTTGGTATGGAATAATTTGCATGCTCAGTTTTTGGGCTGTAGTGGATGTATATTAATACTCCAGATAGCAGTTATCAAGACAACAATTTACATTCTAGTCTTTCCTCCTTTGGTGAGGAGCTTTATAGGTAAAGATTCACACTGCACAAGGACATTGAATATTGAACAGGAGCTTTCCTTCCAAATTTTGCTTCCAGAAGGGCTTAAGAAAGATAACCCGAGTTTTATGCATCTGATTAAAAAGCCAACACTCCAAACTCTGTGCATGTAGGTTTCTGGCATTATTTCTGTTATGGTCATGATCAGCTGCTTGCCCATTCCAGCTGCTAAAGCACACTAGACAAGACTTGAATTCCAAATATTATTCTCATCACCATGGTATCCTGTGCACAGATCCCCAAAGGCAATTAAAGAAGTTTGAGGCTCTGACTCCAAAGGCCAGGTCCATAAATAATTTCAGCTCTCGCAATTAGGTGACACAGTGTTTTGTTTTGAGACTTTTGTACTGCAGGGAGTGAATCCAGAAGCTGCCTTGCCTCCAGCTGACAGGGAGAGATCAGGGCACCCCCACAAAAGAAAAAACCCAGTCACAGAGCAGAAAGTCAGGTCAGTGCAAGCTCACAGAGGATGCTGCACACAGGGACACATCTGTAAGCTCACCTCTCCTGGGGGCTCCTCACCCAGGCTTGAAGGGAAGCAGCTCCATCTCCTCAGGGTCTTTGGACAGAATCCTCCTTTCCTCCTGGGTATCAGTGTTATAATCTATGTTAACACAAACACAATTAGCACACAAACAGCAGAGGAAGTAGTTTTGGTCCCTCCCTCCTTCACCTGCCAAATTCATAGTAAGAGCTTTAACTGTGAGGTGACAAAGCAGGGACCCTGTGCTTTGTTTGGCCCAGTATTCTCACGAACATCCCAAATCCCACATTATTTTCTAGACAGCAGCACAAGCAAAACCAAGTTACTTTTCTGAAAGAGGGAAGTTCTGAACCTTTATCTTTAATCCTCCCTCCCACAACAAACAAAAATAACCAGGATTCAAAGTGTATCTTTTCCTGCTTTTACCTAACATGAAAGGTACAACTGTTGAGGCAGCAGCAAATGTAGATAGAGAGGACTCATAAAGTGCAAGGAGAGACATAATCAAAGTCAGACCCTCCAGAAACAGGTAGTGGTTGGACACCACTGCTATGTGTTGTTATATTATATTTCACTTGCATCACGTGTATATTTTTTCTTTAACTGCCAGGTCCCTTCTGGACACCACCCTTTCCAGCCTGCATGCAAGTATTTTCTTTTGGGAGTAGGGAGAAGAGAGAAATTCATAGAGCTATTAAAAGTGATTAAAAGAAGAAAGAGCAGAGGGCTGTTTTAAGACAGGAATGGAAAGTCCTGGGAGGACCAGTCCCTTGGAAACATCCCACCTTCTGCATAAGGGGTGGAGTGGCTTTGCCTGAGGAGCAGCAGTGTTTGTCCTGGATCTTCATCCTGCAAAATGTAGCAATTTATGGATTTTAATCTGTAATTTTATACACTTCTAAAGATGGTTCAGGAAGCACAGGATCAGTGTTATTCACTTGAATGTTTACTCCATTTTAGACCCTCCAGCTCAATGGCTTTTTCTTTCTCTCCATTTTGTTCTTCTGTTCCTTTCCTTCTGCTTCAAGGATGAATCGCTGGTAATCCATCTCAGGTGTGTTGTCAGTTCTAAACACTGCCAATTAAATGTCTTCTGAAGAAGATTTGGTCAAGCTGCCTTCTCAGTAATGAACATCTTTTTTGAAATTACAACTCTAAATTATACTATTTGCCATAATGTAAAAGCTATGAAGGAAAAGAGAATGAAAACCCATGGGAAGAGACATGTACTTTTCCCTCAAGTTCTCTTCCATCCTTGCCATCTTCCATCAGTCTTACAAAAAGCTGTTTGCAAGAGCCTCTTGAAATGAGGAATCTAACATTCAATCACAAAAAGATTAGCCTTTGACTGTACTTCACTCCATGCTACACTAATACAATCAGCACAGGAAATGTTATCCAGGAAGAGGTTAGGGGAGAGGATGGAAGAGCAGGTGGTGCAGGAGACCTAAATTACAAAGGTTTATTTTTCATGAAGCATGACTTTTATTTGCTTCTAACTTTAGGAAATAGCAGTGCTGAGATGAAACACACAGCAGGAGATGTTCAGTCACGTGTGCAAGGGCAGGTGTGCTGCTGGGCCACTGCTGAGCTTGGGCTGACCTGTGGAACGGAGATGGGAAAACTGGGATTACTTTGGAGAAGTTAATTCAGAACTAGAGCAGCCTGCACACACCATGCCCAAAGTGTCACTGACTGCATGAGGAACCTCAGGATACCTGGATAGAGTGTGGGCACTCAGATGTAGAAATGCAATGCACAGAACGTTTATCACCTGAGGCTCCTACAGGGCCATAAACACATAATTTTTGCCACCGTAATTACCCAGCTATCTGGAATTTTGCTGCTGTGCTCAGAAATGTTGTCATCTCAGCAGGACTGTGCAGGTTTGCCATGTACATGCCTGTTGGGATCTGCAAATTACGTCTTTCTGTGCTTAAGTTCCCTCAGCAGTCTCAGCTTCTCCTTAGGTATCAAGCACAGGGGAGGACACTTTGCACAGGTTTTGTCTCATGACCCAGGAGCTCAGAGACTTCTTTCAGAGCAAGAGATGGGACACATCACCTCCCCTCCCAAAACTGCTGCAGTACCAGAGGAAATGTAAAGCTGGAGAGAGAGAGATCACATGATTGTGTAGCCTCGATAAAAGCTCTGACCCTGCACAAAGGCTTGGGATTTCCAATCTCAATATAGGAACCAGGTCTGCACTTTGAATTATTTTCAGTAAGTCTTGCACCAATTATGCACTCTTTTGTTTGCTGCCTCAGCAGCAGAAGAGATTGCCTTATCTCCCACAACATAAGCTACCCTCACAGTTACTTTACGTAAATACATTACATTTTTGTGGCACGTGCTGTCAGATGCTCTCTCAGTGCTAGGATAAACCAGAGTTCACAGAAAACAGAACTGATGACAAGTATCATTAAATCTCCAAGTAACTTTTTTCCCCCCTGAGATGTCCTTCCTGAAGCCACAGAGAAGGACATTCGATAAATACACGTGTCACCATTACTTACATCAGTAATCTAGCAGACAGGACTGTGGGATTGACATGATGGCCACAGGGGCTGAATTTAGGTCACCTACGAAATGAATTAAAAGCTTCTCCTTATCTCACTGCCACATCTTGTCCTCACTCACACCCTTGTCGGCACAAAGATGATGAAAACTAACCCACTGATTGCCAAGTGACTTCTAAACACCACAGCTCCTTAATCAGAGTACCCGACCACATTAAACTGGTACAGCCACAACAGCAAAGCTCCAGATTGTCCCCGTGTAGTTATTGCTACAGATCTCAGTGACCAAGGTCTGTGTGATCTTAAAAAAAAATACAAACAAACAAACAAAACAAAACAAAACAAAAAGACAAAAAAAACCCCCACGAAATCAACAACAAGAACACACACACCAAAAAAAAAGGGGGAACAAACAAACAAAAAAACAACACCACCAAAACAAAACAAACAAACAACAACAACCAAAAAAAAAAAAGAAAACCAAACAAAACCTATAAAACCATAAAAAAGAAGAACCCACGCATGCAAGATTTGGACACAGGATTGCATCTCCTCAAATGCTGGTGATACCTCTGCTCCTTATTTCACCTCCACTTCTACAACAGACTGCAAGCACAGACTGCCACCAGTCAAGCCCTCTGCTAGGAAAACAGTTCCCTTGTCCCATTTTTAAGTGATTTATGGTTTTATAAAGCGCACTAAATGCCCTCAGTGCCCAGATTTGCATGCATTCATTACTGATGTCCAAATAAACCTGCAGCCAACACAAAGGCACATCCTCACCTGAAATCAAAGCATGTTTGAGTCTTCTTGAGGTTGCAGAACAGCTGATGAAAGTGTTTTCTGGGAGTCTGGGAAGTATTTTTGCTGGACCAGGTGGATAAAACCTGAGCCTGGCAGCTAAAGGAGCCCAAATCCTTCATCACTCAACTCCCAGGTGTGGAAAGGAGCCTAATGTGATGGGGTTGAGGTTGCAGTGCTGACAAGAGAGGTCTGGAGTTTTAATCAGGAACATTTCTTGTGTTTGGTTCTGCTTGGGCACCTAGGAACTGACCCTGTACACTTAATATGTAAATTCATACAGTGCCAACAATCTCCTGGGCTTTGTCTCCTGAGTCAGCTTTTCAAAATTCCATAGTTTTGGCTAATGATTCTGATGAAAACCAGGAGGAACATGGTTTGCTGCTACCTCAGAAACTAAGCGTGATCC
This sequence comes from Cinclus cinclus, assembly GCF_963662255.1. Lineage (NCBI taxonomy): Eukaryota > Metazoa > Chordata > Aves > Passeriformes > Cinclidae > Cinclus > Cinclus cinclus. The sequence continues at coordinate 16,263,770 of NC_085049.1, read as the reverse complement.
CTGTGTGAAACCTCCAGCTCTTTGCAGGGCTGGTGGGGTCCCAGCAGCCCATCTCGGGGGGCTGGCCAGCTCAAAACAATGAGGCTTGGCAGGTTAAAATTTCTGTACAGTGGTTTGCATTCACTCTCACGTGTTAGGATGAGATTAAATGAGAGGAAGGGGGAACTTTCCTTTTTAGGATTATCTCTTGTATTTTGGGGGGTTTGTCCTTGAAGAGCTTTTTGAAAGGTTGCTAAAAGAGGCAGCAGTGTGTAGGTGTGTAGCCAGAGTATAAAGCAGCATCCTGTGGGGAGACAGGAGGGGGGAATGTCCTGCCCAAAGCCATCTGCCTGCAAAGGGAGAGGCTGCACAAGAGAAGAGGGCAGTGAAGAGTGTGTTTGTGTGTGGGGAGGCAGGAGCAGGTGCTGGACTGCCACAGATGCCAGGAAGGGCAGTGGGCCAAAGTCAGGCTGGAGGAAGAAGAGGCTGCTGGGGATGTAAGTCAGGTCAGGGTGGTCAGGACATGCGTGCAGATGACACCCAAAGAGAGGATCTCTCCTTTCCCCATTCAGGAGAGATATTTTAGAGTCTATTATACCATGGATTAAGACAACCAGTTTAGCCATGCCTTGCGTTGTGCTTTAGCCTGTTTCATAATCACCGCAAGATAGAATTTGGCTTTAATCATTTCTCATGCCAGGGACAAAGCCTGTTTTCACCGAGTGTGCCAAGACATTCTGTGAGATTAAAATTATGTCTCTTGCAAGATTGTCCAGATCCTGCCTTCAAGGGTCTCTTTCTAATTGTTTTCAGAGGCTGCCAGCCTTGCAGGGTGTATCGCTAACTTCAGAAGATGTGGGGTGGAAAAGTCTTTTTAAAATGATTTTTTAAATCAGGGGAAGAGAGGAGGCTCTTTAAGTCCATACAGAAAATCACTTCTTCCTGCCAAGCAGCAGTGGGAGCACAGGCCTTGAAGTTCACGGTTCAAGAGTGCAATCATTTGAGATGCAAGCACTGCCGGGAGGCAAAAGGAGGGGAGGCCAACCTAGGCTGAGACTCTGTGACTGACCTCCCAGGAAAAAATCCCCATTGGCAGAGCTCTTCTTGGAGGACCTGCCTCCACAGACATTCATTTCACTCACCTGGGCAATCAGAAGACAATAACAAAGGTATCAAGGTCAAAAAGTTTGGACTTAAGATTATAAGGTTGGGAAGGAAAAAGAGGCTGTAGCCACCCAACAGTAACCCAAAAGCCCCTCATTGGGAATGGCACTTGGATTTTGGAAGAATGTGTAAAACCTTGATTTTTTTTGTCAGTCTCACTATTCAATTAGGAGCAAAATGAGAGGAACAAATGACATTAGAGGAGCAAAATGACAACAACAGCAAGAAGCCCAAACACACCCTGTCCTGGGTGCTTGGCATTGAAAAAGCCACCAAGTGACAGAATGTACTGTGGTAATTCATGTCTGTGACATTACAGTGATTGCCTTTAATGCACTCACCATAAATTACTGAGAGTCAAACAAAACCCTCTGAGGAGACAGACAGACAGAAAGGAGCATTCAAGGTTCTTGATTATTTATCAGTAGGCTGAAACATTCAGAGACCAATGAGAGAATTACATATTCTATCCAATTAATCACCTCATGGCAAAGGATTTTACATTCAGATGAAAGTTTCCAGTAAGGGCTGGAGGGAAAGGATGTGCAAACAAGGTCTGTGTGACACAAGGAGGTTTCAGCAATGTAGATAGAGAATTTGGATCCCTGGAAGCCACACGAAGGGTGCTTTGTTAGAGGGAAGTTACCAGGCTAAACACATTTCCAAATACACTGCTACCATCTTTAACTGAAATTAAGGACAGGTAAACTATATAATTTATTCTTCCCTCTTTGCCTTCTTCTTTTTTCAACATACTTCATGCAGCCACCTAAACAACTTAAAGACTTTGCCTTCACATTTTGGCTCTCCCACACCTCACAAATGAATGAAAATATCACATTGGAGAACAGCTGAACAGAACTCGGTCTCAGATGACATTTTAAACCATTCAGGAAACACTGTTCACAAGTAGTTTTCCATATATTCTAGTAGTTTTTTATATAAATAACATTTAAGTTTCTGTCACAAGTCACTTGTGTTCCTCCATTAGTGGATAACAACTGCAAAATGCAGCAATTACCTTGTGAGTGCAGTGTGATGGGAAGAACCAGGTTGGGAGCAACAGAGAGCAAATAGGAGACAAAGTACTCACCCAATGTTTCTAAGAAACCAACAAGAAAGGCTTGTAAACTGCTATAATACTTCCTTTTTTCTCTTTCATACTTAAATTTCCTTTGCATCATGAATCTTCACTGAAGAGCACTGTAGACTTGGCACTGACTTTTTGCAAAGTCATTCTTAAAAACATTTCATCAGGGTGGAAAAAAAGTTCAAAAAAATCCTAAGGCCCTGCATGTGATGGCACCCTTCTCACTGATGCAGCCTCTCACACTGGATTCAGTCTGTTCTTGACAACAACATATGCAATAATTTCTGCATGAGCCATGGGAGATAAGGACTCCCATGGCTCTGAATTGCCACCATCCTGGACTGCATGTAAGTGATAACTTAGCATTTTGGGATAGAAAATACTGAGTATTTTACTCTCTTGTAACCACCACTTGATCATAAACTTTCATGTGATAATTCAAAAGATTTTCCCCAGACCTTTTATCTTTAATAGTAGATAAAGCCTGAATCATCTCATGTTTGGGGAATGTTTTGCTGTGGATGCATTTTTAAATAAACAACTGATGCAAAGCCCTGAGCATACCATGTAGGAGTGGGATGTGCTGCTGTAATTCCTCTATCCAAATATCTCAGTACATCTGTGATGCTGCTGCATCACCTAATGTTAACATGTGCAATTTATAGGGAAGAAATGGAGAGAGAAAATGTGCTGAGATAACTTGCCTATAGCAATATGCTGAGAGATCTGGTGCCAGGGATGGGAATTAGAGCTCAATTGATTTCTGGTATCCAGCCCCTTGCATAATTCACTAGGTCACAATGACAAGACTTAAATATGGGACTAATTGAATGCTCATATAGGAATTGCTGCTCTTTTGGTCTGGCTTGATGCAAAGTTGAAGAGGGAGAAGGATACAGAGGAGAAACTGAAGTCTCTGGAAGAAAATCCAGAGAGGGGGGAATAGCTGGAAGAAAAAGCTGCTCTCTCCTCCTCCTGTTATCTCAGTGGCAGGTTAATTCTGGATGACAATTTAAATGTCAAACGTAGTTGATCTATTTCACCAGGGAAAAAAAAAACATCTTCTCAAATCCCTGCTGACAGAGCGGGAGCAGAAAGCACCTGAGCCCCCAGTGGGCTGCTCTAGAGGAGAGAGCTGAGCTCCCCAGTAACCATAAAATTGCTTCCAAGAGCAGGAATATCTCCTGAGGAAAGTAACCATGGACCCAGGGGTTTTGCTGAAGTCACCCTTGAGATGCTGTGAATAATCGTAAGCAGAAACACGAGATGACAGAAAATATAAACATTAGGGTGAGTGTCTTCAAAGGAAAATCCTCTCAAAAGGTCTGAAAAAAAACCAAAAAGCAAATGGGTCAGAGCAATCACAGCTTCTCCCTTTCCTGGGCTGTCCATCACATCTGGTGCAAGATTCCTGTTGTTGGGCAGGTGGTCTGAATGCTGCACATCCTCCAGCTTTCCCCTAGCTCCTGATGGAGTGTTGAGTGGTTGTGCTTGCTGGGAAGATGTTTTCCCAAAGCAGCCTGCCTTGGGAGCAGCTTGTGGCTCCCAACATGGCTCCACTGAGCCACTCCAGGTTTGCTGTGTGCCAAAGCACAGACACTACAAATACGCCTACTCCTGGGAAACCAGGACAGTCTTTTTCCTCCTGCATTGCTCTGCTGGCACAGGAGAGGACTCACATTGCTGCCCTGACTATGTGGCTTGTCTCCAGGGATGGATCCTGAAGAAACTGCCCAGGTGTCTTCCCATACCTTGGCAGTATTAAATCATATTCTTCCCAGGACTTTCTCCTGCAAGACAGCAAATGCCAGGAGCTTGGGGTAGGATGAAGCTTTAAATTTTTTGTAACTTCCAAAGCAGCGAATTCTTCTTCACCCACCTGGTATTCCTTCAACCTCCCATTAATTTATACAGGATGTCCCTGGGATACTGGAAGTACTCCAGGTATGTTTCCCACTGTAAGACCTGCAGCAACACCTGCTTGTCTTTTTATGCCACAAACGCCACAGATTCTCTCTCTGCTCCAATCTTCAGGACCTCTGGGAATGGCCCTATCAGGTACTGCCAGAGGAGTGCAACAGTGAGCAGGTGATGTGTGTGCAGAGGTCAAGTCAGACCAACACACTCTGTTCTCCAGAGGTGGGTGCTATCAGTCCCTAAAGCTTTTGTATCCCAGTAGCTAAATCAGCACACAGTCTTCCTAAAATAGCATCTAAACAATTTCTGTCTCCCCCCCCCCCCCCCCCAAAAAAAAAAATCCCCTTTGTTTGGACTGCCCCATGGAAATATTTATTCTTCAGAATTCATTTAGGAACGGGAGCAAACCACGGCTGCTCCCAATGGCAAAGGTGAAGCCTGCTCAGCTGCAGGTCTAAAAACCCTATTTCAATTCTGCAATCCCCATTGAGAAGGTTTGACTGAGCTTGCTAACATTTAAGGTTAGTGTTAAAAATCAGGTTCCTCCATTCAGGTGTCTGTGCCCATGTCCCCTGCCCCCTCCCTCACCCAAAAAAAAAGCAAATACAAACAAAAACCAAAAAAATCTCTGAACAAAAGAAATTCTAGAAATTCATTTAAAAAAGAGAAAAGCATCTTGTTTGGTTTTCCTGGTTGTCTTTTGGGCTTTTGCTTTAATTCATCCAGTGAAATATATTCAACAAAATTATTTCAGAAAAACTTCTGACCAAAACCCCACAAGCTCTTTAAAATGCATCACCTAATGCCAGCAGGAGAGAGAGATGTTCTGAAAGAAGGGGAATGCTCTGTGTCCTTTTAATATGTCATCACCTGGGGTGTCTTCCCAGTTCACAGACAAGCTGTTCTGGACACACTGATGGAACAGCCAGTTCTTCCAGATCCCTCATGCTCAGACAGTTTCTGCGGGTGGGTCTGTTTATGGAAATGTAAATCCCTTGGCTGGGCTCTGAAATTACTTAGAGCAGCTAAGAAGCCACTGACCAAAATCATTACAAATGTTGCTCATCTTCACAGGGTCATTTGGAGACGAGCAGATACAACTCACCTTTGGACTGTCACCAAAGCAATATTAATAATTATGAAAAATGACCTAGGCTTTGCACAACATCACAAATCCAGAGCACCATGTCTGGAATTGGCCTTTCCTCAGTGACAAATTCTAAACAATAAACATTCATAACACAAGTCCATGAAGTATTGCCTGTAAAGGATAATAAATCCTTTGGCAATATGAGGAGGTTAGGAAAATCTTCCTGGCACAAGTATTGTTAACACTGTCTGTGCATTCCAATGGCAAGTGCAGCTGGATTCCTGGCTCTGGAGGAGGGTGTAAATAACTATTATGCAAAATGTTATGCAAAATATTCCTTCCAGATAAATGCTAGCTGAGCCATACACCTGACCACTGTCTTTATATTTATACCTGGAGTAGGTATAGAAATAGATAATATTTTCTTATACCTCTACCAGCCAGAAAAGACACCTTCTATCCAGGTGCACAGGAAATGTATTTAATGCTGTTACCCTCTCAAAATCATTATCAGGTTTTAATTCAGCTCCTCATGGACAAGTGTCCACCCTATGGCTTGGTCCTCCAAGATCTTTGAATACTCAGGGTTATGATCAGTAAAACACTGACATCTGAGCACACAAACAGATGTGGTGAGACAACAGAGTGAACTATTCTACAAAAATTACTGTATAATGTAGAGAAAGGAAAGCTAATCTATCTAGCAAGCACTGCTGGACATGGCCTGCAGCTACCTAACAAAATACAGAGCTTCTGGAGAAAAAAAAAAAAAAGGCCTTTCACCTGGCAGCAAAAAAAAAAAAAACAAAACAGACCCAGCAGACATGTAAAAAGTTGTGATCTGAAAAAAATACATATAGTTTAAAGTACAAATTAAAAAAAAACAAAAACAAAAACAAAAAAAACCTAAAAGCAGAGCAGGAAATGGCAAAGAGTTTCATTCGGGTTGAAAATACAGACAAGTAATAATGGAGAGTACAAAATTCAATGAAAACTTTATAAACTGCAAGACTTCAGCATAATAAAGAATGCAACTTGAAACAAAGAAATCCCAAGTGTCAGGTACAGCTTTATTGTTGGACATTAATGTTAAAATTGTAACCACTGATATCAAAAGGCAACTTCATGTAATCACATTAGTGGGAGATAGGAACTGGTGGGGCTTTTTCCAGCAGATTTCCCCAGGGACTAACTCCTGGCTCAATATTATTTAATACTTTATCAATGTTCTAGATGTTCATGTAAAAATTTCTGTAGACGACAGATAGGATAGCAGCAGATGATCAGAAATTAGTTTTACAAAAGAACCTGGGTTTGGGGATGGGGTATTTTTTGTTGTTTTGTCTTTGGGGTTCAGGTTTTTTTTTAAGTATCACAATACAGGCAAATTGATTCAAACATAACTAAGCACAAAGAAATCCTTCTGGGAATGAGGAAGATTTCCAAAGAAATTGCAAGCCAAAGCATTATGAATCCTTGTCTGTCATAGAAGTCTTGATTCAAACTCTTGAGAATCTTTTCTTGGGAACAAAAAGCTTAGTTTCATGGGTGCTTCATATTAACACACTTATTGAACCAAAGTATTTGCATATGCCATTAAAATATAATAAAAAATCTGTAAAGAGTTGTGATATGTAGCACAGTCACCAATCGAATAGCATCAGTGAAATTCTCAATAGTTTGCAGAAACAAGAAACAAGATATCAAGTGCTTTTTGGAAGTCAGTGTCTTTGTAAATCCACTCTCTACCCTGGAAATTTATTTTTCTAGACAATGTTTAGGTTCTTCAGCTCTAAGTTTTAAGATGAGCCAGCTAGAAGCAGAGAACAGGAAAACGTCTAAGTTCCCTTGATTTGTTCCCATTTTTACAGCAAAATAATAGATGTCTTCTTGAAAGTTTCTGTTACTCATAAAACCCACATCAAATATCGCTAAAAAACCCCAGGATCACAGGCAAGGCAGGTCAATAATTTCTCTCAAAATATAATAGGCACTCACAGGCTGATCCTGCCTGTCTAGGGACAAGGGATGACCTGAGCCAGCAACCAAAGTCACAAACACAGATTCTACCTCATATGACAACTGTCCTTGTTTAATTACCTATTAAATAATCCTTTCAGTCTCACAGGACAGAGACTTGTTCATTCTTTGTGTTCAGAGATGTTGCTGAGTGGCTTTTTATTGTTGTTATTATTGTTATTTATCTGAAAGAAGCCCAAGAGAAGTTGTCTCACTTTCATGAGGAGGTCTGGGTCCCCCATCTTACACAAGCCTTTGTTGGCATCTTTGTCCTTGATTTCAATGCTCTTTATATCTGACACCTCTGAACCAAAGATGTGAAGAACTTTCATAGATATAATAAGTTTCTTGAAGTTTGTTAGAATTAATACAATACACTTCCCTCCTGCTACATCTTCGCATTGTGCTGCCACTTCAAACACAGAGCCCACTTAGCTTCTTCTGGAAGACTTCAGATGTCAAGGCTATGAGGGCCCTCTTGGAGCAGTTACAATAAAAGTCTCATTTCAAATACATGCTTTTAAACAACATCTTTACAGAAAAGACTCCCATTAAAATAACAACAAAAAAAAAGTTTTTCATTGTGAATTAATAAATGTTTTGCAGAGCAATACAGGTTCACCTATATTGAAGAGAGGAAAATATTTGGTATCCTACAGAGAAACTAAGAGAGAACAAACTTATCTCATTACTTCTGAGAAAAGATAAAAGCATCATCCCACATCTGTGTATGCAAAAAAAAAAAAAAGCCCAAAGAAATTAAAGATTAAAGAAATGTGATTTAAAACAAAAATGGAAATCAGACACAGGAAGAGCTGTTTGTACAGTGCCAACCCTGCATGAAATGTATCAATAACAGTTATGAAGACCTGCCCAAAATTTTTAATCTCAGGCACCAAACATCCAAAGACTGATGGGTTTTTCACTTTGCTTATGGAAAATTCTCTCACACATAAATATCCCTGTTCTGCTGAGCTCAGTGGGCTCGTGCCTTCTGTATTTACACTCTTGGAGGACTGATCTGCTGCCATGGAAGGCTTTCCTCTCAAGGACAGAAGGAACTCTCCAGCTGCAGTCAAGAAGCAGGGAAGGTACCAGGCAAGACCCATCCAAATCTGCCCCAGCCTTTGCTGTGGTTCTGTGCCTGGTGGTTTCTCAGCTCCCAAGGCTAAGGAGACAGAGAGTGGGGTGGGCAGGGCTCAGCCAGCAAAGGATGAGGGCTGCTGGGCTGGGTGTGCCTGAGCCTGCACAGGACAGAGCTCCACAGAGGGCAGAGGGTGCTCTGGCAGCAGAAAGGGCCAAGAGCAGAAACTTGGCAATGAAAGACTTGTCAGAGAGGTTTAAAACCTGCTGAAAGGGGCAGGGAGTGACCATCTCATGGGGACAAATCTCTGTGGATGAAAGGGGCAGCTCAGAGCTTGCAATTACCCCCAAAAACACAGCTGGGTTGATTTAAGAATTGGAAGAAAAGATCTGCACAGGAAGAGACTTAATGGACAAGGGCAGAGAACACTTAAATATTTAAGAATATTCTTCATAGCTTTGAATTCTAATTAAGACAATTAAGTATTCTAGCTGACATTCTAATAAAGCTTTTTGAATTCAAAGAGCCATTTTCATTTTCTTTTGTTAGCTCTCTGCAATGAGAGGTTCAGGTATACCCACCTCAAAGCACCACCAGCATCCTCTAGGTCTATTCAGCTCCTAGCTGGGACAGAAAGGAACCAGGCAGTAACTGAAAAACAATGCCCCAAGCCAAAAAATAAGTCCAAAAGGTCAGACTAGACTTATCACAAGTTGATGTGATAGAAAATATTTGAAATTTTCTGTTCAGCATAACAAAGTGCAGTTACAAAGACACCTCAGGAATTAAATGTTACAGAGCAGGGGAGGCACTTTAAGTCTTGTTAGGCTGACAAGCATTTATTATTTTTTTCACAGCAAAGGCAAAAAAGAAAAGAGGGAATTTCTCCCTAAGCATCCCCATCATTAACAGGGGAGTTAAAAATAAAAGGGCTGCAGGTTTTTCATATGAACAACACTATCAAGGAAGTGTCAGACAGAAGATGCAGGCTGGGCAGGTTTTATAAAGCAGCTCAGCTATGCTAATGGTAAAACTGAGCATCTGTCAGGTGCCAAGGATACAAAGGCAGGAGTTCTTACTTGCCTTCCTAAGTGACATGGACATTGGCTTCTCAAATTATATGAAAAATAGTGGGTACTGAGTCACTTGAGCCTGGACACAACTCTTTGGCCTGCTTCAATGATTTAAAATAATTAAATGCAATTCCATCACAGGAGCATCATCATGGAAAGTGCTCCTTCAGCATTGTCTGAGCACTGTTTGCTCTTATGGCTGGAAACAATTCCAACACCACAGCAATTCACTCCAACTGTATTGTTTAAAGAGAAAAGAATTGCAGGACAGAAGCTCAGACAGCTCACTTTCCTTTTCTGAAGATAAACCCCTTAAAATTACTTGTAAACCCCCAATGGCCTCCACAGGTCATGGGTTAGGCTCCTAGATGGAAACACAGTCCTTGGTTTAGCTCAAAAGACATCTACTGAGATGGCCAACTTGCCAGCTAAGATTTTGCTGAGCCCTTCCAGCAAACTGCACACAAGCTTGAATCCTTCTGCAAACAGTACTCGGGGGATATACTCAAGTTATCTTTAAAAAAGGCAAATCCAGTTCAACTACCTTGTTAGCAGCTGGCAAGTCTTTTCAAAGGTACAGCTAACTCTCCATCTTTGGATGGGTAGTTAAGTAATTTTCCTTTATTAATCCAATCCGAGGATAATTAGCAGTCATGGAAGTTTGGCTTCCCTCCTACAAGCCCCATTAGTCCAGCTGGAAAGGAAACTTGAGATCTCAGCTTAGGGTCATTTTAATATCAGAACATGATTCACTTCTAAAAGGGGAGGTAGACAAGGGAGTCTGGCCTTCCAGTTAATAACAAAGTAATTATCAGGGTTGCACAGAACATTATTCTGGAACTTAAAGGCCTCTGTAAGAAACCACTTAAATGAACAGGGAAAAACATCACCTGACCAGCCCTATTGAGCGTAACATGAAGGTTATAATAAAAGTGATCTACTTATGTGCCCAAAATCACACATTCTGAAAAGCATTTCAAAGCCTTTGAGACATAACATTTACAATGATAAATGTGTGCCCAGCATGGCACCCCACCCAGTCACTGAAATCATGGGGTTTTATAATGGCATTTAAAGAGCAAAACTATTTTGTTCCTTTCTGAAGTTCGGCTACCAGAACTTTTCTCTGTGGGGAGCAGACAGAGCTGCACAACTTCCAGCAGGTCAAGTCCACAGATCTTAACTCCAGAATTCATAATTTTTCCCTGTCCTTTAGTATTTGGCAAAATTTGGACAGAGCTGGGAGGATGAGGAGATGTGAAAACTGAACATATTCTAAAGCTTTGTCACAAAACAAATATACCCCACAACCAGCACCCAGGAGGAGCCATGAATACTTAGAGCAGACGAGACTAATTTCTTCCCCTGTTAGATCTGGTGTGCCCAACAGAAACTGAGCCCACCAAGAAAGCAATGGGAGCTGGCAGGATGGGCACTGCCCACCCATTTGCCCACAAGTGCATGGCAAAAAGCACACCAGAGGGAAGTGTTGTACTTTTACACATTACACAGCACAGTCACAATGTACAGCACCAAAAATGTTGGGGTATAGCTCTGTACAACTCCAGCAGGCACAGATTACTTTCTGTAGCTGTGAGCATACTCATTCTATGGCAAGGAGAGACTATTCCTTCTTTATTCACTATATGGGATGAAATATTTACAGAGAATCCTATGCTCAGCCGTCCAATAAAGGCTGACTTGCTCCCTTGTGCTGACCAGCATCAAATTGTCAAGTCATGGGCACAACCTCCCACACAAGCCAGCTGTCACTGGGGGAAAAAAGCTCAGCAAAGCCACTGATCACCCCAGCTCTTCCAATTAATGGGGTAATAGATAAGCACCTATATCCCTTATGATGAGGCAGGTGCTGCTCACAGCACAGCCACCACATAGACCTTCCCAAAGTGCTTATGATTGGCTTTTACATTCATAATTTCTGTTTTATGATCTCCAAATCATGTACTTTGTCCTTTTTTCAGTGTTTTCTCCAAAGCAAAGTGACAGCACTGCAACTTGCAGACAGAATTTGAGACAGATTGGAGAATGCAGTGAACTGACACAAAGCATGAAGCTCATGACAGGCTGACACAAGAACTGAAAGAAAACTCATTCACTGGAGAAGCAAACAGGTGGATATCTCTACTGGAACTGAAAAAAACTCAGATGGAAAAAATCTGACACAGTAAAACCTGGGGAACAAAAAGGGAGAGCACTCTCAAGGGTTTCAGGAGTTCCAGACACAATCTGAACAAACGACATCAAAGAAAGATCTTCTAACAGAGCTGCTTTCTTTGGAGACTGAAAGGTTGATTGGGTGAGTTGTCTCTAAGGAACACTGAAGCCCAGAGAACTGTTTTAAAACCACTTTAATATAATACCCAGTTTGTTCTAGGTTACCTTCATAGGGTTTATGTCCAGGCATTTGAAACTGCTGACTTCCAGAATGGACCCAACTCCTTCTCTGAGAGCACGGGTTCTCCACGATGTGTTCCAGCCAGGATACTGCTGACCTTGACTACTGTGTGCAGATTTGGGCACCACAATTTAAGGGAGATACTAAACTATTAGAGAGCACCCAAAGGAGGGCAGCAAGGATGGTGAAGGGTCTGGAGGCCACATGAGGACCGGCTGAGGTCACTTGGTCTGTTCAGTCTGGAGGAGACTGAGGAGAGACTTCATTGCAGCTACAACTTCTTCGTGAGGGGAAGAGGAGGGGCAGACACTGATCTGTGCTCTGTGGTGACAGTGACAGGGAATGGCCTCAAGATGTGTAAAGGGAGGTTAGGTTGGATACTAGGAAAGGTTTTCCACCCAGAGGGTGGTCAGGCACTTGAACAGACTCTCCAGGGAAGTAGTAACAGCACCGAGCCTGACAGAGTTCAAGAAGAGTTTCGAGAGTGCTCTCAGACACAGGGTGTGACTCTTGGGGGTGCCCTGTGCAGGGCCAGGAGTTGGACTTGATAATCCTTGTGGTTTCCTTCCCAGGGAAATTTCAGAGGAAGAAAAGCCAGGTGTTGCTAGAAACAAGCAAGTTGTACCAAACTCCACCCCCAAAGGTGAATGCAGTTAAGCATCACCATGTTTGAGAGCCATGCCTTCTGCTCTAAAGCAGTGTGAGTTTTACAACAAAACACACATTGCTGCTGGGTCCAAGGGGAGCTTGCACCAGTAAAGCTCTTCTACTTATCTGCATTGCAAAAGTCCAGTTTTCACATTGAGTGCTAACGTGCCTGAAAATACCATCCTACCCACCTGATGGTAGCACTGGAGATCACTACCTGTGGTGTCATTCCCAGATATAAAAGCTCTCTTTGGGGAAATATGGGAACAGGGATGTTTACAAAGAAGGCACAGATTAGACAAAGTAATCTAACAGACTTCTGTTATTAAAAAAAAAGTCATAAGGGACAATACCACAAATTATTCTAAAAGATACTGCTGAACTTACAAATACAATGACTGAAGTGGATGGTTTGAATCAAAAGCCAACTTCAGTTCTCCTGATTAAAGAGAGGAACTCAGGCACCCCAGTTCTCAGGGGTTCTCAGCCCAGGCTTCAATTCTTTACCTCATTTCCAGCAGAAAAAAAATTACAAAAGCAATGCATTACCAGGAAATAGGTTATTTACATAACCAAATCAAATATATCAGACTGGCAGGAGGTCAGCTGTAGTTCCAAGTCGGCATCTTTCTGTGGCAGGACACAGCATTTTGCATAAAATTCTTCCTTGGCCTGTGTGAAATATGGTTTTGGGTGTTTGACCCCAAACAGAAGCAACCTTAGACTTTGGATTCCACAGGCTTGTACAAAAGTCTCCACCCTACAGCATCCTTCAACCAATTGCCCAATTATTGCTTTCTCTCAGGAATTACCCTTCCTGGAGAATTTCTGACCAACTGCAATACTGAGAATATAATTTTTGTTCCCTTAATTTGCACATAATCTAGAAAGGAAAAGCTGAAGAGGCAAACAATAACCTCTGATATACAGCAGAAACAGCAGCAAAAAGGCATCACAAAGCCTCTGAAAAACACGTTGGCACATTATTAGAGAAAGAAGACAGAAACATCACACACAGCTCACCTTGACAAGGCTGACAATAAAATCAGTAAAACAAGCAAAAAAAGGAAGAACTGAAAGTCAGAACAAGATAGCTTTGTTTTCTGATTATGCATTCTGAAAGTTCCATTGATTTTCTACTAACATATTAACTCCATAAGCACAAGGAAAAACAGTTGGTCTGAGCAGAGAGAATCAAATCACTCAGGAGAGGGACCTATGTGTTCCCTGCCGCAGTAAGAAGTTCTCTTGGCACAAAGAACCCAGAAAATTGTCTTTCCCAGGATTTGGCAAACACTTAAAGGCTATTCCATAGTGACTGCAATTATATTTCCAATTTCAACTGTTGGCCCAGTCATCTCCTCATTGCATTTCTGCCACTAAAAGCATTTGGATTGTCCTAATATTGCCCAAAAGAAAAAATAAACTGCAGCAAATTATGCAGCAGCTTCATGCCATCTAAAGAGGAGCCTGAATGATGCTTGGTTAAATACCTGCTAAACTGTAACTATGCAACGTTCATAAAACTTTACAAAAATGCAGTATTTAAAGGACTACAAAAAAAGATTGTATTTTCCTCTCACTGAAGTATCGGAAGTGGAATGCTCTCTGCTGGAAATGAAACGGTGGGCGTTTGATGGCATATTTTAAATAGTATTCTTCTTTGTGCATGCAGTGTAATGCCACCCAAGGGGGAGATTAAAAAAAAGTCTGCAATTTGCAAGTCCATTTCAAAGTCATATTGAGGATGATGTGAAATTCAGGATAGGATTCTTGAGAAAAATCTCCCTGGAAAATGTGTATGTACCTCAGGGAAGCTTTGGATTTGCTTCCCCACACTGGAAGGCTGTTTTGTCTTTTGACATTTCAATGTTGTTTACTGTTTGCATCTAATTCTGGAATTATTCTGTGGTTTATACAATGGTGTTTCTTTGACTAGCAATAAGGTAATTCTCTTCTGCATCCTCCATGATTTCTAAAACTCTCTGGCTATTTGTCTTGTAAATTTACTGATAGTGAGGATAGAGCAGTAACTTTTAGAACAAGGGATTCACCCTGCTGACAGATATTACAGAGGTAACTGGCATTTACACATCCTGGCCCTGAAAAAAAACAGGATTGTCCATTCCAGTCTGATAATTTTGAAACAATTGCAAACAATATCATGCTTTTAAGGCTTTAGGTAGTCATCAGCAGGTATAGGAGGAAATACTCTTCTTAAGAGACTTCTGGCTTAACAGGTTTTCTCTTTCCTTGGTGTTGCTTTCCCTAAAGCATTACAGACGGATCTGGGGAAAGGGAAAGAATTTTCCTAAGGTCAGATTCTCTTCCGTAGCTGCCTGGGCAAGTAGATGTTTAGATTCAGACTCATCACTAAATCTGATGCCAGAATCTTCCCCTGGAAGGAGAAGCAGGGATGGCTTCTGTCTTCACTTGCAGTGCATAAAATATCTTGATTATACAGGTAAGCAAGCACCTGGATCTCGCAATCACATCCCACTCACCAAAAAGGCTGAGTACCTGTGATCCTTCCTGTCTTTCTTCTATGGCCACAACAATTTGTACTGCCCAAGACTGAAATGCTTTAGTACCACACTGAAGTCATTAGATGTGATCTAGCAGAACATGCAAGCGAAAGGAAAAGCAACCACAGCACATACTCAAGGTCCTTTCTTTTCCCTTTAAATACTCATTAGTTTAATTTCACTTATTTTTGCCATACAGAAGTTAGACATGTCTCCTTTCTTAGTTTTCTGTGTTTGTCTGTGTTAATTCTCCAAATCCCTACACTGAATTTGTCTCACCAACCATAAGGAAAGCTGTGACAACTAACTTGGACTCGAAGCCTACAGTTTATACAGCTCAAAGCAGAGATCTTGGAAAATTATGAAACCATAGGAAGAAAAAAAGATCCTTAATATTTTATGTTGATACTTACCACTCCACTGTTTCCAGATTAAAGAAAACAGTGACAGCAAAGCTCTTATGAGGATATCTAATCCATGACACTGAGATGAGCCCCTCCACCAGCAAGGCACTGGCATAGCTATGTCTCACCCCACTCTACATCAAGTGGGCTTTGTTTCTGATGTGAATGACAGACTCAAATCTGGCTGTACCTTGAGTCTGGTTTGTCCAGTTAAATGAAAATAAAAATGTATTTTTCACTATAGTCAGATGACATAATGTTGGGTTGCTTTTTTTTTAAAAAAAAAACAACTCAGTAGCATCCTCCAAACATGTAAGACAGAAGTCACAGTAGTCAGACTACTACATCGCACTTTGATCAATGCAGCTTTGCAAATTCCTTATGCCAACAATTCTCTTTTAAACTGGTATTGGATGAGATTATTAGAACAAAACCAGAGAATTTGAATCACAGTTTATACTCCTAGCTTTTGCAAATGATAGGTTAAGGTTTGGCAGTATAATAAACTATAATCAATAATCTTGCTGCTTCTGCAATAATGCAAAAGCACTATATAGATTGTAACCATATTGCTTAGAGTAAAAATAAACATGTACAAATTAAATAGCATACATCATATATATATATACATATATATATGCATGATTCATTTATGAAAAGCAATTATTTGGGCTCAGAATAGCAAAAGTCCATTTTGGAGCTAATCAAATAATTAAGAAGAAAGACAAAACAACATAAGCTTAATTATTATTATTTTAACATGTTAAAAATACAGTCACATCAAAATAGGGTACACAGTTATAAAACTGTTGCAGATGAAATAAGAAAATAGTGTGTATATATTTTATATATAAAAATCTACAGTATTTACTAATGCTGATACATATTCTGGAGCCTCATGTTGTTTGCACAAATAAATTGTACAGCTTCGTTATGAATTACAGAACCATCATTAAACACAGAGATTATTACACTTAACCACAATATTATATACATACATTTCTAAGCTGCTGTAAGCAATCAGAACTAAATTAAGTCCAAGTCATATTTATCTTCACAATTTTAGTTTAGAATTTCAGTGTAGTGCTTGGCTACAGTTACTTTGCTGCAGTTTGCAATTTTCAAAATATAAAATTGCCCAGTTATTAAAAATTACATCAAACACATTATATACACACAAAAAAAATGTTTTCTTGAAACATACTAAGCAAATGTTACTTCCATTTGTAAAAATTTTTTTACTTCTGTACCTTAAAACTTACAGAGCAAATCTGCAGAAATAATAGGCACTAAAGCTCATTCTTTAAAGGAAAAAAAAAAAATAATGTCCATTTCTATGTTTTCAGTTAACAAACCTTAGAAAACAAAAGGGAACAGGACAACCTTCCAAACTGGTGTTGATACCAATGTTCAGTACTTCAGTATTAGAGAAATCTCTCTGTTCAGCACTCCAAGGACCTCTCCTGGCGAGACCCTCCTCTGCCTCAGCTCTCGGTGAGAGGTCAGCGCTCCCGCAGCTCACAGGACTCCATCCTACATGTGCCTCTTCACCTGCTTTTAATTCCACCCCCAATTCACAGTCAAAGAAAGGAAAACACGAAGGAGAAAAAGGCTGCAAACACTAATTAGAATTACTTAAATCAGCAGGAGTTTAAGGTTCCCGTTAACAACAGTCAGGGTCATTTTAGTGTGAAACACCGCGACAGCACAGCAGCACACACCCCATCACAGACAGGAACCTGCCAGCAATTTGGGGGGGGAAAAAGGGCAAAACACAACAGAATCCACTCCACAAAAGCTTAAGAGAAGGGACACTGCATACTCACACACCTCGGGGAATATCAATATTGGAGCAAAGCTCAAACTCCTGCATGCACTTCACAGAGATGTCAACAAGCTGTGCAATTCTCTGATACCTGTGAGATTTGGCCCTGCAACCAGTTTTAGTCTGACAGCACAGCATGGCAAAAAGTGAAGGGTGCAGCACCATTTCTGTATCTGGCATTAGTCTCAAGGTGCTCCAGTCTTTTGCATATAGAACAACATTCTAAAGGTAGATTTGGGTGAGAAGGTACAAATTCTCCCCTTTCAATGCACTTACAAAACCCCTAAACACTGCCCTGAATTTAAGCACCATTTCTTAGCCAGATTAGAGAGACATTTTTGGCTTTCTGCTTTTGCCTGCCTGCTCCTTCCTGCTGAGGAAAATGACAAACAGTAGTCAAAGGAGAGGAAATTAACTCTCACATATGATTAAATTAATGATCCCAAAGCATCTCTCCTGCCCAGAACAGATACTGGGATGCTGAGGCAGCTGTATAAAAATGACAGAAATTCCCATTCAAAATGAATGGCTTCCCAAATAAATTACAAAGAAAAATTAATATGAAAAAAAAGTACTTCACAAGCTTTGCCCGAAGTTAAATGCATTTAAACTCTTTAGCTCTTTTCCGTATGAGTTTGTGTACTGTAAGTGCACAGTCACACAGACACACATACACATCTGTACAGTGCATTAACAATGTCAGTCAAAATAAAACTTTTCAGTGTGTTACAGGTCTTAAGCAGGATTGTAACACAAGTTATTCAAATATGTAAGGAGCAATAACAGCATGAACCACATGGTGTGTATGAGCTTATTGCTATGTCTATGTGCATTAGATCACTTCCAGTAGCTTCCATGCAAGTCCAAGAACTCCACCAGCTTTCAGCCAGAGTCTGAAACATCTCTGAAATAGTGTCGTCACTTTTGAACTCACATGAACCATTCACATTTCAGAGAACTGAGGTGGACTACTACTGACGCAGTACTGTTCAGCTGGTTTTGGTTGCTGCCATTTTACTAAGCATAGCCAGATTCTCAGAGAAGCACAGATTCATGCATAGACAATCCATCAGTTCTGTTCCGATAGTGCTGGGCTTGAGCTGATGGGTTTGGATACTGGTACTGTGCGGAACCATTCTCTTCAAAGGTTGGGGAAGTCCTGTATCTCACTGGACTATCCACAGAAACAGCAGGAAGACTGCGGTCTTGTAAAGGTGTTGACTGAAAATGCTGGTATTTCTGGAAATTATCCAAGTGGCCTTTGTTAAGGTCTTGGCTCCAGGGTTGCCTGTAGGGTTCATGTCTGTAGACGTAGGCGGCATCCGGCCACTTTCTCTCCTCTGGTAAATAATCTACTGGAGGGATTATGAACTTGACACCTGGGGAGGGCCTTGAGTTGCTGGTGTAAGCATCAACAGGAGTGACTTCTGTCTGAGCAGGGGCTGGTGAAAGAGGATTTTGGCGACTGGCAGAATAGGAATTAATTTGCAGTTTATTTGGAGAATAATCTACTGACATGAAAGGAGCGTACGGTCTTCCAGAGGGGCTGGGTCGATTCCCATGGTAATGCAGAGGTGCAGAGCTTGCATTGCCTATACTGGAAACATGCTTTGGAACATTCCCATAGTAAGTAGGGGGATTACTATAACCTGGCAGTGGCTGTTTTACATTCAGTCCATCAGATGGACCATCAGACTGAAATGCATATTTTGGAGATCTGGGCTGTGAAGTGAAGGTGTAATTATTGGGTATTTTTAATGGAGGTGGTATCTTTTCCATTTGCTTTCTTGGGCTGTTAGAAAATGCTACATGCCTAGGACTTTCTGGGTGAGCTCTCTCAAGCATATCTTCAACAAGATTCTCATTCTCAGTTTCATCCTCTGAAACATTGTCATACTGAGATGCATTAGACCCTCGCTTACCTTCATCAGCATCCAAAACCCTTACTTTTTGCTTTACATTCAAAGGCTGCATTTCTCCAGGACCTGGTGGTGGGCCCAAAACAGAATGGTTTACTGGCCTCCCTTTCACCTCTGCAGTGAGTTTCATTGTCTTTTCCATTATTTTGGTATCAGACGGTTTATTCCACTTAGGTACAAATTCCCGTCTTGTATTGGAAGTGGCATTAGAATTTTGATTAGCAGCTGCATTATTGTATAGACTCGAGTTGTCTTGCTCTGTTGGCTGAGGCTTTTTTCTGGTATCTACCTCATTCTTAGGCAAACTGTTTTGTGTCCCTATTGGTCGAATCTTTTGCTGTTTTAGGGAAGGTTTCTTTTCCACAGAATTAATTATTTTTCGGTCATTTGCTGAACTTTCTGGTTCTTCTTCTGTGGATGGTCTTCTCTCTGTCCTTGCTGCTTGAGTACCAGTACTGTTCTGTCCATTAAGCACTGGACTGGAATTAAGCACAGAAGGCAGAGGTCCTAATGGAATCTGCCCCAATGGCTTCTTTGGAAATTCATCTTCTTTACCTAAAACAAGAACAGGAATAACATAAAATCACCTTTGTGCAGAAGCCTTCTTTGATCTGTTCATCATGCAAGCACAAATAGCTAGAAATTAACTGGGCCTCTCTCTGGGTCACCATTCTGCTGAACACCTCAAAGGTTCTTCTACACACTGACATTGAATACAGATTTTCTTTGGCTTCTCATCCCAACCAGTTATTTCTTCCTACAGCTGATGCAATCTCACCAAGCTCTTGCTCTATCATGACACTGCTGAAAAAAACCCCATTTTCCTAGATGACATGTTGGTTACAGTACCTACTCTGCATGGAACCCTCCTCACATTGTTACATTAAACAAACTACTTCATCTCTGCTTTAAAAATCTTTCCCAGTATCACTCTCCCAATCAATTGTTTTCCATTCATTCATCCTTTAATGTTCACCTCTAGCAAGCCACACCATCAGTTCTTTCCTCATATATATGAAGTTCCCAGATGACATCTTTGAACTCTCACTTCAGTTTTTGGGCAGAGCTCCTCATTAAAATCTACACAATTAAGACCTTGTTCCCCCTAAACCCTTTCCTGCCTAGAAATTTCATCCTCAGTATTAAAAACCTCCAGTAAAAGGCTCTGTACATGGAATCTTTTTTTTTTCAGTTCAGCTTTTCATCAATACAGAACAACTGAAGCAGCTGACACCAATACTGGCTACGTCATGGTTTCAATTGAGTGTTCCATGAAGGGGTTTTGCCGGGCACAAGGGCATCATTTACAGAACAAGGACATTAATGGAAAGTTCTCCCAGACTGGAGCTCAACATATTGCAACAGCCTGTTGTAAACATCAACTGTGTGGGGACACAGAGCAACCCACACTGGCATACAGAAACAATAAAGAAGTGTTTCATGGCTGGATGCTGCTCACAGAACAATTCGCATCAAATTTTCTACTGCAACCCTTCTTAGTAGTGAATGCCCTTCATAATCACAGCCAGTGTTTTATCATATCTACTTGCATACAACTTATTTAATTGTGTAATCCATTACTTTCCCATTACAAGAAAAAAAGGTCATGCATTTCTCATTAAATGTATTAATCTAAATTTAATTCATTTGACGTTCAGCATTTAAAAAAAAAATCACAGAAGTTTTGAAGTCAGCATTACCCAACAACTATTCACTGTGTACCTATTTATAAAGAGAAGCTTTGTTGTAAGGAGGATAAAAGAAATGGCTAGCCTTGCTTAAATGCTATTCAAAGTAAATGACACAAAATGGCTGTTGGTAAAAAAATTTGTTGAATCCATGCTTCCTCCTAAAGCAAGGACTGTAGAATCTCTTCCCATCAGAGATCAGAGAGTTAGCACCTCACTTTCTAGCTATTTGTAATTTAAATTCTTTTTCTTTGTCCATAAGGGTTCTCAGGAGTGAATACACACAAATGTGTCTCCCTGAGAAGTGCTGTAGTCATAAGTGAGCTATGTTCATTTATACAGGCATGAGCAGGAGCTCAATCTTTGATGAGTGGTTCATGATACAGATACACTGAGGAAAGCCAGCAGCCAAGTTCACTGTTATTTGTTATAACAGCATAACAAACTACCAACATGGATCAGTTGCTATATAAACAAAAAGAAAACTCAGAGTTTGAACCAGATAAGCCATTGCAGGAGGACAGCAGAGAAGAACACAATGGTGCTGTCACAATAAGATAACTAAATAAATGCACTTAATAGAAACAGCCTAGATTTTCCAAACAATTAAACTACTGCTTTCTTGATTTTTCTTGATAAGGTCCAAAGGTCATATGGAAAACCTACCCTTTGCTTCAGAAATAACTTCAGAAATAGAACAAACAGTAGGGCCAGGCCTCAGCACTAGGCTCCAGTGAGTGGCTCTTGGAATTACAAGTCTGACGTTTGGTCTCTTGCCATATGGGCCCCCACTATTCCCCAATAAAATTTGGAACAGAGATCGCAGACCTGCACCCCCAGCAAGGCAGTGTTCCACCACTGTAAGAACAGATGAGGTGACAGAGGAAGGAGTTGCACATATGCTGTAAAAGAGGTGATTTAACAGCTCTGCAATACACTGACTGCTGCACTCCAAAATTGTCCTTTGGTCTTTATGAACAAGAGTTCACTTTCTGAACTTGCTTCTGTTTGGCAAGATGTATTTGTATCACTTAATTCCATGTACATCCTCAAATACACAGTTAGGCAAAGCTGAAGATCTTGTCTCTTGAATAAAACTGAATTTTGCACAAAATACATATTCCTCATTCTTAAACCACAGATTGTAGTGCTTTCAGTCTTACTAATCTTGAATGGGAAAATACCATGAAGTCTCCATTAAGAAACAATACTTTGGTACGTACAAAATACATACCAAAAACCTGCCATCTAAATCATACTGAACTAATCTTTATGGGCTGCTAATCCATTTATAGTCTCCAGGAGATCCAAAGTAGTTTTGAAATAGCACAAGAAAATGGCTCTGCAACATTGCAAAATTATTTAACTTCTGTCTTTGTATGGAAGACATGTTTTAGAAAAAGTTTCTTCCACACTTGAAGTGAAAATATTCTAGTCACATATATAAAAACCTGAAGACCAGTTCCTCTGATAGCTGTAATGCTTCCTTCATTTGCCTAGGGTCATCAAAAGCATGAACTGATTTATTTTCTCCCAGCTTTTACTGTAAGAAATGCCTACAGAGCAAAAGGAGATCCTTTAAATATACTTGGTTGCACAATAAAAGTGGGGTTTGTGTGAGTTTTTGTTTTTTAATTTCACACACTTAAGGTTTTCTTATTACCATTAAGCTCTAATAAACCCAAGTGAGAATACTGCAGACATTTTTACTGAATTCTACTGAGGCTGTTTTGTGTCACCTTTCCTTCTCATTCAGGGTAAAGGAACACCCTACAACCAGGCATATGTGGGCTGCATGTTCTAGATGATGTATCCTGTAACATGAATCACAGCTGTAAAATGACCATCAGAGAAATCTTGCCATCTCCGTAGTGGAATTGTTAGAACTCAACATTAATTCATATCCTGAGTAACAAGGAAAGTGTTGCAAGACAATTCGGAAGAAAACCTCTGCATTTTAACAGCATGATACTGTGTTTATAGGCTGGTAACACCAGAGCTTAGTGCTGTCAGGGAAAACAAAACACAGAGCACAACCAGAACATGTGGAAGAAAGCTCAGTGGGGAAAAGAAGAAATACTGGTTGAATCTCAGCCACAGGACTGCCACAAAATTTGCTTTAACCTGACCTTGTACACCAAGAAGTGGCACTGGTTGCTCAGTCACCTACATCTGCTTGTGGAACTAAGCAAGGCCACATTGCTGGAGGTACCAGCTCAGGAATCAAGGCTACCTGAACAGGCCTTGTTCTGGTTCAAAGGTGCTCCGGCACTGATCACGTCCAACCATAAAAAGCACTGGGAGGAAAGGAATTGTGTAAGGATCTATGACATTGCAGCAAAAAGACTTCTTGCAAACCAATCACATTCTAAAGGAAATTTTTGGAAACTGCAAAATGGCTACTTAATTCTAATTGAAGTGTAGAGATGATACATAAATACCCTTACATACACACACAGACTTGCCACTTCCAGTGAAACAAGAACTTTAGAAAAACCAATACATAAAACCTCCTGAAGTTCCAAAAAAGTTCACAAATAAACAAGTAGAGGATAACCAAATTACCACTGTGCACATGACTACAATGGGACACTCTTCAAATGCACAGAGAGCATGCCAACTGTGCTTGGGACTCCTTTAAGCAGTCCACTATCAGCAATAACAGGAAGAAACCCATGATGCTGCATGCATTCAGAAAGCAAGAAAGAAAAAAGATAATAAAAGCAAAAAGCTGAGGAAATCATAATGCAAATGCAAACAAAAGCCAAGTCACAACAAACATCTCTACCTGAAGAGGTACACAAACAGCTCACCAGACAAGCATGCAAAAGCACCAATTCCTTCAAGCCCCATTTTTTTATCTAACATTTTTCCACTCCAGACCTGCCTAAAGCCTCACACACAGCTCTCCACCATCTCCTTTACTACGTCAACTGCACTCACTCTTCCAGCTCCTCAGATTTGAGCATGAAGAAATTTTATTCGGATGCTTTAAAGGAAATTCAGTTGAGTATCTGTTTGTGTTGCTGATCCAAGATCTGAGTTAATTCACTGTCTGGACATATCTGTCTGACTGAGGAATAGAGAAACAGCGGAATTCTACAAGAAGTACTTTTGGGACGAGTGCTTTTCTACACAGTCTGTGATGTTTACAGACAAGAATTGAAAGCATTTTGAAACGAGAAGTTAAGACAAAGCTGCCTAGTTCAGCTGTGACTGTTTTGACCTGTACAATCATAGAAATGTCCCTTTGTCCTCTGAAGAGATCTGGGCAATGAGATTTTTTCCCAAGCTGCCAGTATTCCTGTGAGATATGGATATCTCTACTTTCATCCTTCTCTCCTTCCTTCCTCCAAGAGAGTAGGTTTCCAGATAGTTTAGTTACTGGCTTTTCCCAAAAGCATGCACTATAATAGCTTGTATCAGAGTTTACAGAGCAGGAACTATAGATTTTCCATTTTTCCTTTAAAAGAAAGGTAGTGATTTAGTTGGCTTCTATGCAGTATAGCATAAAATAGGCAAACAACAAAGGAAATAGTGTGAAAAATGGGTGAGGAAGGAGAGCAATGGAAGTAGAGGGAGACAATTTAAGCAAAACAAGAACAACCAGGTGCTTGTTTGTTGTTGGCAAACATATTCCCTGACATGAAAAGGAGCAAAGCAAATATGAGCAGATCTGACTGTTCCCCAAAAAAGAAATACAAGCCATATTAAAGAAGGTTTGCCTCTTGACTTCCTCCTGCTCAAACAAGCCTTGACCACCACCCAGTGGAAGTCGATCTCCACTACAAGACTTTTACAGATAATTGCTTCAGGAGGCACTAACAGCCTCGTGCATCGAGTAGCAGACATATAATTGGAGTAAAGTGCTTTAAGTGCTCTCTCCCGTGAATAACAGTCTAGTCCTTAATTTCAGCACCAGAATACATGCACTTTGACTGTTCTAACACAATTTTCAAGGATGGTAATGGTCATAAAAACAACTCTTAAAATGACATCTTGAAATTTTGTGTTTATTTTCGATCAGTGACATCCAATCTTCTTCAGTTTACAAGTCTAAGAGAATTTTAAAGAAATTTAAGTGCCTGCACTAGAAGCTCAAGCTGCTGTCTGATAGTCAACCTCTGCTCCTCCTTCCTTTATATGCCATCATCAGCAAAGGAATTACTAAATGAAATACTGCTGGACAACTTGAAGAGAGAACTGAAAGCACTGTTTGCCTCTCTTGCAGCTGTGTCACCTTTATAGTAAACATCTGCATTCAGACAGACAACAGAAATCTTAACAGATTTGGTTATTAGCCAGAAGATACAGGTGAGCAGCTGCATGTCTGCAAGGTGCCCCTGCAGAAATCTCTGAAATAAACCACTGCTTTACATTCCTAATTCCACATTTCCTCCAGAAAATATACTTCCTTGAAATTCAGTTTTAAACAGCAATACAAACAGTGACCAACACAACTATCTGGATCATGTGTTTAAAGATCATGCAAGTTTTAAACAGTATAGATTTTTAGATTATGCAAAGCCAAAGTCTAAAACTGCTAAGAGAATATACTAACTGTATTAGTATAACTCCACATATTATTTTAGTTCATACTATTGCCAAGTAGTTGCATCACACAAGAAACAAGGCAGAAAAAATAGTTTAGTTGATTAAAGTATGACGCGCATTGTCTGAAATAGCTACTTGTGTATTCTTGAAGTGCAAGAGAAAAATCCAAAATTCCTCTGAAACAAAACACAACCAAAGAAAGACACCATCAGAAACAGGATAGTCAAGCTGATTTATGTATTTCTATTATTTTGGCTGTCAAAAGGCTCATTAAGAGGAGAAAACAGCCATTATTTAATAGATTACAGAGGTAGTGTACATTTTTACACTATCACTGATGACTATGTATAATAGATCATCAAATAAAAGATACTACTAATAAATTTAATAACATATAACTTCAAAGATAAATATCAGATAAACATTTTAAAATTTATGGCAAATGCGAGATTCAAACTTTGCTAGTTTTCCCTGAACACAGAAAATATTGGGAAAACTAGAACTGGTGTTAAACACAGTGACACAGATTCCAAATTTGCCAATACCGCTTTGAAATTAAGGTACAAGACCGTTTTCTTTGATTTAAGGCCTTCAGCTACTGCAAGGTCTATTAAACTTTCAGTCATAAAAACCCAACCCAGGCACCCCTTGCCCACCCTTTTCAGGACCCTTATATTAAAACACAGGTGAGAAACTGTCTCAAGAACAGACAAGAGGGGCTTCATGCCTTGAAGGTGGGCCTGGCTTTCTTGTTCACAAAACACCAGATTAATAAACTATTTTCAGCAACGTATTTTTAATATGGAACTTTCACTGGTAAGCACTTCTGTTTATTAAAGTCAGACACTATAAATATCTATCCATATATAAATACTGTTTATTAAGCATTGCATTATTCATGTAGTCCTACAGGAAAAAAATACAGCAAAGCTAGAATTTCTATCCACATCTTGTGTGCATTTATAGAATTTAGTTGCTGTTTTAAAAAAGAGACAAGGAAAGAACTGGCATCTAGGAATTTTGGAAGTCAACGGTGTATACCAAGAAAATTCTACTCATTCTCTCAACATCACCCTTGAATTAAGGAAGAGATTGTTGAATTTACACTGGATCTGGCTCCAGGTGACTATAAAGTCACATAGATTTAGGTGAAAGTGCTCTTCAAGAGTCAGCCATGATGTGGACATCCTTCATCACATTTCAGGCAATCCAAAGAATACCAAATGCCTTTTCTTCTTTTTGAGTCTGTGTCAGAGAGGTACATTCAAGGGCAGTTTCTGTGTACAGCTGTCACAGCCTCCCTTCTCCAAGGTCTCAAAAACCACAGCTCCCAGTAAGAGGTGTGCCTATCACACAGGCCCCTGTCTCTAGAGCCATGGGAATAGAGGGATGCCCACCCTGGCTTGCAGGAACAGCACTGGAGTTTCAAACCACCCTCTGGATGTTGTAGTTGCTAAGTATGGACTACCCTACACTGGTCAGCACTTGACTAGAAATCAGCACAGAAAGGGAGAAAAATCCATGGCCTTCTTTATGCAAAACAGCCCTGGTATTGGTAAAAACGGTGCCAGTGACTGGCATCCAAAATTAGCAAGATCCCCTTAACACCCATGTCTTCTGGCTGGACATTTTAAGGGCTTTCAGAGTGTGAAAATGTTAAACAAGTCCCTTCCTTCTCTGCTCTGAAGGGAACGAGTTGCTCCTTAATTCAGTGAGAGAAGCCATGGAGGAAGTGAGCCAGAGAAAGCTACATCAGACATAAATAGACATCCACTTTAAAGTAACACAAAAGTTATTACCTCTTTTAATATCCTACTGCAGCTTACCCTACTAGGGCAGAAAAATCTATACAGCCTAACAAAGGATGCCAGATGGAAAATTCCACTGAGCTTAATTAGCTCACTGCTATTCCTGGATGACTGATACTGATGCAACTGCAAGATGAAGATTTTTTTTTTCTTTTTTCCTAGCACGCAGTTTTACTTTAATTCTTTAAGGTGTAATTTTTCTCAGTGTAAAAAATAAAAAAGTACAAGATAGGAAGAAGTGCTTTGATTTCAGCTGAGAAAACTAAAATAAACATTATTTTCTCAGGCTACAGTGAAAACTTAAATGAGCAGGCTGGTATTTTTTGTGGCTGTATCACATGTAGTAGTTTCATATGTTTTAGATGAAATTAGAAGATAGACTGAAATTCAAGGCAGTAAAGAGAGTAGAGCCAGACAGACATTTGCATGGGGGTTGCAAGGCCAGGTTTTGACAGCCTGTGGGAGGGACCCCACTCTGGAGAGCAAGGGAAGGGTATGAAGAGTCCTCATCTCAGGAGAAAGAAGCAGCAGAAGCAACGTATAATGAACTGAGCACAACCCTATTTCCCTGACTCCTGTGCTGCTGGGAAGGAGGAGGTAGAAAAAAAATGGAAGTGAAGTTGAACCTGCGAAGAAGGTTAAGAGTGAGGGAAGGTTTTTATAAAGGTTTTACTTCTTACTATCCTACTCTGATTTAATTGATAATAAATTCAGCTAATTTCCTCAAGTCAAGTCTGTTCTGGCCATGATGGCAATTGTGATGTGATCTCTCCCTGTCCTTATCCAGAAATCTTGTTTTGTTTTCTCTCCTCTGCCCAGCTGAGGAGGGCACCTGGTACCCCATCACGATTAACCTGCCACAACACATGAGCAAAGCTGAATGTCTAGAGAGTGTTCAGAACCTGAAAAAGAATACTGCTTGAAGACAGTGATTAATCAAACCAAAATTAGAAGAGTGAAGAAAATCTTAAAAAAATAAAACCAAAGGCTTCTGAAATTCATACAAAGAACAAATGAGGCAGCCTCACTCAGCTAGAGATAGGAGCAGACAAATCAGCTAGATTCCCAAGGATTAGGATGAAAGCATTTTATTTTTAGTCTGTGAAAGGTTAAATAATGTTCCTTTCTACCCCTAGCGAAAACATACCACACAGAAAGGCCTGCCCAGGCTAATCTGAAATCAAAAAGGGAAAAGCTCAATTCCAGCACCAAAATACACTTCACTTTGCGTTTGCTCTTCCCATTTTAAAATTAAACCTTCTCATTCATGTTCAGGGGCAAAAACCCAACACACACAAGACATTTTGTTACTGACTTTTCTTTAGCTACCAAAATTAAGAACCAATGTGGCCCAAAACACTTAGCATGCTGTCAGCTCACTGTATCAGAAGTTACCTAAGTGTGCACTGAGTGAAACCAAAAGCTACATCCCACTGCCAGAGTGCCTCAGGAAGAAGACACCATTACCATTCCTTGCTGTTGGTATCCATAAGAAGACTCAGTGACACTCACATTTTCTGTCACAAGGGGGGGTGACTCTTATGTCACCTAAATCCTCCTTGAATTTTCTATGAAAATCCAGAGTATTCTCAAATAAACTTTCACTTGAAGGCATTTTATGTTCTACCAAAACAAAGGCTGTAAAACAACTAAGTTAGGAACAGACTTTCTGTCTTCTGCATCAAGAAAATTTCCCGTAAACTCCATATTTTCCACAGAAAAATCTCAATATTACTTACATGCATGGGATTTTCTAGGCTGGAAGATATACTACCTCTACCAAGTAGCTAACTACAAAAATGTTTCCCAATTCTTCCCCTACCACAGTTTCAAGTGGAACTTTTCACTGATGAAATTTACTTTACCACACCCATTAAAAGAAAATCTATGTGTGTACAAACAAATGAAGTTGTTGGGATAATCCCCTCATGGTTCAAACACAACCACGGAAAACTCTGTATTTAGGATTGAGCAGACAGGACTCCTAGGATCTATCTCCTTGTACCATGGTGGTGTGCAACTGATGCTAAAAGACACAGCTGTTCGTATTTGCCCCCAGTGCACAAGAAGCCTGAGACAGCACCTGGCTGAAGTGTAGGGTCTAAGAGCAACTTCTTCTGACGAGAAAGTCAAGACAAACTAGCTTGGAGAAAAAGGATGGAGAGATGGTAGAATGGGAATGCTGTGCTGAGAAAAGGAAGCAACAGATGAAAAGGCAATGGCAGAAAGTAGACTGAGACCTGCTGTGGGTGGAAGAAATTCTGCTAGACAGATTGTGCAGAATTTACAGAAACAGGGCAAAACACATGAATAGGGAATAAGAGAAATGGGAACTCTGAGAAGAACCAAAATAAGAAACAAATACACAGAAAGTGTTTGTACTCCATAGGACCAGATCTGAAGAACCAGGTAAAACAGGTATTTACTTGTGATGAGGACTTCTGACACAGCCCAATACTGTATGCAATAAATAATGTGAACCGAAACAGAAAAATTAGGTTCATTAATGAAGGAACAACTTATCACAACAATGCTACACACGGGCAACCTTTATTCTGACGGTTCTTAACTTCTGAAAGCTAACCATAGCAACTTAATAAAGTTACTTCAAGGTAAATTCTGCCATGGTTGTAATTTTTTTAAAAACATTTCTCACATACTTTTTTACAATTAGCAAAGATAAAGTAAAAGGACTAAGTAATCACAAGAAAAACTCTAACTAAAGACTATGGAGATAGGGATAGAAAAGAGAATAGAATCTTAAGAAGAGATCCTACACATTTTGTAAGTAAGGCCACATGAAACCATCTCTTACCTGCAACCAAAAAAGCACAAAGGCTAAAAAGAAATAACAAAAACTATTCCATTAAATACCCAGCAAGTCTATCACTTGTGTAAAATTAAAAATCTGGATTTGACAAACAGAAGGAGCTATTTGACCTGAAGTTTGGTCCACATCTAATCAATCTACAAAGCAGTCTGGATTCTCAGACAATATAGTGTTTCAGACACTTTGAAACCTTGATATTTGATCCTCTATCTGAAAGGTTTTATAAATTCAAGTTATGAAAATTACCAGAACGTGGTATTTTTTACAGAGCTTTACCATTACCTTAAAAACAGTGACTATAACACCAAAAGAAGAGGAAATTCATTAAAGGAAAAGTGGTGATTTTGCACTGTAAAATATTTTTGGGTAAAAACTCCCCAAATCTATGCAGTGATGAAGAGGAAAATATTTGCACAGATTTCAAAAGCATTAATTAACATTTTAAAAATTAGACACATGTGAATAACTCCAAATATCTAATTCTGCATATGTGCAAGTTTCTTACCAGCTACTGGTAAATCCAGCTTTGCTCGTTTCAATTCTGATATAGAATTTTGGAGCTGCTCTATTACAAAGTCATCTTCATAGAAGAAATCCTTCGCTAAAGACTCCTGCAGAAATTCTACAAGCTCTTCCATTTGTAATTTCATCAGATGTTCTATATAAGGAGAAAATATTACATTATACATTAAGATACCTTGATAATGAACACTCAAAAAGGTACTTCAGTCATGAGTCGTGCTTTTGTTTTCAAAGTACAATGAAAAACACTTGTTAATTAGGCAGGTAACAGATTTCTAAAACCAGAGGTCTAAAAATAAAATAAAAATTCACTTGCAAGACACCATAGAAATCCTTTCTACACATTATTCTTTACTTAGGACAGTGTTGTTTAAAAAGAGGCATCTTCAGAAAACTGACTACAAGTCACCCTCCTTCAGCCTTCTCATGTCCAACAGCTTCAGGTCCTTACTTGTCAGCCTGCATCCTCAACTTACAACCACTGCTGTGGTTGTACAACACACATCATCTCTCTTATTAGAGGCTCTGAAAATCAGAAAAACATTTTAAAAATTGCTATTTACAGTACCCTCATTCACAACTGAATCAACTCCCAGTGAAATGATGATGGCAGTTCACACTTCAGAACTGCTGCTTCAGGCTCCCTGAAAATTCAGGTCGTATTTTGAAAGTCATTTTATAGTTATCAGATTATTCTTCTTTCCCTTTCTACACAGCAGTAAGGCCAAGAGGATTGCAAGGCTGTAACTGCATACCAATGTCTCTTTTTTCCATCATTTGCACGTCATCCAAAGTTTTAGATGTATAATTTCAATATGGAAACCATAAAAAATGTTTCGGTGTTGTAATAAAAATGCTACTGGCATGTATTCCACAATGACACTGACTGAATAGCTATACCATCCATGTTTTTGAGGGTAGACAAGAAATTGGAAAACAAATCCGAATCTGTCTTCTGCCAGCCCTCTCATCTCCTCTGTTGCCCTAAGGTTCTCTCAGTGTTTGATCATGGAGGAAGTTGCTGTGTACTTGCTAAGCAAGCAAATCCACATTGAGAATTTTTCCTCAGGTCTTCCCATTAAAAGAGTGGTAAATAAAAAAAAAAATGGTAGATATCTATTTGCAAATAAAGAAAAGAAACCGAAATGTTAAGCCTAATGATTTGCCTCTACATGTTTAGCTTTCTCAAGTGCAATACTGTACAAAGTAACCTGTTCCATTTTTTAAAGTTGTTTATGAACAAACTAATGAAAACATCCCATTGACACAGTGAGGTAGCATCACCACAGTTCAAGAAGGATAAACTAGCAAGGAAATTATAACATTGATTCTATGGGCCCCACACAGACCTCTCCATTTACAGAGAGTCAAATGATTTGACTCAGAAACCAAAGTCCCACAGGAGGAGTGTCTTAGAGTCAAGCTACAAGGTGTCATCCTTAGAAATGCTCAAATCTATTTAGTAGCCAACATCCACCCTCAAAAGCTTTTTGGGTCCTTGGAACTCAGGATACCACGTCACTTTGGGGAACCAGGCATAGATGCTTTAGACAGTTCTGCTCAAAACCTCAAATTTTACATTACCCAAAGTTAAGAGATTAAAGGGATCACACAGGCAGGCTAGAGAAAATCTTGATTTTAACTACATTCTTGACAAACAGTGGTATAAAGTGACACAGACTGGTGATTCCTTATTGCTGAGATATTTGCTGGTAGATTTTCAGCATTTAATGGCACAGTCTTGATTCTTTGTGTGCTTTTTTCATTAATTTAAATCAAGTAGGGACTAAGAAGCCACTTCCAGGCCATTAAACTATCACACTTTTCCCCATTGTTTAGTCAGCAATAACACTGACTTCAGGTCCAAATAACTTTCTTACTCTAATAAATACTTCTGTTTGACAATCACACTGCATTGGGCCCAGCTGGGATGGAGTTAATTTTCCCCACAGTTGCTCTCGTAGTGCTGTGCAGTGCACTGGTCTATAGAAAGTTCCATCTTGTTTTGTCCTTTCCCCAGTCCTGCTGAGGAGGGGAGCGATAGAGCATCTTGGTAGGCACCAGGATCCAGCCAAGATCAACCCACAACATGCACACATTAATAAGGCAAATATTTTTAACTTTTTGAGCATAAGGAATGAAAAATATCTGTCAGAAGCAGCCTAAGGCACATGACAAACTAAAATTTTCACACGTAAATGTCAAAATACACAAAATGAGAACAAAACTTGCTGAACCTCTGTTTAGGTTTCAAATGTTTGAGATTTCTTACTTCTGTGCAGTTTCAGAATTGTGTAAGACATTGCAGTGAGAATCCGCTCTCCTTCAAGTATGTAGATATCCCATATCCTGAGGCTTAATGTAAAGGGAGTCTGCAATGACAGAATCACCAATGCTGTGAAAACAGTCTGCCCCAAGTCAAAATTAAAAACAGCAACAGAAAGAAAAACATACTCACACGATCAAGAAAACACTGGAAAAACCACTTGGTTGTGTAAAAGCTGGTGGGCA
Organism: Cinclus cinclus; assembly: GCF_963662255.1. Classification (NCBI taxonomy): domain Eukaryota; kingdom Metazoa; phylum Chordata; class Aves; order Passeriformes; family Cinclidae; genus Cinclus; species Cinclus cinclus. The sequence continues at coordinate 16,230,704 of NC_085049.1, read as the reverse complement.
TATCCTGGGAGTCCTGAAAACAACATAGAAGTTGAAAAATACTTCCAAAAATCCAAGTAATGCCTTGCACTCAGCATGAAAAAAACAATTTCCCCTTGAGGCAAATATACTCTATAGTCACCATTAATAATTAAGTTAACTACATAAGATGGTGTTACTTCAACAGATGGAATTTCTGGTTTTTATAACTCTTCATCAATTTCACCACCTGAAGAACATGCACTTGGAGGTGCTGAAGTATTAATACATCCTAGACTTCTATCATGTTCTTGGGACAGAGGTAGCAGAGGATAAAATCCTCTCTCAAGAAAATAAATCAGTATTCTGGAGCAACCCAAGTTCAGGCACTAGATCCATTAAGTCTTTCATTTCTCTGTAGCAAGGCTGACAATTCATTCCCAAGGCTGAAAGGACTTTCTTACAAAAATACATATCCACCAGAAATGATTGTAAATCAACCAATTTCTTTGATCACTGGGCCTCAATCAGGATGTAGGCTGATAAGTTTTATTTCTTGATTAAGGGGCCTAATTTCCCCTACAGCACAGACAATCCATGATGGATTGACACCCAGTCAAAGATTGTTGAAATTTCTTTGCAGCTTCATGGAGCTCTTCAAAGTCCTTTCCACAGTAAGAAGAAAAGCCAAAGTAAAAGCTGAAAAGTTAAGAAAACCTGATTTTTAACTGTGGGATAACATCATATTCTATGCTTGCCAGATTCAGCTTTTCCAAAAATTAGGGACCAAATTCCAGAACTTAGTTATATAAACACGGAATAAACAATGGGTCAAATCCCTTTGGTTTATGTGCAGGCTTTACTTTTCTCTTTCAGGAGTTAACATTGACTCATTTTAGTGACACGCTCACAGGAAGAGATGAGGAAAAAGACCTCTTACACCATCTTTTTAGTACTGGTGATGGAATCTGGCAGTACCAGAATGTACTGTAAAAGGAAATTCTTGATGCGTACTGGAAGAGCATTTTTCTCCCATTAGAAAATTCATTTACATCTTAGAAAAAATAAAGCCAATATTAAAAAGGGCATATTATTTTCTATTTAAAAGCATTAGAAGAGATAAAACTCTGCATGTAGCTTCATGAAAATAGAAGTACTTTTAAAGGACCATTAACCTCTCTTATAAAGGTTCTTTTTTAAACAGAGATTAAAACTGATTGGTCCTAAAGTCGCCTCTGTCCAGAGATGAACCACAGAGCTAAGCATACAAAAAAGCCCTGATAAAATGTTCTAGCATCAGTTTGCTTACAGAATCTCACACAAGGCCAAATAGAAGAACCACACATCATCCTTAACTCAGAGGTCCCAAGTGAGCCAGACACCCAAACTAATCAGTCTTAGGATCCGATTTTAACATAACTTTGTAAAGATGCACCCTAACTTTGTCTATAATGAAAACAACAGCACTTCTGCCTCTTATAACTTTGCATTTTTTCCTGAGGTTTCAATATTCTCGATCTAGTGGGTTCACCTGAACTGAAACAAGGTAGAAAGCTGTAAATTAGCATTGCTTGTATAGTGAAATAAATACTTACCAAATGCTGCTTAAGTTTGGACAAAAATTTCTTCAGTATTTTGTCATGATGTTCCTGAAACCTCAACAGTTTTGGAAAACCAGGTATAAAAAAACCTAAGAAAAGATGATGACCATTTAACAGGTGTTTGTACCATAAAATGACATTTAAAAAAGCCATTAAGGCTCCAAGAACATTATCTTTCTATAAGATCAGTAGATCTGAACAGATATTCATAACAATATTTTGATGTCTCTATGCAGATATGCACATACTCCTCCCTAAATAGCTACAATCAATACATTCCCTTAGTGACAATTATTAGAACAGAATGACAAACGACAGCAGATCCATCAGTCCTACATTAGTCAAACCAATATAAGATCATGTGGAAACCACATTTATAGTTATTCTTTATAAGGAAACCAAAACAAAGAATCACAACCCTCACCCACTAAAATTGCAATTATAGCCCAGAACATTCATAATAGAAGGGCAAACAGCATAGGTATCTACTAGAACTGTCTGCATTGAAGAAAAGACTGTAAAAAGGACAAGAGGGATATTCTAGCAAGAAAAATATTATTATATCCTGTAAGTAAAGACTGTGAGCTCACACAATAGAAACAAAGGGCATAAAAATCCTCACCTAATTGTCTTAGTGATTACACATGGAAAAGGAAAACTCTAAGAAAACCCAAAATTACTAAAGTCCCAAACCAAATAGCAAAGTCTTTCTAGTTACCAGTTGTGCAATTCAGTGCACAGTCACTAAGACACAGGATTTACTACCTCAGATTCACACAGGTTTAGTATTTCATAGATACAAATTCAAATTCCACAATATTTAAATATCAGGTTGCATATTAGGAAATTTCAATAGCACAGGTAAGGCATTTGGGTTTTTTCTTACTGTAAACAGTGACTACATCAGAGCTAATTAGCCATCAACAATAACAATAAAGGTACTTGTTCCATGGAAGGTTGCTCTTTCACATTTACATACACCAACTCATTATCTTGAATTTTTAAGACTACAGAAAGATCAATGGAAAGGGCTTCCAAAAAAGCAGATGATTTTCAGGGTCAGATGTCTGTATTTTACTATTTAGAGACTTCACATCATCCATACAATATGAAATACCAGAGAGGCCAAATTCATCTCTTGATTTCAAGTAGTTTTATACTAGAAATTAGTCTGGCTAATGGACTGCACCCAAAAAGTATTCCAGGTAAAAGTAAAAAAACACATGAAAAGCCTTATCTGTGGGGAGGAGTTTTTTAACATCCTAATCTTGCCAATATGATTCTAATTGAATCTTCTACCAGCCCACCCCTATGATTTCCATAGGGAGATGCCCATTTCAGAGAACTATCTGATGTCAGTGGCATTAAGTGCAAGTATAACATTTTTTCTTCATGGATATTGGCAACTTGGAATTGAAATTACTTAAGCTTTAAAGAGTTGACAAACCGTGCTTTAAGCTACTGTGCCCAAAGAAGAACATAGAAAATGCAAACTGTAATATGTCATCAGTTAAGTCAGTTTTGAAGTTTCCTTTCCAAAATCTACAGTGACATTTACAGATGCACAGTGATATTTAAAACAGATGCATTCAAGGAATCACAGGAAATCCAGATTGGATGGGACTTCTGGAGATTATCTGCTCCAACCTGCTGAAAGCAGAACCTTAGACTAGCTGGCAACTTTTAATAAATGATAAATTTGGAACATATGAGTTATAATTAAAGTTTTATCAACATATCTATAAATGCAAACTTGCCCAACAGGCACTGCCAAGGCAGTTTCAGTGTGTAAAATAAAGTTGTGGCACAGCAGTTCATATGCCCTGTGGAGAAGCTCATCAAGCCTTGGGCTACTCAAAGCTCCCTCCTTTCCTCTCACATCATTTGACAGGTGTGTGACAGGAATAAAGAAGGGAAGGAGGGAGGTCTGCAACACGTCAAGCAATGCATCTTGTGTTTATCCTCTTGTTTATCATGCACATGATTTGGTAAATAAGGACCTGGTTTTGAATTACTTCCCCCAAAACATCTAGAATTTTCTGTGAGCTTTGAGGAGCTCAGTATTCTACAGGGTTGCAGTTGCACAGGTTTGGATTATTATGAAATCTACAGATTTTTTGGTAAGATGCTTTTAGTCTGTGTTATCACTGTGTAAAGCTCCACAAAAATCTTCTGACATTTGATGAATTCAAAATTTCATTTATGACCTTGACATCAGATCACCCTTTTTTCCCTCCCCCTGGGTCGACAACTTTGCAGAACTGTAAACAGCAAAATAACGAACTACCCCTTTGTTTTGGGGATGGAGAACATGTAAGAATAATGAAAAGCCTGGGAAAGAAGAATGAGAAAGATTCATGTCACAGAATGAGAAATTCTTCAGCAGGGAAAAGCACCTAGAGCTTGTTGGAAATTTGCTAAAAAGCCCAAGTTCTGGATGACATTCACTTTTGCAGGCTTCCAAGAACTACAGCTTTTTTGAATCACCAGAACTGTACATCACAAAGGTTTTGGAATTCCTGGAGTTGTTCCATACCAATAGCCATGGAATATGCATAGATCATACTAAATCTGGCATGGAGAGAGAAATACCAATAATGTAAGAGCAACAATACCATGAGAGCAGGAAATTCTATGTGACACAGAGATAAAACTGAGAAGCCTGAAGTTAATGCCTAGACACAAGTCCATTTTTTACTGTAGATTCCTGTCCTGCCAAATGATAGCACAGCTGCAATATTATTTAACACATCCTGTATTAGGTTTCCACTATTATTTTATTACTATACAGATGTC